>NC_090436.1:269783473-270086503 GCF_031143425.1 Pleurodeles waltl | reverse complement strand
GCAAAACCAAGGACCGCCGTGCGAGGACCGACAGGGCTGCCCCCAAGGAGCAATGTGCGGCCACTTCACCACCCACACCATCTGGGGGAGGCAAGGGCCCGAGAGCCCCATCAAAGGAGCGGAAGGGCAGCAGGAGCGCGGAGAAGGTGGACCCCACATGCCACATCCCAGCTGGGAAGGAGGACACTAAGGAGGCCAGGAGTCCGTCCCCGAAGGGTCCAGATACGTCACGGTCCGAGGGCGACTGAACAGGGAGTCCAGGCCATGTCTGGCTCCCTTGACCTGCTGGGTGGGCACCGCTGAACAGGGCCCGCGGTGCAGACGAGCACCGCTGAACAGGGCCCCGCCGTGGAGATAGGCACCGCTGAACAGGGCCTGCGGTGCAGAAGAGCACCGCTGAACAGGGCCCCGCCGTGGAGATAGGCACCGCTGAACAGGGCCCGCGGTGCAGAAGAGTACCGCTGAACAAGGCCCCGCCGTGAAGATAGGCACCGCTGAACAGGGCCCGCGGTGCAGAAGAGCACCGCTGAACAGGGCCCGTGGTGCAGAAGAGCACCGCTGAACAGGGCCCCGCCGTGGAGATAGGCACCGCTGAACAGGGCCCGCGGTGCAGAAGAGCACCGCTGAACAGGGCCCCGCCGTGGAGATAGGCACCGCTGAACAGGGCCCCGCCGTCTCAAGCACCGCTCCGCTGGGCCCTTCCTCTCAAGCACCGCTCTGCTGGGCCCTTCCTCTCAAGCACCGCTCCGCTGGGCCCCGCCGTCTCAAGCACCGCTCCGCTGGGCCCCGCCGTCTCAAGCACCGCTCCGCTGGGCCCTTCCTCTCAAGCACCGCTCCGCTGGGCCCTTCCTCTCAAGCACCGCTCCGCTGGGCCCCGCCGTCTCAAGCACCGCTGAACAGGGCACCGCCGTCTCAAGCACTGTTGATGGTTCATTGAGCCCACCATGCCTCCTCCTTGACCAGTGGAGACTGTCATCCACATGATGGACTGTGGCTTTGCACTCCCCAGGATGGTCCAGTGGGCAATCCACCCACTGCAGAGACATTGAGAGACTGGGGCTTTGCACTCCCCAGGTTGGTCCAGTGGGCAATCCACCCACTGCAGAGACATTGAGAGACTGTGGCTTTGCACTCCCCAGGTTGGTCCAGTGGGCAGCCCACCCACTGTAGAGACATTGAGAGACTGTGGCTTTGCACTCCCCAGGTTGGTCCAGTGGGCAGCCCACCCACTGTAGAGACATTGAGAGACTGTGGCTTTGCACTCCCCAGGATTGAACAGTGGGCAGCCCACCCACTGTAGAGACATTGAGAGACTGTGGCTTTGCACTCCCCAGGTTGGTCCAGTGGGCAGCCCACCCACTGTAGAGACATTGAGAGACTGTGGCTTTGCACTCCCCAGGATTGAACAGTGGGCATGGTGGCTCCTCGTGGATCTGGCGTCGTGGACTCATGTGGCTGTGGTGCCCCCCCCTTCCCTTCCCCCTGAGGTGCCTGTAGTTTTTACATCTGATGCCCCTGCAGTGTTCTCTCCAAAGGACTCAGGTCTCCTGTGTGGGCTTTGCCCTTGTTTCTCAAGACTTTGGCCCACGGACATGCTGAATTCGTAGGATGTGCAGGACTTGGTACTTCAGTTATTCACTGATGTGTATGTCATTTGTTTTGTTGTGGATATCTTTCATGGTTGTACGCTAATTTTCTGGAGCTTTTTGGTACATAAATATTTATTCCAAATATGATTATGTCCTAGCATTTTTCAGGGGTGTTTGGGTGGTGTCACTGTGACTTGGTGCTCTGCATTGGTGAGTACATGATTGGGGGGGGGGGGCGCATATGTGTGTGCCCGTAACCTTTCGTCCTCCCCCTCCCGTGTGTCGTAGGTGCAGTACTCACCGTTGTCGTCTGCGCCGGACTTCGTACTCGTGGTAGATGAGAAGGTAGACGAGAGCAGGTATGATGTTCAATTCGGGTTCCATGCTGTCCTCCGTCCTCGTGGAGTGCGTAGAGGTGAGCGTTTTCCCGTTCGTAGTCTGTTTCCGCCGTGTTTTTATCGGCGGTGCTCCCGCCCCGGAAAAGGTGGCGGATTGGTGAGTTATGATAGTGTGGGCGGTACATTGTCTCCCGCCTGCCTGTTGGCAGTGACCGCCGCGCTGTTTGTCTGTACCGCCGCGGCGGTCGGAGTGTTAAGTTGGCGGGCTGTGTTGGCGGTTCCCGCCAGGGTCAGAATTCCATTTTTTGGACCGCCAGCCTGTTGGCGGGTTGGCCGCCACTTTAACACCGACCGCCAGGGTTAGAATCACCCCCTAAGACTCTTATTCTTTTGAAAATTCATATCTTGACTTTTGTATGTTGGATTTTTGCTATTTTGGTCTTGTTTGATTTAGATAAATATTACCTATTTTTGTAAACTGCTGTGGTGTCCATTTTGTAGTGTTTTTACTGTCTTTTGTGTGTGTTGGTAGAAATACTTTACACATTGCTTCTGAAGTTAAGCCTACCTGCTCCTGCCAAGCTACCAAGGGGGTGAGCGGGGGTTAACTGAGTGTGATTCTCCTTTGCCCTGACTACAGTGAGGGTCCTTGCTTGGACAGGGGGTAACCTGACTGCCAATCAAAGACCCTATTTCTAACAAATCCCTTTCCACAAGCCCCTGGTCAAATCCTGGAAGTGTGGGGCTCCGGAGCTTTTCAGCGGGACGAACCTGCAAGTCATACCGGCTCAAGATCGTCATTGGCCGCAATGCACCCCAAGGTTCCAGAAGGTCTGAGTTGCTCCTTGCGGGTTAGTTTTTGGTTCTTTTCTCCTCAATGCCAAGCGGGTGTGCTCAGTAGGCCTGCTTTCGAGTCAACGGCAGCAACTTGATTCACAGCAAAGCCTCAGTGAAGTTCTGGAGTTCCTGGAACTCTGGAGCTTTTAGCGGGGCAAACCTGAAATCCAGGCAGGGTCACGGTTCGACATGGGTGGCTTGACTACTACTACAGGTCGGTCACCTTATGTGCTTTTTTCTTAAAATGCTGTAATTGTCTCCTTCTGGATCTACTTCCAAAAGGCCTTTTGTGGTTCTTAAAGGGCCGACAATACTAGCCAAGGTTCCAGAAGTGCTGCACTGCTCATTGGACAGTTGGGACTACAATTTCCTCCCTGATGATCTGATGATAAGTTCCTTAGAAGTGTGGCACATCTTTGTCCCAGAAAGCACTGTTTCTTAAAACTCAAGAATTAAGAAAATCTATCCTGGAGGTTCAGGTCTGGTTAAGCCCACACACAGGTGTGGCCAACTTTTCCCAACACTCCTCCTCCAGTCCCCCTCCTATTCTAATTAGAGACCCTCCCATATGGCTGGGGGTACAGGAAGTGGGGGTGGGTCTGGTCCCTGCACTATCTGCCCCTCACCCTTTGAAGACCAGCTTGGCTCTCCAGCCCCCTTCCTGTCCTGGCATCTGCAGCAGCAGATTTCCTCCCACCATATGGTCCCTTTGTCTCAGCCCAAGCCACTTCACACCTAATCAAGGGAGATTGGCTCAGCCTGTCAAAGGCTGGCCAGTCAGAAAAAGCTGTTACATAGATGATTTTAGGTAACTTTAGGAAAGCAGTTCTAAAACTATTTTCCTGCAATTGGTATAATAAATCTAACCTTGGCAAGTTGTTGGGTGTATTGTAACTATTATTTTGATACTTTGAATCACTGTTCTAGCTTGTTCCTGTCAAACGTTAGACTTTATTAAAGTTTAATAAAGCCTTCCTATGTTAGACTGTGCCAGAATAGAGCTAGCAGTGCTACAATGGGGAAAAACGAAATGTGCAGTTTTCCCCCAGCCAGCCATATAACAAAATATTTTATAATGCCACTGTATAATATTATAATGTACCCTAACCTTAGGACACCTAGGGTAGACCTTAGGGGTGACATATACATAAAAATAAGGTAGTTTAAGACTTTGGATGTACCTTTATTTCCAAAGTCGAATTTGGACATGACAGCAGGCACCACAGCAGTGCACACTTAAGTGAATTAAATCTACTGGGCTTCCAAACCTACATGCCTTATCACATACTAGGGATTTAAAAGTAAGTGATCAGAGCCAATAGTGATTATGCCTAAACAACATATACCTTTTAAATGGAGAACTGGTCCTGGTTAGCAGAGCCCAGGGCGTAATCAGAATCAGAAAACGCTTGTATCCGCCACAAATAGAGACTAAGAGACGTCAGGGGACATCTGCAAAAAGCACTGTTTCCTCACACTTACAATAGATGCAACCACTGGCAAAAGGTTGGGGTACAACTCCAATCCATTGTTCTTTGGCGCACCATGCTACCTAAGTTTTCACCCAACCACCCTGCATCTTGTGGCAACAGTCCAGGACTTCCATGAACTGGAACACAAGCAACTCAGTACTGATTTCACCCTGGTTTTGGGATCATCTGGGGGGTACAATTTGGTTAGTGTGGCAGAGTGAGCATCGAAACTATGCCTGTGCTTAGCCCTGTCACTTAGGGCAGTTGATGTAAGACAAAAAAGATAATAGGATTCTGCTTACAATAAGTATAACCAATGGCAATAGGTTGGGGTACCACACCTACCCATCATTCTTTTGCTCACCATGCTACCTTAGTTTGGACCCAGCTATTTGGAAATCAGTCTTCACCGTGCTCCTTATTTATGAGCCAGCAGGGTTCACATAAAGGTAATATTTAATTCTTCATCAAACACTGCAGAAAAACATGGATTGTAAGAAATGCCATTTTAATAATGTGTTTTTAAGATAGACTTCTACTGAAAGTCCAAGAGTTATCCATATTAACTAATGTCTATTTTACTTCAAATCCAGCCATTAGTCTTGCAATATGTTTTGGTTCATTAATATTGTCAATTTTAGCAAAAGCAAACTAAGGTGGTCAATATGAACATGGAGGTCCAGATCGCCATGCCGGCGGTGGCGGAAATTACCACCACCGGCATGGCAGTCTGGACCGCCATATTATAACACTGCGGGACTGCCACAGGTGGCCCTCCGCCACCGCCAGGATACCGCCACTGGGCAGCCTGACAATGGTGGAGTTCTCTATCTGACAGGGCAGGACTGCAAGCAGCGCTGCCCTCCGGATAAAGAACCTGTGTTCTGCCAGCCTTTCCCTGGCGGTTCCCCCGTCAGGGAAAGGCTGGTGGAAGGGGTGCTCTGGGGCCCCTCTGGGGTCCCCTTCACTGCTCATGCACTTGGCATGGGCAGTGCAGGGGCCCCCATGCACAGCCCCGCCACGTAGGTCACTGCCCGATTTACAGGCAGTGATATGCGTGACGGGTGCTGCTGCACCTGCCGCACTGCGGCATTGAAGCCGGCCCCATGTGGTGCCGTCGGCAAAGTCCAGGCCCAGCATTCCGCTGTTTCCGCCCGCTGGCCCAGTGGAATGTATATTATTGGGCTGGCGGGGTCTTCAACGGGCTGGCGGTCTGTGTTTAGACCGCCAGCATGAACACTGCGGGGAATCCTGCCATGTTCATAATGACACCCTAAATGTCAGAATATGGTTTATATTTTACAAACTGTACTATATCTCCTATTGGTCAATATAGAAGTCATTTTCTACACCCAAAGTGCATTGTAAAGTTACACAGTATTAACTGAGCTCATGTAAATAAGTCTAATGGTATTGGTATAAATTTGTAGCCCAATGAAAAAAATGAACAGCAATACATGTTACAGCTCAGTAGTGCTGGTTAGGTTGCATCGTATCACTTAATTTAATCATATAATCAAAGGAGGTATAGATTTAAGATGTGTTTTCAACAAATCAGAGAGTACATTACACATAAATGTCAGTTTTTCCCTTGTAATCCTGTTATTTAATGGTTACCATGGTCATATGACCTTAAAGGTCACCAAAATTGTAGTAGGTGCAATATAATATTGTCAGTGTGTACAGTGTAGACTCTTTTTAATATTATGCTTCTTTAGCACTGTTAGGGCTATCTTAGCAGCTTCATTTTACATATAACCAATCAAACTCTTTCTTTCTGTAATATGTTAAAATTATATATAATTGGATAGTGCTTTAGGTGAGTACACCTATATTTTACTTTCCTAGATTGAGGCAATGTTTCTTGAAGGTTTGTGGTACTTCTCAAATATTTGGTTTGTGTCCAATCATAGGACATAGCTAGATCTTTTTGACTCAAGAGAATGCAAAAAAACATCAAATTGAGCTTAATTTAGGTTTCTTAAATGTCAAAATCACATGGGTGGCTGAAAGAACTTTAAGATGGAATAACGTAGTACCTCTCATTTCCTCTCTTAGTGCTTGTGACCATCCACATTTCATAATTATTCTTTGTGGATACAATGATATTGGTCACCTCCAAATTGGAATAGAGATAAAAGGGATGTTTGCTTCTTTAATGATTGTAATTCCTCACATCCAATTTGTGTTTTCAAATATTTACTAAAGGATTAATTAGAATCACTCATTAACAAATGCTGGAAAGTATGAGAAAACACCAGACATATAAACAAAACAGCATCTGCATTCCTAAGGGATCACATCATATATCACCTCAACCTTTTGTTTAGAAAAGCTTACCTATATCATGCTGATGGTGTACATTTTATTCCTGAAGGGAATAATGTGTTCATTATTAACAACTGCCAGTTCCTACTCAACCATATCAAAATTGAAAGTACACACTTTGAATCTAAGGCTCTTTTAAGAGTCAACCTACCCAGAAGATGAGTACATTTTTGTGTCTTCTCTTTAAAAAAAATACTTTCATGGTACTGCAGTACTATCCAGAGATTTACATGAAAGTATCGTAGTACTCCATATTTGAAAACAAAATATAGCTATTTTCAAATCTTATTCACCACATATCACCCCTATGCTGAAGTAATAAAAATTAAAGTACAACACAGACCTTCTTTTTCAAATCGTTGTTAAGTTTGTTACAAAAAACACAGTCAAAGTGCTGTGTGAAACAACATGGCTTCCTTCAATTTTTTTGAAAATGTGCACATTAGCAAATCAGTTATCATCGCTATGTACCAAGGTTATAGTATGGTACGGTACTATCACAGCCACAAATATAGCTGGAAAAACCTTACAACTTAAGATGAACTTAATTTGTTTACTTGCAGCACTCAGAAGAATCATCTGCACCACCTACTAAGCAATACTGCCCAGTTTCATGAATATGCGCATACATTTGCATGCGTGTATGTGTGTGTATATATATATATATATATATTTTTTTTTTTAATATATATATAAATACATATCTCTATATATATATACTGTATATATATTTATATATATATATATATATATAAATATATAGCTATATACAAAAAGAAATATTTTCTACTGGCAGTCGCCAGTTATAATTAGAACCTAGTTTCCACAGCAAGAGGATTTTTCTGTTTTGCCAATAACTTTGGCGCCACTTGACGAATCTTCACGAAATTTTCAAAATGTATACTTTAGTCAATTCACTGCTGTCTTGAACGTTTCATGGTGATCCTTCAAGCAAAGGCCAAGTAAAAGGGGGGCTCCCAAAATGCATTTCCTCCATTGCATTTTTCAATATGGTCTTTAGACACAGACCAAACCGCTGAACGGAATTACACCAGATTTGAGAGGAAGCAAGTTCATGTTCCACAGATTGTGCTTGTTGTAATTTGGTGTAAATCTGTTCTGTAGTTATGAAGATATTAAAGATTAAAAAATATAGATACCTAGGGCTGCGTATCCTCCGCAGATCCAATTGTCCCTGTTCTGACATCTATTGGCTGCCAACACTTCAATAAGGAAGTGTTGCAGCCATCTTGGGACTCGGTTGAAGCCGAGTCTCACAATAATAGATAAGAAAAAGAAAATGGGCCAGGGTAGGGACACCCTGAGCCCCTAGCTTTGGTGTAAGGGTCCCCAAGAACCCCGCCAGGACTAAAAAAAGCATTTTTTCAAAACACTCTCAGAACAATCTGTGGATGAATCTGCAGATTTTTCTGGGAAAAAAAATGGATGGTCTACCGCCCTTTCCTTTTATTTTGCCCCCAGGTGGGCCAGATCCATTGGTAGCTTAAAAATGGAGGAGGGAAGTGCTTCTCTCCTAGGGCTTGTATAAGCCCCGGTGACTACCACCTCCCTGGGGCAAAACAGTAATTTCCAATGGGGGAGGCACATATGGCCTCCCCCACACCTCTAGGAACTGTCAAATCCCTGGGGCTAAATATGAAAAAAATGCAGGGGGCCCATGTGGGCCCCCACAGTCCTGAGGACCACCACCTCCCTAGGCAAAACATTAAGGCCCTCATTAAAACCCTGGCGGTTGGTGTTAAAGCGGCGGTAAGACCTCCAACAGGCCGGCAGTAAAAAAAACGGAATCACAACCATGGCGGAAACTGCCAACATAGACAGCCACTTTAACACTCTGACCGCCACAGCAGTAGAAACAAACACCGCGGCGGTAACCGCCAACAGACAGGCGGAACTCAATGTACCACCCACCGTATTACAAGGCACCAATCCGCCAGCTTTTCAGGGGCGGTACCAACGCCATCAAAAGCACAGCGAAAACAGTCTGTGGAACAGAAACTACTCACCTCTCAACACCCAACGAGGAACCAGGACGCCATGGAGCCTGAGTTACAGGTCCTGCCCATGTTGCTTTACCTCCTCTTCTATCAGGAGCAGCAAAGATGCCGGCGACGACCATGGTGAGTACTGCACCTAGCACACAGGGGAGGGAGGAGGAAAAAGAGA
Source organism: Pleurodeles waltl (assembly GCF_031143425.1). Classification (NCBI taxonomy): domain Eukaryota; kingdom Metazoa; phylum Chordata; class Amphibia; order Caudata; family Salamandridae; genus Pleurodeles; species Pleurodeles waltl. The sequence goes on along the minus strand of NC_090436.1, from coordinate 270,077,752 downwards.
GTGACACACGCAACACCCCCACCCTCACCCACAACACCATACACACAAATACATGCATCAACATTACATTTACACCCCGTCACCCCCTGGAATAAAGCAAGGACAAATTGAAATGATTGTAACAAGTGTAATCATCGAAAAATCAGATAGGCCAGAATTAAAATCATCAGTATACAAATATGTACACCAACTACACAAGTCTGGATAGTAATGAAATCATTGTCCGTGGTCCAGTGGTCCCAAAATGTATGGGCAAAGCCCACACATGATACCTGACTCGAAACGGAGAGAACACTGCTGGGGCGGGGCATCAGATCGAAAATATAAAGGCACCTCAGGGGAAGGGGGAGGCGGGGCACCTCAGCCGGATGAACGGACGACACCACTGCTCCAAGAGGGGGCTCCATGCCCACTGCTTTATTCTGGGAAGTGCAAAGCCACAGTCTCTCATGTCTCTCCAGTGAGTGGTTTGCCCACTGCTTTATCCTTGGGAGTGCAAAGCCACAGTCTCTCAAGTCTCTCAAGTGGGTGGTTTGCCCACTGCTTTATCCTGGGGAGTGGAAAGACACAGTCTCTCAAGTCTCTCCAGTGGGTGGTTCTGGAGGGGGCTTTGTGCCCAGAGTGCTTCATCCTGCCAAGGACTGTGTGAGTGGATGCTTTTCTCCGCTGGTTCTGGAGGGGGCTTTGTGCCCAGAGTGCTTCATCCTGCCAAAGACTGTGTGAGTGGATGCTGTTCTCCACTGGTTCTGGAGGGGGCTTTGTGCCAAGAGTGCTTCATCCTGCCAAGGACTGTGTGAGTGGATGATTTTCTCCACTGGTTCTGGAGGGGGCTTTGTGCCCAGAGTGCTTCATCGTGCCAAGGACTGTGTGAGTGGATGCTGTTCTCCACAGGTTCTGGAGGGGGCTTTGTGCCGAGAGTGCTTCATCCTGCCAAGGACTGGGGTAGTGGATGCTTTTCTCCACTGGTTCTGGAAGGGGCTTTGTGCCAAGAGTGCTTCATCCTGCCAAAGACTGTGTGAGTGGATGCTTTTCTCCACTGGTTCTGGAGGGGGCTTTGTGCCAAGAGTGCTTCATCCTGCCAAGGACTGTGTGAGTGGATGATTTTCTCCACTGGTTCTGGAGGGGGCTTTGTGCCCAGAGTGCTTCATCCTGCCAAGGACTGTGTGAGTGGATGCTGTTCTCCACAGGTTCTGGAGGGGGCTTTGTGCCGAGAGTGCTTCATCCTGCCAAGGACTGGGGTAGTGGATGCTTTTCTCCACTGGTTCTGGAAGGGGCTTTGTGCCAAGAGTGCTTCATCCTGCCAAGGACTGTGTGAGTGGATGATTTTCTCCACTGGTTCTGGAGGGGGCTTTGTGCCCAGAGTGCTTCATCCTGCCATGGACTGTGTGAGTGGATGCTGTTCTCCACTGGTTCTGGAGGGGGCTTTGTGCCCAGAATGCTTCATCCTGCCAAGGACTGGGGTAGTGGATGCTTTTCTCCACTGGTTCTGGAGGGGGCTTTGTGCCAAGAGTGCTTCATCCTGCCAAGGATTGTGTGAGTGAATGCTTTTCTCCACTGGTTCTGGAAGGGGCTTTGTGCCCAGAGTGCTTCATCCTGCCAAGGACTGTGTGAGTGGATGCTGTTCTCCACTGGTTCTGGAGGGGGCTTTGTGCCCAGAGTGCTTCATCCTGCCAAGGACTGTGTGAGTGGATGTTGTTCTCCATTGGTTCTGGAGGGGGCTTTGTGCCAAGAGTGCTTCATCCTGCCAAGGACTGGGGTAGTGGATGCTTTTCTCCACTGGTTCTGGAGGGGGCTTTGTGCCAAGAGTGATTCATCCTGCCAAGGACTGTGTGAGTGGATGCTTTTCTCCACTGGTTCTGGAGGGGGCTTTGTGCCCAGAGTGCTTCATCCTGCCAAGGACTGTGTGAGTGGATGCTGTTCTCCACAGGTTCTGGAGGGGACTTTGTGCCCAGAGTGCTTCATCCTGCCAAGGAATGGGGTAGTGGATGCTTTTCCCCACTGGTTCTAGAGGGGGCCTTGTGCCCTGAGTGCTTCACATGCAGTGTGGCAGGTCCCATTGCCTCACCTGGGTGTGTGTGCCATGAGATTGCCTGGAAACAGGTAGCATGATACCCCATGGAGGCAGAGACACACTCCACCCTGCTGTGACTTCGCCTGCCACCTGCATGTACAAACAGTGCTGGGTGTCGTGCCTCATGTACGCTGTGCAGGGTCCAGGACGTCTCCTGCAGCCTCGGACGGCTGGCCACTAGGGATGATAGCCATGTCAGCTGTGGTGGCACTATCTGAGCACGTCGTGGGGCTGCTGGTGGTGGTTGCGGCGGTGTCTGTGGCAGAGATGCTGGCAGTGGTGAATGTGTCAGCACCTGTGGAGGGACACAGCAGGACGTCTCCTGCAGCCTCGGACTGCTGCCCACTGGGGATGATCCTGGGGACTGTTGCTGAGGCAGCAGACATGCAGGTGGGGGAGCAGGTGGCAGTGTCCAGCGCCGTACAGGTTGCTGTTCTGGTTGCCAGAAGGGGTGACTCTGGTCCCTCAGCCAGAGGCTCCGTGCCCTGTCCTGACTTGCCCTTCACCTTGTGTCCCTTCCCCACCTTTGATGTCGCTGCTGGTCCCTTGGCACTGTCCCCTTTTGACTTGGAGGAGCCCTTGCTGGGTGGTTGGTGCAGCTTCTCCCTACGGCATGTGGGCACCTTCATCACCTTGGCTGGTGGTGGAATGGGCTGATCCTTGGCCTCGCTAGGCGGCACACTGCCAGCCCTGATGGGTGCCGCCCGCGATGTGACAGGACTTGCTGAGACTACAGTGCTGGAGGATTTGGTGGCTGAGGTGCTGGGCTGGCCCTAGGGGAAGGACGGGGGAGGTGTAGGGAAGAGGTCAGTGTTAGCCAGGAAATGTTTTTTAGACACACTAGGAAAGGAAGATGAAGGGGGTTTGGGAGTGGAGGAAGAGGTAGTGGTTGTAGGAGGTGCACGTCTGCTGAATTTGGGTGAAGGTGCATGGGCCGGAGGCTGTTGTGAGGTGGATGGCTGTTGGGTGGGTGTGTGCCTGCGTTTGTGTATTTTGGGAGGAGGGTTCACAGACACACTGGGAGAGGACACAGGGGATGCGTGAATGGTAGTGGGGTGGTGATTGCACATGAGCGTGCGTGGTGATGGGCGTGCTGGTGATGGAGGTAGTGGATGAAGATGCAGTGCATGCAGGTGTGAGTGTAGACGAGACAGGGAAGGAGGAGGAGGATGTGGAGGAGGGGGACACAGTGGAGGCAGTAGATGTTGGTGTGTCTGCATGGGGATGGTGCTTGTGTGAGTGCCTGTGGGATGTGTGGTGCTTATGTTTGCCATGTCCACTCTTGTGTGTTGATGAGTGTGCATGCTGGTCTGATGGTGTGCTTGGGATAGGTTGACGTACAGGGGAATGGGTATGGGTAGAGGAAGTTGGAGGGGGGAGGCTGGACACAGGGACAATGGCTGCCATCAGTGCTGAAGCCAGAGCTTGAAATGCTCTCTGTTGGGTCGCCACGCCAGAATGAATGCCCTCCAGGTATGCATTTGTTTGCTGCAAATGCCTCTCAATACCCTGGATGGCATTCCCTAATGGCTGATTGCCCAACAGTGAGGGATCTCAGGAGGTCAATAGCCTCCTCACTGAGGGCAGCAGGGCTGACTGGGGCAGGGCCTGAGGTGCCTGGGGCGAAGGAGATGCCCACCCTCCTGGGTGAGGGGGCATGGGAAACTCGATGAGGAGCTGCTGGGAGGGCGGTGCTGGTAGGGGGGTGGCGGCTATACCTGTTGTTGCGGTGGGCAAAAAGGTGCCCACCACTGCAAGGGAGCTCCCATTAGAGGGGGAATCGCTCCCCTCGCCCTCCATCCCACTGGTGCCTTCCGACTCCGTGAATTCACCCTCCAGGGCAATGTGGGTTGCACCTCCCTCCTACTCCGGTGCCAATGTTCCTCCGCCAGATGATGCTAATGCACACAAGGACAGGGTGATAAAACAAAAAGGGGGGGAAAGACAGAGGAGACACATGGTCAATGCCTGCAACACCACTACCGTTGGCGGACACAACACACAGGGAGCAGCCCTATGCACTAGCGCATGCTCTAACAGTACAGGGGAAAAGCACTTGCACATGGGGGACTCTGTCTAGATTCCTTTCATGCACAGCTGGAACCCATAGGAGCCTGACTAGGTGTAGTGGGCAACTACCACCTTTGGGGTTGGAGTGGGACTGAGCCAGCAAATCAATGGATCTACCTTTGCGCGTCTGCCCTGACGTAGGGGAACCCACAGTCCACCTCCCCCACCCAGACACCTTGTCAATTGCGCAGAGTCAGCTGAATGAGAGTGTACTCACCCCCTTGTGGGCGCTGTGATGCCCTCAAGTGCCCATCCAACTCAGGATATGCCACCGCCAGGATCTGGTACATCAGTTGGGTCATGGTGCGAAGAGCACCCCTTCCATGTTGGGAGGCCATCCCCAGCTGGGCCTCCGCCATCTTCTTGCTCCAGCGGCGCAGGTCCTCCCATCTTTTACGGCAGTTGGTGCTTCGTCTATGGTAGACCCCCAGGGCCCGCACTCCCTTCGCGATGGCACGCCAAATACCCTTCTTTTGGTGGGCACTGACCTAGAGGAATAGTGATGTAAAAATGGATGTTACTCCCCGTGCAGTTCTTCTCACACATTGCCCACTAACCTTCCACCCTATCCCAAAAAAACATTCACTCACCATCCTCACATGCTGGCCTGTCCCTCCGTCTCTTCCATCCACGACACTCCACACATTCATGTCCCATCCACCATGCACAAGGTTCACTCACTTGTTTGTCGGGAAGACAGTATAGTAGCGTGTACTGAGGGAGGACCCCGTCCACCAGTTTCTCCAACTCCTCCGCAGTGAAGGCAGGGGCCCTTTCCCCAGACACTGTAGCCATTGTTGCTTCCAGACGCAGGTCAAAGCAGCACTTGCAGTGTAGTTGCTCTCCTGTTGAAGGTCAGGTATCAAGTGGGGGCACAAATAGAAAATGGCGGTCACATCCACGTTGGTGCGTACCGTCACCGCCGGCGTGCATCGTCATTGGCTCCTGAAACCCATAGGGCCCAATGATAACCAATGCTGAATTGCGAAGCGGTCTTCGACCGCCTACCGCGACGCTGCACAACGCCAGCACAGTTACCTCATTTCCCCTTACAGGTCAGGCAGCCATCATTTCAGGGGGCCACCTGGCCGGCCAACTAACTGCGTCACTGCTATTTTGGTCAGGAATATGGACAGACAAAGGCACACAAAGATTATTTCATGATTGTGCTAAACAGCCTTATGAAACCTATGTGGTGTATGACGCTCTGCTCACCCTTCTCCTCCATAGGGGACGTCCGCTGGGGCAGGTGATGAGATGGCGGCATCCTCCGGTGTACAGACCCCTGGTGGACCTGTCGACAATGGAAGACAGACACATCATTATCACTTACAGACTTGATCGTGCCACAATCCATGAACTGTGTGCCCAGCTGGAGCCAGACCTGATGTCAGCTATCCGCCATCCCACAGGAATCCCCTCTCTAGTGCAGGTCCTGTCAGTGCTCCATTTCCTGGCAAGTGGGTTCTCTCAAACAACAGGGGCCATGTCATCAGGGATGACACAGCCAATGTTCTCTAACGTGTTGTCCAGAGTGTTGTCTGCCCTGCTGAAACACATGTGCAGCTACATCGTTTTCCCTCAGGTGGAGGATCTGCCCATAGTGAAAGGTGACTTTTATGCCCTGGGACATATCCCCGACATCATTGGTGCCATTGATGGTACACATGTGGCATTTGTCCCCCCGCAGGAATGAACAGGTGTACAGAAACTGAAAAAGCTACCATTCAATGAATGTGCAGATGGTGTGTTTGGCAGACCAGTACATCTCCCATGTGAATGCCAAGTATCCTGGCTCAGTGCATGATGCTTACATTTTGAGGAATAGCAGCATCGCTTATGTGATGGGGCAACTCCAGAGGCACCGTGTGTGGCTAATAGGAGAGCCCAAGGTCCCCACACAGTGGTGTCTGGGCATGGGAGATTACATACTGTTTGGAGGATGTCCAACAGTTGTCCCTCGATATTTGCAGGTGACTCTGGTTACCCCAACCTGTCATGGCTACTGACCCCAGTGAGGAATCCCAGGACAAGGGCAGAGGAACACTACAATGAGGCACATGGGTGAACTAGGAGGATAATAGAGTGCACCTTCGGCCTCCTGTAGGCCAGATTCTGGTGCCTCCATCTGACAGGTGGCTCCCTATACTACTCACCGAAGAAGGTGTGCCAGATAATCGTGGCATGCTGTATGTTGCACAACCTGGCTTTGCGATGCCAGGTGCCTTTTCTGCAGGAGGATGGGTCTGATGCTGGTCTTGTGGCAGCTGTGGAGCCTGTGGACAGTGAAGAAGAGGAGGCAGAAGAAGAAGATATAGACAACCGAAACAACATCATCATGCAGTACTTCCAGTGAGACACAGGTAAGAGGATGTCACTGCTTCACACATCTCATACTACTGTAGGACATAGCATAAATCTGCCTTTTTATCTCTGTGTATGGACCCTGACATGTCACTTTGCCTTTCTATTTCACAGATCTGGGTCCCACTTTGTGCCTTCTCTTATGTTTACTGCTGCCCAACAACTGTGTAACATTGGTATGTGAACATTAACATTGACATTGCTATATTTCAGAGAGGTTGCAATTACACATTTGTGAAAGTACAGACTGACTCCAGATTGATTTGTGATTCAAGGGTGTTTATTACTGTGCTAATAAGTGGAGGGGGGTGTGCAATGGGCTGGGGTGATGGTGGAGGAATGTCCATAGTAGAGTTCAGTTTCTTGGTCTCACAGGTGCATTGTCCATGGGGGCATAGGAAGTGGAGCAAAGGCAGTTTAAGGTGGACAGGGTGACAAAGTGGGACAGAAGGGTGACAATCAGGAGGGTCTTATTTCCTCACAGGGGTCTTGGCAATGTTCTCTGTCTTGTTTCTGGATCTCAGGGACCATTTGCGGGGTGGTTCTCCTTCTGCAGGGGGTGGGGCGCTCGTGGCCTGTTGTTCCTGTGGCGGTACCTCCTGTCCACTAGTGCCGGTGGAGGTGGAGGGCTGTTCATCGTCCGGGCAAGTGTCAAGGGCCCATTTGTGTCCCACTGTGTCCCTCATGGTGTTGTCCAGGTCTGCCAGCACCCCTGCAATGATGACCAGGGTGGTGTTAATGAACTTCAATTCCTCCCTGATCCCAAGGTAGTGTTCCTCCTAGAGCCGCTGGGTCTCCTGAAACTTGGACAGTACCGTGCCCATGGTCTCCTGGGAATGGTGGTATGCTCCCATGATGTTGGAGAGTGCCTCGTGGAGAGGGGTTCCCTGGGCCTCTCCTCCCCCTATCGCACAGCAGTCCTCCCAGCTTCCCTGTTGTCCTATCACTCTGTCCCCTGAACCGTGTGCCCACTGCCACTGTCCCCAGGTCCCTGATTGTCTTGGGTTGGTGGGTTTGCCTGGGGTCCCTGTAGTGGTGGCACATTTCTGATGGACGTGTCCTGGGGACAGTGGCATTGGACCGCTGGGTGGGTGCTGTGGTGATGTTTCCTGAGGGGGGAGGGTCTGTGGTGGCTTGTGACTGTGGCAGGGGAACCGACTGTCCAGAGGTCCCTAATGGACCGGGCTGGTCATCTTGATCCAGGCGTGCAGAGTTGCTGTCATCACTGTGGGCCTCTTCTGTGGGGGGACTGGATTTGTCTGGCACCTCCTCTCCGGTGACGTTGGGCATGGGTCCTGTTGGGGTGTAAATGCAGAGTTTTAGTATCTGTTTGTGCCATCTTGTGCATTGCGTAAGTTACCCTCTACTCCAGTGCTTGCATTATTGTGTTTTCCCTTGTGTGATTAGTGTTTTGGGGTCTGTGTGGGTATCTGTACTGGACATGCTTTGGCAATGGGTCTCCATGCTTTGGTGTTGCATGCAGGGCTTGGTATTGGGATGTGGGGGTTGTGATAGTGGGGCATATGTGAGGTGTTGGAGTGATAGGGTGAGGGGGTGGGTGGGGGTATGTGATGGCATGTAGGTACGGTGTGGGGGATACAGTAGTAAAGATTTGACTTACCAGTCCTCCTGCTACTCCTGCCAGGCCCTCAGGATGCAGTATTGACAAGACTTGCTCCTCCCAAGTTGGTAGTTGTGGGGGAGGAGGTAGGGCTCCACCACCAGTCCACTGTACAGCAATCTGGTGTCTGGATACCACTGAACACACCATCCTCCGTAGGTCCTTCTACCTCTTCCTGATGTCATCCCGTGTTCTTGGATGCTGTCCCACTGCATTGACCCTGTCGACGATTTGCTGCCATAGCTCCATCTTCCTGGCTATGGAGGTGTGCTGCAGCTGTGACCCGAAAAGCTGTGGCTCTACCCGGATGATTTCCTCCACCATGACCCTGAGCTCCTCCTCTGAAAACCTGGGGTGTCCTTGAGGTGCCATAGTGTGGTGTGGGTGATGTGTGAGGTGATGTTTGTTGTGCTGTGTGATATGTTGTGTTGGGTGGTGTTGTTTGAGGTGCGTGAATGTTGTATGAGTGATGTTGTGGTGTGCCTGTGGATGCTGGTGTTGTGTTTGCAATTGTCTCTCTCTCTGCTTTTTCAAACAAAATTCATTGTAAGGGTTTGTGGGTAATGTGGGTGTGTGTTTTATAGTGTTGTGAGTGTGTGGGTGTGTGTATGTGTATCATGTGTGTGTATTTCGAATTGTCCAATGTTGTTGTGTTTTGTAAGTGTGTGTGTATTTTGAGCACAGCGGTGTGTACCGCCAATGAATTACCGCAGTTTAAAGACCGCCACGTTGTTTCGTGGGTCGTGATACTGTGGGTGTATTCTTGTTGGCGTGACGGTGTAGGTTTTGGTATCGCCAGTTTATCACTGACCTTTGGTGTGGCGGACTTGTGTGGGTGTCTGTATTGTGGCGGATTCCGAGATGTGGGTGGTAATACCTGTAGCGTATTTCCGCCACTGTATGTTGGCGGCTTTCAGCACGGCGGTAAGCAGGATTTACCACCAGGGTTGTAATGAGGGCCAAAGTTGTAAAGGGGGAGGTCTGTACCTCCCTGGGGCCAAATATGAAATTAATGCGTAGGGCCTGCAAGGCCCCGTGCAGCCCCGGGAACCTCCACCTCCCTGGGGCTGAAATAAAATAATGAGGGTGTCCATCGCAGAATCTCAGCCCCAGGGATCACCACCTCTCCTGGGCTAAAGGTGACATTGGAGGGGGACCCCTCGTGGAGCCATACATGGCCCTGGGGATCACCACCCCACAGCCGGCTTCTGTTATGTCCCTCGGTGCCCACCCCTGGGACATATCTGTTTGCTCTGATTTGGCAAGAGCTTTGTCAGCTTTCACCAAGTCAAAGCAAACATTTCAGTTCAAGCGGGCGACAGTTGTCAAAGTACTTTCGCCCAATGGAAGCTGGAGTTTCATCTCTTTCCCTACCAACATACATGCGGGTACGAAAAGAGATTGGACTATTGCTTTTGCACACAGGAATTGGCATGTTTTGCAGCTCCCTGTGTGCAGTAACAATGATGGCTCCCGCAAGAGACGGGGGAGCTGGTTGGGACCGTGGAGGTCTTGAGGCACTCCCCATGGTCCCATTGTACACGGGGTGCCCTGGGGGGCACAGGAGATAAAGCTAGGGAGGAGGGTTGCGCTGTCCTCCTCCCCTAGATTCCATGGTTCTCCCTTTAAATCACTGCATGTATGCAAATGTACAGATCACCTTAAATCTCCAACCACTTGGCCTTGCACCGTCCACCTTAGTAGTATGCAAAGCTCTTCCCACATTTAGCCAGGGTGATGGACTGCTGTTTAAAGGGCCCCCCAGTGCATTTCCAGCCAATTGTGGTGGTTTGTTCTTGAGAATATGAGGACATCTCTACGAAACAAAGAAGCAATTATGTCATATAGCTAAGAGGAAGGGTCCTGGATTGGTGGAGATTTACGTCTTTGTAGTCTTGTTGGCCTGTCTATAGAAGAATTTGGGTTATCACAGAATTCTAGAGAAAGACGCAACAGGTACATTCATGTTGCCAAAACCCAGCCAATGTCACTGGGGATATTTCTTTGTGCTCATTACACAGATGTGGTGCAGAATAACTACTGGACATTTACCGAAGGAGACAGAAAGAACTCCACTTGGGTAGATATTTTGTGCAAATCTGTGGACAAAAACGGCAGGTGAGAGTCCTTTGTGGCCTAGTCACTCACACAACTAATGACACACCCACACAGACACTCACACACCCACTCACAGAGGCACTTAGACATTCATGCACCTACTCACACACCCGCTTAAACACTCATGCACCCACTCACAGATCCACTCAGACATTCACACAACCACTCATGGACCCTCTCAGACATTTATGCACCCACTCACAGACCCACTCAGGCTCACAGACCCACTCACAGGCACACTCAGAGACTCATGTACCCACTGACACACCTACTAAGACACTCATGCACCCACTCACAGACCCACCACAGACCCACTCAGAGACTCAGGCACCCACTCACAGACCCACTCAGAGACTTGCACATTCACTTGCAGACCCACTCAGATACTCATGCACCCACTCACAGACTCACTCAGGCATTCACTTCCCTCACTCATACACCCACTCTGACTCTCACACATCCACTCACAGACCCACACAGACACTCACATACCCACTCACAGGAACACTCTCAAACCCACTGCCACACCCAGAGACACCCTCTCACACCTACTCTCACACCCAGACACTATCACCCCCACTCTAACACCCACATAAATCCTCACAGACCCACTCTCACACACAGACACTCTCACACCCACTTTCACACCCAGAGACACCCTCTCACACCTATTCTCACACCCAGAGAGACAGACCCTGTGGCCAACTCCAGGCACTTATGAGCAAAGGCCATCCCCAGCACAGGGATTGGTGGTTATGGTGTTTGGCTACAGGGCCCTGCAGCTAAACCCTGCTGTGCATGGCCAAAGGACATACGCAACACGTGGAGTTGAGAGGTTTTAGGGTGCTGGCTGCAAGGCCTGGCCACAGGCCACATCCTGTGTCCAATCCCTGCCATATACTAATCAAAATTACTTTATGTTAAAAAAAACATAGGAATTCCCTGGAAAAAAAACGAAGGTTACAGCAACGCTATGGTTAAATTCTAAATATACTTGCATAAAATCTTAGAAATTCAGCAGTTGTAGTTAGAGTTATTTCAAGTAACTGTAACTCGTGCCCTAAGGTAATTATAACTCGTGCCCTGGCCATGCACTGATAATTATCCCAGATATTACAGCACTCATGACAACTTTTATAACGTCAATAAAATTATCAATGAAACATTAGCAGACAAATTAGTGAAGAAAACACTATGCATGACTGGGGCGCAAGTTATATTTACCTTGAGGCGCGAGTTACAGTTATTTGAAATAACTATAACGATAACTGCTGAATTTCTCTGGCTTTGTGTGAGTAAAGTCAGTGCCTAACTATAACTTCCCTGTAACCTTTGATAATTATAGTTAGAACCATGTTTCCATAGGTAAAGCTTTTTTTTACTTGCCTTTATCTTTGGCGACATTTACAAATCTTCACAAATTTTTCCCCAAAAAAGTGTGCCGGTGACTCTTGTTGCATATGGAAAGTTTCAGGGTCAAGCGGGGGCCGAGGAAAAGGGGGAGTCCAAAAGAAATGTGTTCCCTATGTTAATTCCCATAGGAGTTTTGAACATGACTACATCCCGAACCGCTGGACAGGATTATACCAATTTGGCAGAAAGCTAGCTTTAGGGCTGCAGATTGTGCTTTTTGTTGTTTGGTGTAAGTAAGCTCAATAGTTCGCGAGATATTGAAGGAAATCCAAATTAGTGTGGCCACAACAACTTAGCGAATAATGACAAGCTCGCGCAGAGATCTGCACAGCTGTGATTGGCTGCCAACACTTCAACCAGTATGTGTTGCCAGTCACCTTGGTTCTCAGCTTCAGCCGACTCCCACAAAAGAACAGAAAAAAAAAAAGGGGGCAGGGTGGGAATACCCTGATCCCTAAGCCTTGGTCTTGGGGTATCAGAGGGACCCAGCTATGGCAAAAAAGCAATTTTTTAAAGGAGTGTTTGCGGCACTTGTGACGAATTTGTGGCAAAAATAAAAAAAACAGGTGTGGTCTCCTGAACTTGTTTTTCTGAAGCCCCCGGGTGGGCCAGGTCCCAGGGGCATATATGCATTTAATAAATAAGTTAGGGGGCACATGGGGTCCGCATCCTCTGGCATTTTTATTCCCCATGGATCACCACCTCCCCCTGGCCCATGTAAATTATAAAAGAGGGGTCTTGTGGATCCCCCTCACCGACCCGGGGACCACAACCCCCTAGGGCTTTAAGTTAAAAAAATGGACAGCGGGACCATTGCAGACCCCCCGGGCCCTGGGGCCACCATTTCCCTGGGGCTTATTTTAATATGGAGAGGGAGGCACGTGGACCTCCCTGTGCCCAGGGGACCACCAGCTCTCCAGGGCTTTAGTTTTTTTAAGAAGAAGGAGGGTCATGTGGACCCCCCTTCTGGAGCCAAACATGGCACCGGAGACCACAAGGCCAGCTCCTGCTATATCTTGGGGTGCCTACAGCTGTTTGCTTTTGCTTGCCGGGTGCTATGACAGCTCCCACCAAGCAAAAGCAAACCCTCTGGTTCTAGCCGGCAGGAGCTGTCAAAAGGCTCCCACCCACTATATGTGGAGGTTTCATCTCTTTTTCTGCCCACAGACATGCAGGCAGGGAAAGAGATGAAATGATTGCTCTTGCACACATGTGCAATAGCAATGCAGGCTCCTGCAGGAGGCGAGGAGCTGCCTGGAACAGCGGGGACCTTGAGTCTCCCCTTTCGGTCCCATTGCACACTAGGGCCCTCATTACGACTTTGGCGGTCTTTTCCAAAGAACGCCGTGCAGCCAGCATACTGCCATATTTGGAGTCGTTGGAGGACTTCCGCCCTTCCCCCCGAAATATGGCTTGGCGGAGTCTTGCTGGTTGGTGGTGCTGGTGGTGCAAAACCGCCAGGACCCATCCCCTCCCAGATGACCAGCTCGCTGGAAAAGATAAGGCGATCGTCCGAAAGGGGAGGGGGGAGTGTTGGGTGCATGTGTGTGGTGTGTGCGTGTATGTGTGCGAATGGGGTTCTATGAGTGAATGTATGTGTGTGAAGGGAGGTGTTTCAGTGCGTGTATGTGTGCAAATGGGGGTGTATGAGTGCATGTTTGTGAGCGAGTGAGTGGGGGTGTCTGTGTGCAAGAGCGGCGTGAGGAGGTTGCGTATGTGTGAGTGCGGGTGTGTGAATGGATGTGTACGGTTGGGGGTTGTTTGTGGGTGCGTGTATGCAGTGCAGGGGGGTGTCTGTGTGTTTGTGTGTCTGTGTGTGTGAGTGTGTGAGTGTGAGTATGCGGATGGGGAGGGGTTGTAGTATGAGTGCGAGTGTGCAGAATAGGGAAAGGGATTGTAAATGTGTGCGTGTATGCGATTGAATGTGAATGTTTGTGTGCGTGCATGTGCGTGAATGGGAGTGTTCATGCGCGCATTTGCAGGGGTGTGCCTGAGTGCATGTAAGTGCATAAATGCATGATTCAGTGTGCATGTTTGAGTGTGTGTCTCCGAGTGAATGGGGGTGCATGTAGTGAGTACGTGGGTGAGTAGGGTTCATGTTTCTAAGAGTGTGGACATGTGAGGGTGCATGTGTAAATGTGTGTGGACATGTGAGGGTGCGTGTGCCGGCAACAGAAATGGGGATTCCTGTCGCTGGGTGCGTTTCTGCCAGGGTTTTCATGGTGGGTCTGGAGGCCTGCTGTTGGGCTGGAGGTGCTCACCACCGGCCGTGTCAGTGCGACCGCACCGGCGAGGCAGGCAGCGTTGTGGAGGTTTGGCTTCTGCCAAACCCCACAACTTGTAATGCGGCAGTGTTAAGTGGTGTCAGTGGTAAGACCGCCACAGCGAGGCTGGCAGTGTGATGACCGCCAGCCTCGTAATGAGGGCCTAGGTGCCCTAGAGGCATCTAGGAGACATGGCTGGGTCCCGTGGGATGGGGTGCCCAGGGCCTAAATCAGCATGGTGAGGAGGGCCATGCACCTCTCCCTATTAAATTACTGCAGTGCCCCTGGGATGGCGTAAATCCATTCAGTAGTTTTTGAGATATTAACAAAAATCCAAATTTGTGTATCTGTTGCTACAACAACTTCGAGAATAATGACGAGCTTGTGCAGAGTTCTGCAGAGCTCTGAATGGCTGCCAACACTTTAACTTGGAAGTGTTGGCAGCCATCTTGGCACTTGGCTTCAGCTGAGACCTTAAACAAAAGTGAAAAAATAGGAAAAGGGGCAGGGTAGTAATATCCTGCCGCCCCCCCCCCCCCCATGTTTGGTCTTGCGGTCCTAGAAGGACCCCAAAAGGGCAAAAAAGCTTTTATTTTTAAATTCACAATGATTTTTGTGAAATATTTGCAAATTCCACCATTAATTTAAAAAAAGCAAGCCCGGCTCCTCATGAATGCTTTTAATATTGCCCCTTTATGGGCCAGATATAACTCTCTCCCTGTCTCTCTCAATCGACTGTCACAAAAAGTTAGCCTTATTGCTCTGAGACTCACAGCGTGTCGACTTCCCTGATGAGAAAACATGGCAGGTCATCAAAAAACAAAGAAGGACAAGATGGCGCAGTGGTCGTTTGCAGCGCCAAGACTCCAATATAAACAGCAGTACATAAATGTGACACGTGATTGGCAAATGTGATTGCCACTGATGACGGCACAGTTTGCTCTGTAAGTGCTGTACCAAACTATCAATTTATTATATGTTATTCTATCTTGTGCTATGTCATAATGAACTGTGCAGCGTATATCCAGGAGTATTGAATGGTTGAAGGCAGTTGCCATCTCAGAAGCCCACCATTTAGGGCCAGATGTATGAAATTATTTTGCACTCGCAAACGGTAAAATCAGCCGTTTGTGAGTGCAAAACCGTGGTCTGCGATGCATGAAATGCATTCGCAGACCACAACTAAGAAATCGCTAAAATAGCGATTTCTTGCATTGCAACCTGGAAATTGCGAGTCGCAATTTGCGATTCGCAATTTCCAGGTTGCAAGACTATCCTGGAAAAAATCGCAAATTGCGATTTCTCCAAAAATGGCATTTTGCACTTGCAAAATACCATCCTTTGCAACCAGGTGGTAACCTGGTGCAAAATTTAAAAATGCAGTTAAACTGCATTTTTAACTTCAACATGTAAAGCACACATGCCCTTTTGGCATGTGTGTACCTTACATGTTGAAAAAAAAGTTTTTGGGGTGCAGGAGCGGGGGCCTTAGGCCCCCAGCACCCTGGCCTTTTGCAGTTCCAAAATTGCGATTTCTGGTTCAGAAATCGCAATTTTGGAAATGCAGAATATTCGCAGCTATGGGCCGACAGGCCCATAGCTGCGAATGGGGCCGGTATCGCAATTTGCGATTCGGTAGTAGCATTTGCAATTTTTAAGAAATCGCTATTACCGATTCGCAAATGTGATACATGGCCCTTTGCGAGTCGGTAATAGCGATTTCTTAAAAATCGCTATAACCGAATCGCAATGGGCCGTGATGGTACATCTGGCCCTTAGATCTGTGTGGAGCAGGAGTTACCAACGTCAGGTTATATCTCGCTCTAAAATGTTGTTTTTCACAGTTGATGATATTTTTTTTTTATCTCACAACATTTTGTTTGTGGCTCTTACACTGACTGCGAGCACGGATCCTACTTTGAGCATACAGTATCTATTAGTCCTGGCACACATATCAGCAATGTCGTTCTCGTTTCTTGTGAATGAACAAAGTAAAGGATTTCGGGCCAGATGTAGCAAACAAAATATTTGCGACTCGCAATTTGCGCGTTGATGCGACTCGCAAAATGCGAGTCGCAAATCGAAATGCAGGTAAAATAACAGTGCCAAAATAGCGACTTGCACACGGAGTCGCAACGCAGGGAGCGAGTCCGCCGATTGCGAGGTCGCTTTTTGCGACCGTGCAAAAAACGAACTCGCAATTTGTGAGTGTGTGTCGCAAATTGCAATTAGCTTGTTAATTGCTTACAGGTGCTGCAGAACACTCCAGAACACTCTGGAAACACTTCCTGTCACATGATGATGACATCACAGCCAGGAAGTTTACAAATACACCTGGGAGGAGAGAGGACCACACCCTTTTTAACTGCTGAACTGCACACAGGAGAAACAGCAGCTGCAATGGAAGGAACTCCAAGGAAAAGAAAACTGAAGTTCTCAGAGAGGGAGCTGGAGGTGCTGACAGATGAATGCTGTCAGCACTATGACGAATTATTTGGGAGGGCAGCCCTCAATGTGCCTGAAGCCACCAAACGACAGCTGTGGCAGGACATCCAGGATAAAATTAACTCCCTGGGGGTGAGCCACAGGAGTATAGATGAAATTAAAAAAAGGTGGTATGACCTCCGCTCCCGGACCAAGGAGAGGGTGGCTGAAAGGCTCCGGGAGATGAGAGGCACAGGAGGGGGACCTTCGTCAGTACCACCACCCACACCCCTGGAAGAAAGGGTAGAGGAAACCCTGGAGCAGGAGGCAGTATCCGGATTTGGGGACCTGGACACCTCAGAGCCCACCACATCAACCGGTGAGTACCATGTGACATGCCTGTACCCCTATCAATGCCATACCCCCACCCACCATGTAGACAGGGGCATGCTCAACCAACCAAGATAGCTCCATTTCAGGGTAGCAAACACCAGAATGATGCATTATGGGAAATGTAGTCAAGTAGGCAGTTCATAGGCAAATGTTTATTTGGAAGTGTGCAACAGATAGGAGACACTGACAGTCTGTTCCCCATGTCCCACAGGTCTCCCACAAGACACCACCACAACTCACAGCAGCCAGCCCCATGAGGACAGCTCAGGACCCGCCAGCACTCCCACCTGCACGGCCAACATCATCCCTGCAATATCCACACCTGCTGCACCTGTGTTCCAGGAGGCTCCGCCAGCAACAGGCAGGAGTGAGACAGTGGAAAACACAGGGCAGCCACTGCTGCGCAGGTGACGCAGGTCCAGAAGATCAGGGCTGCAGGCTTCGTCCGGCCATCAACCTCCCAGCCACAGTGAGGCACAGCTGCTGTGTGGTCAGCGCCTACAAAACAACATTTTAGGGAGGATTAGTGGTGTGCTGCACCGCTTTGTCCGCAACAATGAGGCCAGCATGCAGCAACTTAACTTAAGAATCGACACGATAGCCACAAACACTGGGGACCTTGCCCTGGCCATGAGGGATCTTGCGGCAGGACTACTGGCCCAGGCCGAGGGTGGGCGGCGCAGGGACCGTCAGCTCCTGCACAGACTGGAGAGGATGGCCACATCCATCGGCAGGCTGGCTATGAACACCACAGGCCTGTCAAAGAGGACAGTTGGCCTCCAGGTCGAAATGGGCCATTTTGCAGGGGATGTGGCTAGGGGCCTGTGATGTCTCACACTCGTCATAGACCTAATGGAGGCACGGCATCTGTCCAGGGGCACAGGGGAAACACCCCAGGACAGTGAGGAGGGCTCTACAGTGAGCAGTGTCTCTGCCACAGACACTAGGGTGCTCCGGAGTACCAGGCAGAGCACAGCAGAAGCACCAGGGACCAGCCAGGCTGGCAGGAGCCGCAGAAGGACATAGACATTACCCTGGCCCTGTTGATGTGGCACATGAGATCAATGTGCCCCATGCATGGTTTGCATTTATATACCCATGAACAGTCCTTACTTGTATATAGTTCTATTTCTGCACTAATTAAATAGTTTTTCTGTTCCACTTAACAAATGGTGTTTTTGGTCAATAGGTGAGTATGGTTGGAGTTGACACGTACCTTCCAAAGTATTGTGTTGCGATGTGTTCCCGTCTCAGTCTGCCTTGATTAGCTATACTCCGATCCCCATGATGGCGATGTGGTTGCTCTTGCTCTTCATCATCAGGATCTGGGTCTGCAGGGGTGAGAGGTAGCCCACGTCGGGTGGCTATGTTGTGGAGGATGGCGCATGCGGCCACAATTTTGAATGCTGTAATGGGGGTATACTGGAGGGCACCTCCACTGCCGTGGAGGCATCGGAATCTTGCTTTCAGGAGTCCAAAAGTGCGCTCTATCAGGTTCCTGGTCCTCTTATGTGCATTGTTGTATCGCCTCTCACATTCATTGCTGGGTGTTAAAAAGGGAGTCATAATCCATGGCCTTTGAGCATATGCACTGTCACCTGTTGGGCACAAAAAGTACACTGTTAGAAAGTCCTGGTTGGTGTGCACAGTGACCTGTGTGTATGTCTGCAAGGTGTATGTAGCTCTACCTAGGAGGTATCCGTCTCCAAACTCCCCACGTTCCAGGCGTTGATGTATCCCACTATGCCTAAAAATGTAGGAGTCATGGGTACTGCCTGGAAACTTAGCTACAATGTCAGTGATGTCATAATGGGCGTCACAAACAACCTGTATATTCAGTGAGTGGGTACACTTTCTGTTGCGGAAAAGATGTTCCAGGTTTCCAGGGGGGCATATTTGAATATGTGTCCCATCTACACATCCTATGACATGGGGAAAGTTGGAAATGCGGTAAAAGTCCAGCTTGGTGCTGTTTATTTCTGCCTCATTCCTTGGTAGGTATATGAAGTGAGACATGTGTGTGAGTAAGGCATCTAGGAAGGCCCTGAGGAACCTTGACACTGCACTTTGGGATACCCCACCTGCCACAGCAATGACCCCCTGATAGCTCCCTGAGGCCAAGAGGTGCAGTGAGCATAGCACTTGCACATGCGTAGGGATGGCGCAGCCACGCAGAGTCTGGTGTTCTAGCTGTGGTTTAAGTAAATCAATTAATTCTAGTATGGCAGCGCTGATAAGGCGGTATTTGTCATATATCTCATCCTCAGTTTGCTGAAAAAGGGTCTGCCTTGTTCTATAAATATTCTCCTGTCTGTGGCCCCTCCTCCTCCTCTTCTGGGATGCGTGGACTCTCCTCCTCACTGCTATCAGGTATATCTCCGCCATCTTGAGTAACCCAGATGGCTTCTGGGTCTCCTTTTATACTTTGGTACTGCTTACCACCTGCTCTGAGTTAGTGGTAAATTGCAAGTGCAAAATGGGCTTTTTGCGACTAGTCGCAATTTGCGAGTTGCTATTGCATATGGTTTGCGATTCGCAAATTGCGACTTGCTACTTGCGGGTCGCAAAATGGGGTCGCAAATTTTGCGAGTCGCAAATGGCTCACATCGCTTTTTGCAAGTCGGAAATGGGGTTTTTGCATCCCATTTCCGATTTTGCACAGTCGCAAATAGCGATTCGGGCCATTTGCGACTCGCAAAACTTTGCTAAATCTGACCCTTCATTCTGTTTGTCTTAGTCTCCCAAGCAAACCAACTGGAAACACACTTTAAGGTGATTATAAATGCAACTCTTTTTTAAATCTCCGTCTTCTGATTAACATTTGCACTACAATGCTCAAACGCAACGCGCTACGCCTTTATCTCACATAGAAATGTCAATATTGATAAAAACTGACCAAATTAATGAGGCATTTTTTATTTTGATATGGCGGGGGTCTAAAGTGAGCATTTCTGCCTCAGAATTGTTTTGGAAATGCAGAAACCAGCTGAATTATACGTGCTTTTCTAAATCCCAAAGAGTATATTTGTGACGACACGCAGTAAATCTTTAAAACCTGCTGCCTTTAACCACCGAGGTTCAGGTGAATCTGGGAGCGGTTTTTGAAGTGCAATAGTCTACGAGTCTAGAATAGTGGCCTTCAACACAGTTCACGCAGGCCAGGCCATCAGTCCATTCAAAATTATAAACGTCTTCTCTCATTGAACCTGCTGCCATAGAGATTGCGGTCTTGTTGTGTTGTTACCCTCACCCAAGGTTCGTCTGAGTAAGCCAAACAAGTCTGAATCGTGCACTCTAAAACCCATAGACAGTCAGTGCTGCAGGACCGCTCAGGTGAGGAGCTTCCACTGGGGCAGCAGGTACAGTAGCACTGGAGTCCTGATGGGTCCACTGAACGCTGATTATTGATGTATTTACTACCACAAAGGCAGTAGAAGCGGCCATTTACTTTGCTTGTACCATGTCCCATGGCATACTTGTTACCTACTGGAAGCAATGTATGGCTTTTGCGTGAGTGTGGAAGGGTCAAGGTGAGCTAGATGGTTGGTAGCAGGCCAAATAATACTGGTTCAAACTTTAATGTGGTTCAAGATAATTTGTTTTGAGTTAAGGTTCTCTACCCACCTAGCTTTTTGGAAAACAAATGACAAGCAATGTGTTTTAACCACTTGCAGGCCAAGGATGTAACAGTTTACGCTCTCGGCTGCACCGCTCAGATGTAGGCGGTTGGGAAAAGCTCTAGTGCTCCCCCAAGGGCCTCTCATCCCCCTCCCATGGGCAGGGATGGAAGGGGAATCTCTTCCCCTTCAGCCCCCGTCAAGCGATCTGGCTGCAGAAATGCCCACTAGACACCAGGGACCTTTGTTTTTTTAAATGTATGTTTAAGGGAGCGACCCCTTTGGCAAGGACCACTCCCCAGGGGGGCAATTTATTATTAGGCCTTTCCTGCCCCCCTCAGGGGCAGATCGGTCTCTTTTAATTGGGCCGACCAAACCACTTGGCACCAGGGATTTATTTTGTATTTTTTTACAGATGGGGAGCGACCCCTTAGGCAAGGGTCGCTCCCCTATGGAGCAATTTTCTTTAGGCCGATTCTGCCCACCTTGGGGGCAAATCAGCCTACTTTTTTTTAGGCCAATCTGCCCCCAAGGGGGACAGAAAGCACTAGACACCAGGGATTTTTTTGGGTGCCAATTTCATGCAAGGGGAGCGACCCCTTAGGCAACGGTCACTCCCTTGGGGGGCAAGTTTATTTTAGGCTATTTCTGCCCCCATAAGGGCTGATTGGCCTATTTTAATTAGGGTGATCTGCCCCCCCAGAGGGCAGAAACCACTAGGTGCCGGATGAACTAAAGGCCAAAATCCACAGCGAAGCACTTTGCAAAAAAACAGGTCAGCTTTCTTTAGGAAAATGTGATGAGTCCACATTGTGTTTTGGTGCATTTCCTTACACGGGCGCAAAGGATTCAGGTAAGAGAACCTGGTGAGAGCCCCATAAGTCATGCAATTCTGGGTTCCCCTAGGTGCGTAGTTTTCAAAAATGTATAGGCTTGCTAGGTTTCCCCTAGGTGCCGGCTGAGCTAGAGGCCAAAATCCACAGCTAGGCCCTACAGGTCAGTTTTCTTTAGGAAAATGTGATGTGTCCACGTTGTGTTTTGTGGCATTTCCTGTCACGGGCATTAGGACTCCCCACACAAGTGAGGTACCGTTTTTATCGGGAGACTTGGGGGAATGCCGCGTAGAAGGAAATTTGTGGCTCCTTGGGAAAATGCTGGGTAGATGGAAATTTGTGGCTCCTCTCAGATTCCACAACTTTCTATCACTGAAATGAGGAAAAAGTGGATATTTTGGCCAAATTTGGAGGTTTGCAAAGGATTCTGGGTAACAGAACCTGGTGAGAGCCCCACAAGTCACCCCATCCTAAATTCCCCTAGGTGTTTTGTTTTAAAAAATGCACAGGTTTGGTAGGTTTCCCTAGGTGCCGGCTGAGCTAGAGGCCAAAATCCACAGCTAGACACTTTCCATAAAACACGTAAGAATTAAATATAAAAATGTGATGTGTCCATGATGCGTTTCCTGTTGCGGGCATTAGGCCTACCCACGCAAGTGAGGTACCATTTTTATTGCGAGACTTGGGGAAACAGAGGATAGAAGAACAAGTGTTGTTGCCCCTTGTCATTCTCTACATTTTTTTCTTCCAAATGTAAGACAGTGTGTAAAAAAGAAGTCTATTTGAGAAATTCCATGCAATTCACATGCTAGTATGGGGCACCCCAGAATTCATAGATGTGCAAATAACCACTGCTTCTCAACACCTTATCTTGTGCCCATGGAAATACAAAGGGTTCCTTGATACCTATTTTTCACTCTTTACATTTCACCAAATTAATTGCTGTAAACCCGGTATACAATGAAAACCCATTGCAATGTGCAACTCATTTATTGGCTCTGGGTACGTAGGGATCTTGATGAACCTACAAGCCACATATATCCCCATAACTGGAAAAAGTTATAGAAGAAAACATGGACAGAAATGGCTCTTTTTTACCTCAATTTCTATTTTTTTTTATTTTAGCTGTTACTTTCTGTAGGAAAATCCTGAAGGATCTACATAAATGACCCCTTGCTAAATTTAGAATTTTGTCTACTTTTCAGAAATGTTTAGCTGTCTGGGATCCAGCACTGGTTTCACACCCATTTCTGTCACTAACTGGAAGGAGACTGAAAGCACAAAAAATAGTAAAAATGGGGTATGCTCCAGCAAAATGCCAAAATTGTTTTGAAAAATGTGGTTTTCTGATTCAAGTCTGCCTGTTCCTGAAAGATGGGAAGGTGGTGATTCTAGCATCATAAACCCTTTGTTAATGGCATTTTTCGGGAAACACCCACAAGCTTTCCTCTGCAGCCCTTTTTTCCCATTTTTTTGCAAAAAACTGCAATTCTCGCAGTATTTTTGCTAATTTCTTGGCCTCCTCCAGGGGAACCCACAAACTCTGGGTATCTCTAGAATCCCTGGGATGTTGGGAAAAAAGGACACGAAGTTGGCGTGGGTAGCTTATGTGAACAACAAGATATGAGGGTGTAAGCGCAAACTGCCCCAAATAGCTGAAAAAAAGCCTTGAATCTGAGGGGGGGAAAAGGCCTGGCAGTGAAGGAGTTAAATCACAATAAAAAAATACATATATATAGAGTCAGAAGTGAATAGAGCTTAAACACCGACTTACTTTGCAGTGTTTCCCACTAGAGCATTTTTGAGAAAATATATGAATGAGAATAGTCAATGAAAACATAATTTGTTTTATATCCGGTCTATAGACAACCTGAGGTATTGGCTGACACATTAGGTAACAAGGGCTATTTGAAAACATACCACAGTTCAAGACAGGCAGAAGAACACATACTTCAAAATGCTACACACATTCCCCTTCTTTGACGAAAATGATAGCCAAAAGAAGAAAAAACACACATCACTTCAGACTCATTAAATGTACAACATACAGATTAAAATACAGGGAATAATCCATACGCTATTCCAATCATTGTACACGGCCTTCCACTGCAAGTAATACATTAAGGGCCATATTTATACTTTTTGACGCAAAACTGCGCTAACGCAGTTTTGCGTCAAAAAAATTAGCGCCGGCTAACGCCATTCTGAAGCGCCATGCGGGCGCCGTATTTAATCAATGACGTTAGCCGGCGTTAGGCGCCGGCGCTGCCTGGTGTGCGTGGAAAAAAACGACGTACACCAGGCAGCGCTGGTGTAGGGGGATATGGGGCTTGGGCGTCAAGAAATGGGGCAAGTCAGGTTGAGGCAATTTTTTCACCTCAACCCGATTTGCGCCATTTTTTTTCACTCCCAACCCCCATAGAAATGACTCCTGTTTTAGCAAAGACAGGAGTCATGCCCCCTTGCCCAATGGCCATGCCCAGGGGACTTCTGTCCCCTGGGCATGGTCATTGGGCATAGTGGCATGTAGGGGGGCACAAATCAGGCCCCCCTATGCCACAAAAAAAAACACTTACCTGAACTCACCTTAATGTCCCTGGGATGGGTCCCTCCAGCCTTGGGTGTCCTCCTGGGGTGGGCAAGGGTGACAGGGGGTGTCCCTGGGGGCATGGGAGGGCACCTCTGGGCTCCTTCAGAGCCCACAGGTCCCTTAACGCCTGCCTTTTGCAGGCGCTAAAGAACGGCGCAAAAGCAGCCGTACGTCATTTTTTTTGACCCGCCCACTCCCGGGCGTGAATTTTGCCCGGGAGTATAAATCCGACGCACATGCCTCGGAGTCGATTTTTTAGACAGGAACGCCTATCTTGCATATAATTAACGCAAAGTAGGTGTCCACGCTAAAAAATGACGCTAACTCCATGGACTTTGGCGCTAGACGCGTCTAACGCCAAAGTATAAATATGGAGTTAGTTTTGCGTCGAAATATTACAGGGGCGTTGTATTTAGGAAATAGAATTTAAAAAAAATAGAAGTTCACTTAAAAAAAACTAAAGGTCACCGGAATGTTATAGTAAGGTTCTGAATTTACTCCTACAAAACCATAGAAATTCAGCAGTTACAGTTTGAGTTATTTGAAGTAACTATTACTCATGCCCTCATGTAACTAGAACTCTTACCCTCACCATGTGCTGCTATTTGCACCAGATATTACAGCACTCATGATAACTTCTATAACAGTATTAAAATATAAATGAAGCATAAGAAGGGAAATTAATGAAGAAAATTTTTTTCATGGTGGAGGTGCAAGTTATGGTTACCTTAGGCCATGAGTTATAGTTACCTGAAATAACTCTAACTATAACTGCTGAATTTCTATGGTTTTGTATAAGTAACTTCAGAACCTTACTATAACATCCCTGCAACCTTTGGCTTTTTAATTGTATATCTATCTATATATATATACTAGGTAGTTATAGTTAGGACCCTGCTTCCATATAAAAAGCATTTTTTGACTTGCTATATCTTTGGCACTGTTCGATGAATCTTCACAAAATTTTCCCAAAAAAAGTGCCCCAGTGATTCTTGTTGCACATGGAAAGTTTCAGGGTGATCCGTCAAGCTGGGGCAGAGAAAAAGAGGGGTTCAAAAAAGTGGCTTTACGCATGTTAATTCCCTTGGGGCCTTTGAACAAGGCTACAGCCTGAACCACTGGATGGAATTACACCAAATTTGCCAGAAAGCTAGCTTTTGGCACACAGATTGTGCTTTTGCTTATTTGGTGTAAATCAGTTCAGTACTTTTTGAGGAAATAAAGGGAAATACATTTCTATATCTCTTGCCATGAACATTTTGCGATGATCGAGGTGTAGTTGTGAATGCACATGACATCAGGAATGCTGTGATTGACTGGCCACAACCTGATTAGAAAGTTGGGCCGCTATTTTAGTGAATGGGCGCAGTCCCCGGGGCTGATAATTGTCATGAAAAGTGTCACGTAAGAATGTTTGTAAGCCATAATATGAACTTATAATGTTTTTTTTCCCACGTCAAGCAATATGTGAGAATACATTGTGGTGCTCAGTGAGGCCACGTGTAAAGTCAAGATGTATTTGCGAGTATTGGCGACAATTAAAAAAACGTTGAGAGACTTAGTTATACACTAATTCATTCAGTCATGGTAGCACTAACAAATTAATGCACCCAGTGACAGACCAATGACATATTGATGCACTCACTTGTACATCCAGTCAGACCCTTGTGCACCCACTCACACCTTGATGCACCTATTTGCAGACCATAGTCACACCCTCAGGCCCCCACTCGCAGACCCAATCACATCCTAATGCACACACTCACAGAGCCAGTCACACCCTCATTCACCCATTTGCAGAACAACTCACAGCTTTATGCACCCATTCGCAGACCCAGTCAGAGCCTTATGCACCCATTCGCAGACCTAGTCACAATCTGACGATGCCACATGCAGATGCAGTCATACTCTGATGAACCCATTCACAGAGCCACTCACACTCTGATACACCCATTCACTGACCCAGTCAGGCCCTCCATCAACCATTCACAGATCCACTCATACCCTGATGTACCTATTTACAGACCTACTCAGAAACTGATGCAGTCAGTTGCAAACCCAGTCAGACTCTGACATACCCATTCACACATCCAGTGATACCCTATTGCAGCCATTTGCAGATCCACTGACACCCTGATGCACACATTTACATATTGAATCACATCCTGATGCACCCATTTGTAAACTAAAGTACACTCTCATACACATATTCATAGACTGAGTTACTCCCCCAAGCATCCATTCGCAGACCCACTCACGCCTTCATGCTCCCATTCGCAGATCCAGACACAACCCGATGCACTGATTCACAGACCCACTCACACCCTCATGCGCCTATTCTCAGAAATACTCATACCTTGGTGCACCCATTCGCAGACCCAGTCAGAGCCTCATGCAGCCATTCACAGACCTAGTCACAATCTGACGCAGCCATTCGCAGATGTAGTCATACTCTGAGGAACCCATTTGCAGACCCACTCACACCCTGATGCACATATTCACAGACCTACTCAGACACTGATGCACTCAGTTGTAGACCCAGTCAGACCCTGAAGCACCCATTCACAGATTCACTCACAGCCTGTTCCACCCATTCACCGTTCCACTGACACCCTGTTGCACCCATTCACAGTCTCAGTCACAATCTCATGCACCCATTCACAGACCAATTTACACCCACACATTTACAGACCCACTTACACCCTCATGCACCCATTCACAGATCTAGTCACAACGTGTTGCACCCATTCACAGTCTCAGTCACAATCTCAGGCACCCATTCACAGACCTAATCACACTCTCATGAACCCATTCACAGATCTAGTCACACCGTGATGCACTCATTCACAGATCCAGTCTTACCCTCATGCATGCATTCGCAGAACCACTCACACCTTGACACACCCAATTACAATTACTGAGCCTCATGCACCCATACACAGACCTAGTCACAATCTGACGCAGCCACTCACAGATGCTGCCATACTCTGATGAAGCCAGTCGCAGACCCACTCACACCCTGACACACCCATTTGCAGACCCAGTCAAGCCCTCATACACCCATTCACAGATCCACTCATACCCTGATGCACGCATTCACAGATCCACTGACATCCTGATGCACCCATTCACAGACCCAGTTACACCCTCTAGCACCCATTTGCAGACTCACTCATACCCTCATGCACCCATTCACAGATCTAGGGCCAGATGTATCAAAGCTTTTTGCATTCGCAAACGGTGCGAATGCCCGTTTGCGTATGCAAAAAGCCATTTCAGAATGTATCAAAGGCATTCTGAATGCAATTTTAAGGAATTGTTAAAATATCGATTCCTTAAAATTGCGACCCTGTTTAGAGAGTCGCAAATTGTGACTCTCTAAATAAGAAATCGCAAATAAGGAATCCTTATTTGCGATTTCTAAAGCACATGTATGAAGCAATTCCTTAATGCGAATTGGGCATTAAGGAATCGCTATTTACCACCAAGTTGAACTTGGTGGTAACTATGTGTAAATTTTAAAAATGCATTTAAAATGCACTTTTAAAATTTAGATGTAAAGCACACATGTCCTTTTGGCATGTGTGCACCTTACATATTGTAAAAATATATTTCAGCACTCTGGACTTTGCATTTCGAAAAATCGCAAATTCCAGGTAGGAATTCGCAATTTGGGACATGCAAAATATTCGCAAATATGGGCCTACAGGCCAATAGATGCAAATAGGGGTTGGATCGCAATTTGAGATTCAGTAATAGCATTTGCGATTTTTAAGAAATCGCTATTACCGAATCGCAAATATGATACATTGCATTTTGCGAATCAGAAATAGCGATTTCTTCAAAATTGCTATTTCCGGCTCGCAAAATGCATTCTTGATACATCTGCCCCTTGGTCACAATCTGATGCATCCATTCACAGACCCAGTCAGACCCTCATGCACCCATTCACAGAACCACTTGCACCTTGACACACCCATTCACAGACCCAGTCAGAGCCTCATGTACTCATTCACAGACCTAGTCACAATCTAACACAGCCACTCACAGATGCAGTCATACTCTATGAACCCATTTGCAAACCCAGTCACACCCTCATGCACCCATTCACAGGTCTAGTCACAACCTGATGCACCCATTCACAGAAACACTCACACCTTGACTCACCCATTCACAGACCCAGTCAGAGCCTCATGCACCCATTCACAGATCTAGTCACATTCTGATGCAGCCACTTGCAGTTGCAGTCATACGCTGATGAAAATCCATTTGCAGAAACACTCACTCCCTCATGCACCCATTTGCAGAACCACTCACACCTTTATGCACCTATTCACAGACCCACTAACACCCTGATGCCCCTGTTCTCAGACCTACTCAAACACTGATGCACTCAGTCACAGAACCAGTCAGACCCTGGCACACCCGTTTGCAGATCCACTCACACCCTGACACACCCATTTGCAGACCAAATCACACCCACGTAGACCGATTCACAGACGCAGTTACTCCTTTAAGTACCCATTTGCAAACCCACTTACACCCTTGTGTGCCCATTCACAGATCTAATCACAACGTGATGCTCCAATTCACAGACCCAGTCACACCCTCATGCGCTCATGTGCAGAACCACTGACAGCTTGACACACCCATTCACAGACCCAGTCAGAGCCTCATGCACCCATTCACAGACCTAGTCACAGTCTGATGCAGCCACTTGCATATGCAATTATATCCTGACATACCCATTCGCAGAACCACTCACATCCTGATGCAGGCATTTGCAGACCCTGTCAGAACCTCATTTAGCCATTGATAGATCACTGAAAGGCTGATTCAAAACTCTATATATGGAGCAACAAACATACTCTTACATATGTTTGTGGACTTCTTTCAAAAGTCATCTTTGATGTCTGATATTTAAAATTGTATATACTTATAAATTTTGAATGGGTTGCTGTGCATTGAAATCTTGATTTTGTTTTGCGTAGACACACATTTCGCAGGGTCTTTGCAACAGTCTCAAAAAATAAAAAAGGAAATTTATAGAGAAAATTAACAAGCATTTGGCAAGAGCCTTTGTAATCATTGTTAGTATTTGATAGTTATATGTAAGACTGGATGCAAAATGTCATGTTTGAAAGAAAAACTAAGTAGTCTTCGTTTGTGAAGTGGACACCATCACTTCTGTATACACCATTAATGTGAAAGCACAGGTTGTTGTTGTACATACAGCCCATGCTGTGGTCACTGAGGTATGCAGAAACCGTTTTATTAACATGTTTCCTGGATTTGCCAACCTGTGGACACAATTGATTTAGACCAGTTCCATTTCTGCCTTTGCCATATGTTGGAGTACACCAAGACAGTATGAGGGAAAAGTGTCATCAACTGTGGAAAGGTATCTTTCATTAGGATTTCCAGTCCTACCTCAGTTAATGTGCCTTGGTCATTACCACCACAGTGCACAATCAGGAGGTCAGGGTGTTGGCAATCTCTAATGCTACTTACCAAACCCAGCAATTGCTTCCACTTCAATCCTCTCATGCCAGTCCAATTAATATTCACATTAGCCAAAACCAAGTCCCTGTCAATATCACTCTTTACCAGCAGCCTCCCTAGCCCAACACACATAGCTTTGCCCACCAATCCATACTCTAACCCTTTTGAAGTGAGGCAGGAGTAGCACTCAGGAGAAGGCTGGGTCTGAATGAGGCACTGTTGGAATGGCATGCGGTTAAAATGGAGGTGTGCTCCTGATTTAAAAAAAAAAATGATTGGGTACTGAGATGAGGGAGGTGACTAAAATTAGGTGGTATCTTGAAAGGATAAATAACTAGTTCTTTGATTGGCTGCAATAAAAATAAAATGTGTATTGCTGATTTGCATATGCTCTTTTATCTCTACCTTAAACCACACCTGCTGCAGCTCATTTTGTTACGAGTATGCCTCTTCTAGAATGTGCCGCAAACTTTTGACCTACTGATTCTAGTTGGGTGTTATATAGACTCTGCTAAGACTGTATTAGGGGAAGGTTCTTAAAGGTACAGTACTGTTGTTCCAAAAATTAAAAGGCTTTGTACTGATCCTTATATGATAAGGGTTTACTTTTCTGGACAGTAATCAAACTCTCCAGCTAAATATGTTATTAGACACCTTTTTTTCATGAATTAGTCGCTTTCATCACGATTAACCAGGGATTATGTATAAAAAGCCTACCATACTGGGTGCTTCAGATAATTGCATGAAAGGGATAGTAGATACTAACCTTTCAGATTTACGCTTCCAAGAGTAAACAATGAAAGGTATGTTTTTGTTTGTTTACATCTACAGTATCAAACATTGCAAAGCTGAAAAGGTTGTCATTTATGGTTGCTATGTGTAAGAGTGCTGACCCATTCTTATGCTTAGTTTTCACAATTCCTGAGAGTATTGACTCTATCTGATGAGACAACAATATTTTACCAACATACTAAATTTTCAGGTATGTGAATTTCATTTAATAGTGAAGTAAAACTCATATTTGTATGTCAGTTTGGTAAACTAAAGTATGAAATATATAGTATTAGATTGAAAGAAGGCGACAATATCTATCAGTGGTAGTGTGAATAGTGTTATATACTTATTAATAAGTAACATGGACTTTCTGTAAGGTACAGAGTACCTGTTTGAAAAGTTCATTTACTATATATTGTCAAGGAATTGTGTATTCTAAATGTTGTATTTTAATGCATGCTGTTATTGCTAGGAAGAAAGTGTACACTAAGGTCCTCATTACGACCCTGGCGGTCGGCGATAAAGTGGCGGTAATACCGCCAACAGGCTGGCGGTACATACTGCCAAATTATGACCATGGCAGAAAGATCTCCGAAAGACAGCCAATATACCACACCGACTGCCAGGGCGGAAACAACAGCCACCACGGCGGGAGTCACCTACAGCCAGGCGAAAGGAAGTCAATGTTCTGCCCACCATATTATGACCAGACATTCCAGCACCTTTTCCGGGGCAGTGCCAACAACATCAAAAGCCTGGTGGAAACTGAGCTTAGAAGTGAAAGTACTCACTATTGGAGACACAGGGAAGAACCACACCGCCATGGAACCAGAACTGCATGTTTTTCCGATGTTATTCTACGTTCTTCTTCACCACGAACACTAACACCGGCAAAGATGACAACGGTGACTGCAGCCACCTAGCACACAAGGGAGGAGGGAGGAAAAAGAGAGTGACACATACACGCACAACACCCCCCACACACACACACCATACACACAACCAGATGCATTAAAAAAAGGACAAAACAATTTCACAAAAGTGTTTGTGATAAGATCAACAAAGTAGAAATAATAAGTTAGGCAAGATTACAGATATATACATATGTACAGAAAAAGGGACACACCCCTGTCCTCAGTTTTCGTAGGCCACATGGTCACAGGCCAAAGTCCAAGGCCACAAATGTCACCTGCTTCCTTCAACATGGAAAGAACACTGCAGGGGCATCAGTTTGTAAATAGGCAGGCACCTCAGGGGGATGAGGGACAAGGGGCACCTCAGCCGGGAGATGTAACAAGACCACTGGTTCTGGAGGGGGCAACGTGCCCTGTGCTTGATCCTGGGGAGTGATGGGCCACAGTCTCACAGGTGGGTGTCATATTCACTGGTTCTGGATGGGGCAACGTGCCCTGTGCTTGGTCCTGGGGAGTGATAGGACACAGTATCTCAAGTGTGTGTCATGCCCACTGGCTCTGGATGGGGCATCATGGCCTGTGCTTGATCCTGAGGAGTGATGGGACACAGTCTCTAATGTGGGTGTCATATCCATTTGTTCTGGCCTGGCAATGTGCCCAGTGCTTGATCCTGGGGAGTGCAAGGTCACAGTCTCTAAGGTGGGTGTCATACCCACTGGTTGTGGAGTGGACAGGCCACACAGCAGCCCAAGGGACGCAGGATTACATACCGTCTGCCGGCGGTGATGGCTGCACGGTGGTGGTGCTGCTGGTGGGGCAAAGGCTCCTGCCCATCCCCTGCAACCTCGAACGGCTGCACAGTGGTGGTGGTGCTAGTGGAGGGAAGCTCCTGCCCATCCCCTGCAACCTCATATGGCTGCACAGCCATGGTTGTTGGTGGGGGCTCAGTCACAGTTCCTGGTCCAGGCTCCTTGCCCTTCTTGCCTGCTGGTGCAGGCTCCTTGATCTTCCTGCGTGCTGGTGCAGGCTCCTTGCCCTTCCTGCCTGCTGGGACAGGCTCCTTGATCTTCCTGCCTGCTGGTGCAGGCTCCTCGATCTTCCTGCCTGCTGGGCAGACTCCTTGGCCTTTCGTGTGGCAGGTGCAGGCTGGGTGCCCAGTGCTTGATCCTGGGTAGTGCAAGGTCACAGTCTCTAAGGTGGGTGTCATACCCACTGGTTGTGGAGTGGACAGGCCACACAGCAGCCCAAGGGACGCAGGATTACATACCGTCTGCCGGCGGTGATGGCTGCACAGTGGTGGTGCTGCTGGTGGGGGAAGGCTCCTGCCCATCCCCTGCAACCTCGAACGGCTGCACAGTGGTGGTGCTGCTGGGGAAGGGAGGCTCCTGCCCATCCCCTGCAACCTCGGACGGCTGCACAGTGGTGGTGGTGCTAGTGGAGGGAAGCTCCTGCCCATCCCCTGCAACTTCATATGGCTGCACAGCCATGGTTGTTGGTGGGGGCTCAGTAACAGTTCCTGGTCCAGGCTCCTTGCCCTTCTTACCTGCTTGTGCAGGCTCCTTGATCTTCCTGCGTGCTGGTGTAGGCTCCTTGCCCTTCCTGCCTGCTGGGGCAGGCTCCTTGATCTTCCTGCCTGCTGGTACAGGCTCCTTGATCTTCCTGCCTGCTGGGCAGACTCCTTGGCCTTTTGTGTGGCAGGTGCAGGCTCCTTGCCCTTCTTGCCGGCTGGGGCTGTCTCTCTCCCCTGGAGGCTGGCTGGTGCAGGTTCCTTCCCCTTCATTACATGTGGCCTGGATCCCTTTCCATCACGAGGGAGTGCAGTTAGGACTGGGCCAGTGGGCTGTGTGGCTGAAGTTCTTGGCTGGGTTCGTGAAACCCTGCCCATACGGAAAGGATGGGGGGTAAGGTTAGGGAAGAGGTCAAAGGTGGATAGGAACAGTTTTTTAGGGACGTTGAGGTGGGAAGAGGGAGAAGGAATGAGAGTGGGGAATGAGGGAATGATTGTTGGAGGAGTCTGCTGCTTTTGGGTGTAGGTGCATGGGCTGTATGCTGTTGTGAGGTGGATGGCTGTTGGGTGTCTGAGTGCTTGTGTTGGTGTACCTTAGGAGGGGGGACAGACACAGTGGGAGAGGACACAGGGGACATGTGCATGGATGTTGTGGAGGTGTCTGCCAGTGAATTGTGTGTTCTGCTTGGTGTAGTGAAGATGCTGGTAGTGGATGATGATGTCATGCATGCAGGTGTGTGTTTGGACCTGGCTGGGAGAAGGGAGAGACAGTGGAAATAGTGGATGTTGGTGTGTCTGCAACTGGATGGTGTTCGTGTGAGTGCCTGTGGGATGAAGTGTGGTGCTTGTGTTTGCCTGTGACACTCTTGGGTGTTGTCTTGTGTGCATGTTCATCTGTTTGTGTGCTTGGGATAGGTTTGGGTTGAGGGGAGTGGTATTGGGCAGTGTAAGTTGGAGGGGGGGGCGGTAGAAACTGGGAGAATGGCTGCCATCAGAGAGGAAGCCAGAGCCTGAATCGATCTCTGTTGGGCCGCCAATCCAGTGTAAATGCCCTCTAGGAATGTATTAGATTGTTGCATCTGGGCTGCCAGCCCCTGGATGGCATTCACAATGGTTGACTGTCCAACTGAGATGGATCTCAGGAGGTCAATAGCCTCCTCACTTAGGGCAGCAGGGCTAACTAGGACAGGGCCTGAGGTGCCTGGGGCGAAGAAAATACCCACCCTACTGGGTGAGCGGGCATGGACAACTCGCTGAGGGGCTGCTGGGAGGGCGGTGCTGGTACGGGGGTGGAGGCTGTACCTGTAGCTGGGGTGGTCACAGAAGTGTCCACCACCACCAGGGAGCTTCCATCGGAGGAGGTTTCTGCGTCTGAGGT
Source organism: Pleurodeles waltl (assembly GCF_031143425.1). Taxonomy (NCBI): domain Eukaryota; kingdom Metazoa; phylum Chordata; class Amphibia; order Caudata; family Salamandridae; genus Pleurodeles; species Pleurodeles waltl. The sequence continues at coordinate 270,043,899 of NC_090436.1, read as the reverse complement.
GTCCCCTCCAGTTTCCGCCGTGGTGGGCCTCTCACTCTCAGTCCCACTGGTGCCCTCACCGTCGGTGGACTCTAACTCCTGTGTCCTGTGGGATGCAGCTCCCTCCATCGCTGGTGCCCTTGCTCCTCCTCCAGATGATGCTAATGCACATAAGGACCGGATGACAAAACAAGAAAGGGGGGAGAGAGACAAAGGATACACTGGGTCAGTGGCTGCACCAACACCACACAGGGAACAGGCCTACGCAATATGCATTGTACTACCAGAGAAATAGCATGCCTTCAAGGCATGGGGAGGGGCACACACCACCAAATGCAGCACACCTGGGACCCACGCCGCCCTGACCTGTGGTGGATGCCTACGAGCTAGGTAGCTACATTTGCACTTCTGCACCCTAGCCACCATGGGACCTATGCTGCAATGTCAGGCCTGGCATAGGGGCACCCACTGACATACCCCACCCGGATACCACCCTACCATGTGTAAGTTGTAATGATGGGCACTGCACTCACCCCATTGTGGCTGCTGTGATGCCCTCAAGCGCCCATCGAGCTCTGGATAGGCCACCACCAGTATGCGGGCCATCAGTGGGGTCAGGGTTCGACAGGCACCCCTTCCTCATTGGGAGGTCATCCCCAGCTGGACTCCGCCGTCTTCCGTGCCCAGCGTCTCAGGTCCTCCCACCGTTTGCGATAGTGGGTGCTCCGCCTGCCATAGACCCCCAGGTTCCGCACCTCCTTGGTAATGGCACACCATATACCCTTCTTTTGATGGACATTGACCTGCAGAGGCAATACACACAGGAAAATAGAATTAGACAAACAGTCATGCCTGTTACACATATAGCCCACCATACCCCTTCCCATCACCGTTTACACACACATGGGCCAGCACACAACCGGTATGCCGCCAAGAGGACATACACCCGCCCCCCTTACACGAGGCCATCACACACAACTCCATGCATTCATGCCACATGCATCGTGCTCACAGTGTACTCACCTGTTGGTCTGGAGGCCCATACAGCAGTCCGTACTGGAGTCGGCCCCCATCTACCAGTCTCTCCAACTTCTCCACAGTGAAGGCTGGGACCCTTTCCCCGGCACACAGGCCATAGTAGTTTCCAGACACAGCTCACAGCAGCACATGCCATGTAGGTCCTCTCAAATGGAAGGTCAGGTAACAAGTGAGCAATCAGCTAGAAAATGGCTGTCACGTCCGCAGCGCTGCATACTGTTACCGCCGGCGTAGATCACCATTGGCCACTGTAACCCACGGCCCTGCTGGACAACCAAGCAAACCTCGGCCTCAAGCAACTGGTCACCTCACCCACCCACTCAGCTGGGCACATGCTAGATGCCATCTTCACCTCCAGCAGCCACATCGCCTTCACTCACACCACTGAACTCCACTGGACTGACCACCACTGCGTCCACTTCTTCTTCCTGAAGCCCACCACCCACCTCCAACAACATCCTACCCCCTACCACAAGTGGAACAAGATCTCCAAAGAACAACTGATCTCCAACCTCGCACAAGCTCCACCTCCCAGTATCAACGACCCCAAAGCCCCCGCCCTGAACCTCACACGATGTCTAGAAGCATGCGCAGGCTCCCTCGCCCACTCAAAATAACAAACAACACCGACACCAACAAGACTGCCCCCTTGTTCACTGCAGAACTTCAGTCTTCCAAACGAGAATGCAGAAAAATTGAGAAAGCCTGGCGCCAAGAACCCTCAGTGAGCCACTTCTCCGCCCTCAAATCAGCCATGCGCAAACATCACCAACTCATCCGGACCACCAAACGATCCTTGTACAAAGAACGCATAGACGACAACGGACACAACAGCAAGGAACTTTTTGCCATCATCAAAGAACTCGCCAAACCCAAATCCAGCGCCATCGACCCTCCACGCTCCCAAGACCTCTGCAATTCCCTCTCCAACTACTTCCACCGTAAGATCGCAGACATACACGACAGCTTCACATCGTCATCACCCACCATCACCACCATTGACAGCCAACTTCACAGCACCCTGCCGCACCAACGCGCTGAACACTTGGACCCCCACCAACGACGAAGAAATCGGCAAAACCATGAGCTCCATCCACTCAGGCTCTCCAACAGACCCTTGACCCAACCACATCTTCAACAAGGCCATCAGGACCAGATTGGACAAGGGCGAAACCATCACCCTCATCCTCTTAGATCTCTCCGCAGCTTTCGACACTGTATGCCACCAAACCCTTCGCACACGCCTCTTCAACACCAGAATTCACCACAAAGCCCCGGACTGGCTCACCTCCTTCCTCTCCGAAAGAACCCAAAGAGTTTGTCTCCCTCCTTTGCGGTCTACGGCCACCAAGACCATCTGTGGGGTGCCCCAAGGATCCTCCTTCAACCCAACCCTTTTCAATATCTACATGGCTCCACTCGCCAACATCATCCGCCCCCACGGCCTCATCATCACTTCATACGCTGACGACACCCAGCTCATCATCTCCCTCACGAGGAACCCATCTACCGCCTACACGCCGGACTCCTCGCCATTGCTAACTGGATAACAGCAAGCCACCTCAAACTGAACTCAGAAAAAAACGAGATCATCATCTTCAGTCCCAACAAGACAGCATGGACCGACTCTTGGTGGCCCACCACCCTTGGACCACCCCCAACACCCACCACCCACGCACGCAATCTCGGCATCATACTGGATTCATCTCTCTCCATGACTCAGCAAATCAATGCCATATCATCCTCCTGCTTCAATACCCTTTGCATGCTATGCAAGACTTTCAAATGGATTCCTTTAGAAACAAGAAGAACGGTCACCCACGCCCTCATAAGCAGCAGACTGGACTACGGCAACGCCCTCTACGCAGGGACCACAGCCAAGCTTCAGAGAAAACTCCAGCGCACCCAGAACGCAGCTCCACGTCTCATCCTCAACCTCCCTTGCCACGAACACATCTCCGCCCACCTCAGATCCCTACACTGGATGCCCATCAACAAAATAATCATTTTCAAAATCCTTGTCCATGCTCACAAAGTCCTCCATGACATCGGACCGGCCGACCTCAATGAACAAATCAACTTCCACAAACCAACTTGACAGCTCCGCCGACCTCGCCCTCGCTACAGTATCCTGCATCCAACGCACCACCTCTGGCGGCAGATCCTTCTCCCACCTCGCCGCCAAAACCTGGAACTCCCTCCCCACCAACCTACGCAAGACCCAGGACTTCCTAACCTTCAGAAAGCACCTCAAAACACAGCTTTTTGAGCAGTAACCCCCCCCCCCCCAGCGCCTTGAGACCCTACCGCGTGAGTAGTGTGCTTAAGAAATTTGTTTGATTGATTGATGGAACCCATAGGGCCTAATGTTAGCCAATGAGGAGTTGCACGGTGGTTCCTGACCGCCTCCCGCAGCAGCGCACAACGTCAGCAGAATTACCTCACTTCCACCTGTCCCTCCACACAGGACAGGAAGATGCCATTTCAGGTTGGGGGGCAGGCCCTGGAATAATGCTGCGTCACTGGAGATTTTAGCACATACTGGACAAATCACAATGACCCATTTCCTGTTTACAGGATGCAAAGTTCTGTTCTGGTTCCATTGTTCAGTTTGTGACCGGCTCCTCACTCTTTTGTCCCTTAGATACCTACCGCTGCGGATGAATAGGAGATGGAGACATACCCCTGTGTTCAGACCCCTGGTGGACTTGGCTACACTGGAGGACAGGCACATAATACTCACCTATAGACTGGACAGGGCCACAATAACTGAGCTGTATGCCCAATTAGAGCCTGACCTGATATCTGCTATCCGTCACCCCACTGGGATCCCCCCTCTTGTGCAACTGCTATCTGTACTCCATCTCCTGGCAACTGGTTCTTTCCAAGTGACAGTGGGCTTGGCAGCAGGAATGTCACAGCCAATGTTCTCAATACTGCTGACAAGAGTGTTGTCTGCCCTGATAAAACACAAGCCCAGCTACATTGTTTTCTCCCAGGTTGAGGATCTGGGCACAGTGAAGGCCGAGTTTTATACAATGGGACATATCCCCAACATAATTGGGGCGATTGATGGAATACATAATGCATTTGTCGCCCCCCAGCAGAATAAGCAGGTGTTCAGGAATCATAAGAGTTTCCACTCTATGAATGTTCAGATGGTGTGCTTGGAGGACCAGTAGATCTCAGACGTCTATGCTAAGTATCCTGGGTCGGTGCATGATGCCTTTGTCCTGAGGAATAGTAGCATCCCAAATGTGATGGGCCAACTACAGAGGCAGTGGGTGTGCTAATAGATGAGCCCTGGTTCCCACCCAGTAGATGTTGGTGTATGGGTAGTGTGTGGCTAAATGTTGTCCCTTAATATTTGCAGGTGACTCTGGTTACCCAAACCTATCATGGGTGCTGACCACTGTGAGGAATGCCAGGACAAGGGCAGAAGAATTTTATAATGAGGCGCATGGGCGAACCAGAAGGAAAATTGAAAGGACCTTTGGGCTCCTGAAGGCTAGGTTCCAGTGCCTCCATCTAACAGGTGGATCCCTGTGCTACTCACGAAAGAAGGTCTGCCAGATAGTGGTGGCGTGCTGTATGTTGCATAACCTGGCCCTCAGACGCCTTGTCCCAATCCTGCAGGAGGAGGAGGCTGGAGATGCCCGTGTGGCAGCAGTAGACCCTGTGGACAGTGAGGATGAGGAGGATGAAGATGAGGACCACGGAACAAATGTGACGTGACAATACTTCCAATGACACACAGGTGGGACAGTGTTACTTCACATTTCAATGACTTTTGTTTTCATTTGTGTGCCAATGGCATGCTGATATGCCCACTTACTGTTCCCTTCGGTAATTAATTTTGCAGATGTTGGTGACCTGACCTGATATATTCTCCTGGTGTGATCACTAAAGCCAGCTACAGGTCATTAATCTATGCTCATTCTCTGTACAGTTGATTTGCAATGTTTGTACCTGTTACAATGAATACATATTTGATATACATGACATACTGCAAAATGTTTTTTTTTTCAAGGGGTGTTTATTGAAGTGTTAATATATGGAGCGGCCAGTGCAATGGGATGGGGTGATGATGGATCCAGGGTATTGTTCCAGTCTATTTGTAGCACAGGTGCATTCTCCATGGGGGCATGGGAAGGGGAGCAATGTCAGTTCAAGGTGGACAGGGTGACGGAGTGGGACACATGGGTGACAATCAGGAGAGTCTGATTTCCTGGCTGTGGTCTTGGCAAGTGTCTCTGGCTTTTGTCTGGATCGCAGGGAACGTTTATTGGATGGTTCACCTTCTGCAGGAGGGGAGGTGCTGGTGGCCATTGAGTCCTGTGGCAGGGTGTCCTGGCCACTAGCGGCGGCAGAAGTGGAAGGCTGTTCAGATGTCTGGCTAGTGTCAAGGGCCTGCTGATGTTAGACTGCCTCACTCATAATTTTGGCCATGTCTGCCAGCACCCCAGCAATGTAGGTCAGGGTGTTGGTGAGGCCTGCAAGTCCTCCCTGATCCCCTGGTACTGTCCCTCCTGCAGCCGCCTGTTCTCCTGCACATTTTCCAGGATCTGGCCCATCGTGTCCTGTGAATGTTGATAGGCTCCCAGGATCTCTGTGAGAGCCTCCTAGAGAGTCGGTTCCCTGGGCCTGTCCTCCCACTGGCACACAGCAGTCCTTCCAGTGTCCCTTTTGGCCTATGCCTCTGTCCCCTGAACCGTGTGCCACTGCCACTGACTTCAGGTTCCTGATTGTCTTAGGGGCAAGCTGTGACCTGTGGTCCCTTTAGAGGTGGATACACTGCTGTTTGACGTGTCCTGGGGACAGAGGTATGAGTACGCTGGGTGGGTGCAGTGGTGATGTTTCCTGATGGGGGAGTCTCTGTGGTGGTGTGTGACTGGGCCTGGGTAACCAGCTGTCCAGTGGTCCCTGATGGGCCACATAGGTCATCCAGATCCTGAAGACCAGACCTGCTCTCATCACTGTGGGCCTCTTCAGTTGGAGGACTGGATAGTGCTGGCACCTCCTCTCCGGTGACATTGGCTGGGGTACCTGTGGGGATGTAAATGATGTGTTATGGTTTCTGTGTCTGACATATTGTAAATCCGTGGCTTCCCCTCTTTGTTTGGCTTTCCCCTGGCACTTTTCACTTGTGTATGTTAGTGTATGGTGGGATTGTTAGTTCTCTATGGTGTGCATGCTTTAGTGATGAGTATCCATGCAGGGCTGTGAGGGGTGTCCATGCATTGGTAAAGCATGCAGGGCTTGGGATTTGGATGAGTGAGATGTGATGGTGGGATGTGTGGGAAGTAGTGGAGTGATGGGAGTGAGGGTGAGGGTATGTGATGGCATGCAGGTAGGGGGTGATAGTAGTAGAGAATTGACTTACCAGAGTCCAGTCCTCCTCTGACTCCGGCCAGGCACTCAGGATGCAGTATTGCCAAGACTTGCTCCTCCCATGTTGTTAATTGTGGGGTGGGAGGTGGGGTCCACCGCCAGTCCTCTGTACAACGAGCTGGTGTCGTGCTGTAATGGAACGTACCTTTCCCCATAGGTCATTCCACCTCTTCCTGATGTAATACCTAGTTCTTGGGTGCTGTCCAACGGTGTTTGTTGACCCTGTCCACGATTCTCTGCCATAGCTCCATCTTCCTGGCTATTGATATCTGCTGCACCTGTGCAAAAAATAGCTGTGGCTCTACCCAGACAATTTCCTCCACCATGACCCTTAGCTCCTCCTCTGTGAAATGGGGGTGTCTTTGTGGTGCCATGGGTGTTCTGTGAGGTGTGTTGGTGAGGGTGTGTTGGGTGATGTGTTGGGGTGTGTGATGTGTAGTGTGTGAGTGGTGTATAGGTGTGAATAGTGTGTGGCTCTAGTTGTGTCAGCGGTCTTGGTGTCAATCTCCTGCCAGTAATTGTTATTTGTAAAGGGTTGTGGGTCGGTGTTTTATTGTGGTGTGGGTTTGTGGGTGTGTGGGTGTGGTGTGTGTATGGGTGTCAGGTGTGTGTTGTTTGAATTGCCCAATGTGGTGTTGTTTTGTATGTGGGTGTCCATTGTGAGCACGGCAGTATGTACCGCCAAGGGTTTACCGCCATTGAATGTCCGCAGTAGTGATTCGTGGGTCATAATGTGGTGGGCGTATTTCTGTTGGCGTAACGGTGTGGGTTTTGATACCACCAGTGTATCACTGACCTTTGGTGTGGCAGATTTGTGTGTGTTCCTGAATACTGACAGATTGGTGTGTGTGTGTCATAATATGGTGAACGGATATCCGCCATGGCAGAATTATGGTATTTGTAGTTCCATTTATTCTGTTTCAAAAGATTGTAGACAGTGATACACGTACTAAAACAGAATTGTGTGCTGACATATATAGTAAAACATGTTCCAGTTCCAGTAGAGATAGACAGCTACATTCAGTCAGAGATGTAGACTAAGATTGATACCATGTTTTAGTCTATTCAGAAAATCACTACTTTAATCATGGGTAAGGCCTACTACTGCACAGCTTCTGCATCGTTTCTCACTGTCAGTGATGTTGACCTGTATAAGTCATTTGTCAAGTCTCAAACTCATGTTTTACTGCAAATATGTTACCTCTCTCATATGCTGTACATATAACATCAAGAATGCTGCAAAGTATTTAACTTATTAAGAAACATATTTTTCAGTTTTAGAAGCTTCTTTGAGCACTTTGAGATCTGTAACTAATCACTAGATTGTGCTACTCACCAGGAACTGACATTCATGTTTCCAAAACATGTATGGCATGCATGAGCCAGTCAGAGAGAAACATAGATACTTCTACATTTGCAGACATACTCAGAAACAATTTAGATATGCCCTCATATAGCTCGGTATTCTGTTACAAAGATACTGGCGTATATCATCAGCCACTTACATAAAGATTTATAGAGTCATACGGTTACTGAAAGAGGCAATCAGATACTGGCAGATGAACTACAATTTTTCATTCTGCTGCAACCGATAGACACCTGCATCCACTCAGAAATATAGGCAAGTATTCACATGATCTACTCAGGTATGCAGAGAAATGCTGCTTGAATCATAGATGAGTCCTAGTAGTCTAAACTTTCTCTGTCATTTGTCATTGGTGACTAAAATTGCTTTGTAAAACATCTCTCTGAGCTCTCAAACTCACATTAAAATGTAACTATGTCATCTCTGTGATATGTTGTAGGTAAGCCAGTAAGCATGGTGCATTGTGCTTCAGTGAGTTAGAAACATACTTTTCAGATTTACAGGTTAGTTGGGCACTTACACACCACTAAGCCAAGCACTATATACACTACCCCAATCACCAAGGACTCGAAATACATGTTTCCAAAGCATGCATGCTATGACTCAAACAACAAAACACAGAGACAGTTGTGAGTTTAGTGACATACTCAGAATCCATTTAGATATGCAGCAATTTCAAAGACAATTGGAGAAACACTCACAAATTCCTGCACTCTCTAACAAAGCTACATATATGATCAGCAGTTTTGTAGAGATTTACAGAGTCATACTAGTCATATAAGTGGTAGTCACATACCAGCAGATGCACTAAAATATTTCAAACTGCCTCTACAAGTAGACACCTGCATTCACCAAGAAATACAGCCAAGTACTCACATGATCTACTCAGGTATGCAGAGAAATACTACTTCAATCATGGATGAGGGCAGAGAAATAAGTCTGCAGAGAGCTTGTCACACATGGGATATTTGTGTATTGTCAATTGTCAACATGTCAGTGCTGACAACCTATGGAGATGTGTTGTACATTGTCACCTTGCCAAATCAAAAGGCCTCACTGATGTTTAACAAATTCTATTGCATATGTTAAATTGGATGGGATGTCCAGGCCACATAGATGCAACCATGTTACCACCACTGTGGAATTGATTCTGTGTATGGAAGTATAATGTCAACCCCAGTTAAGACACATGGACATCTCTTTCACATGACATAATGCAAGAGAGTACATAATGTACTGCAACTCTACAAAAATACCACCGACATCCGGCCAATCAGCCAAACACCAGTTCAGATAATTAAACAACCCAATGATGATGGTACATCCTAGAAGCCTAGGATTCCACACAATAACACAAACACAGATGAGTCACAGACAACACAAGATAACAACTGCCATGCAAAGTGATAATCATGGTGCAAGCAACATCAAAACTTTCTCACCCATTTTCTCTTTCAGCTGATCAGGGGTATGGGATCCAGCCATGGATCATGACCCCATTTGCAAACCCAAGCACCGCATCAGAGCTTGCCTATAATGATGCACATCGGAGGACACACACCATAGTCGATAGGACTTTTGGCATCCTAAAGTCAAGATGCAGGTGCCTCAACATCACCGGAGGCAGCCTCCTATACTCACCTGAAATGGTCTGCAAGATCATTTTGACCTGTGCCATCCTGCACCACATTTGTGTAAGTTGGAACATTCCCCTCTATGAACTAGACCCACAAATGCCTGAAGAGGAAGAAGAGGAGGACGTTGTCCATCAACATGAGGGGGACCATCCAAAGACAGCTGCAGGATTGCGTCAGAGACAACACATAGGTGGTCATTCTGACCCTGGCGGTCTTTGACCGCCAGGGCGGAGGACCGCGGGAGCACCGCCGACAGGCCGGCGGTGCTCCAATGGGGATTCCGACCGCGGCGGTAAAGCCGCGGTCGGACCGGCACCACTGGCGGGGTCCCGCCAGTGTACCGCCGCCCCATTGAATCCTCCGCGGCGGCGCAGCTTGCTGCACCGCCGCGGGGATTCCGACACCCCCTACCGCCATCCAGATCCCGGCGGTCGGACCGCCGAGATCCGGATGGCGGTAGGGTGGGTCGCGGGGCCCCTGGGGGCCCCTGCAGTGCCCATGCCACTGGCATGGGCATTGCAGGGGCCCCCGTAAGAGGGCCCCTACATGTATTTCACTGTCTGCTGCGCAGACAGTGAAATACGCGACGGGTGCAACTGCACCCGTCGCACAGCTTCCACTCCGCCGGCTCGATTCCGAGCCGGCTTCATCGTGGAAGCCTCTTTCCCGCTGGGCTGGCTGGCGGTCTGAAGGCGACCGCCCGCCAGCCCAGCGGGAAAGTCAGAATTACCGCTGCGGTCTTTCGACCGCGGAACGGTAACCTGACGGCGGGACTTTGGCGGGCGGCCTCCGCCGCCCGCCAAGGTCAGAATGAGGGCCATAGTCCAAAACTTCTTTTAACTCTACTCACCATCACCACTGTCTTACCATCTGTCATTAAACACCTATTCTAATCACTATATCATGGTCTGGGTAATCATTTTTGCATCACATTATCCCCAAGATTCATAATCAGAGTGTAGCCTCATGGAGCATTGCAGGATTACATATTAGGATACTGAAAAATCCACATCACATTTGAGGGGTATGAATGTACAGCCAACTTCACACACACTGTAAATGACATATATCCTGTCCATTTCACATTCGAAGGGCAATAGCAGAGGACCACAGCTATTTCACACATACAAGTTGGCAACATGGTTCATTGCAGCATATGGCACACAACTAAGACACCATCTTTCACTAAGGAAAAAAATGCCTCATACATGAGGCAGTGGATGTGCTATAGCATTGGCAACAAGAAGGTATGACCAGACCCTTGACAGCAGTAAGTGTGACATCAGCTATCTTTGCAAGGAGTATGTGTGACAAGAAATCCATGTAAGCAGCAAATGGATAGCACGATTGCCCCAGGTATGATTAGCATTGCTCACAAGACATCCCCTGCACATGCCATCCCAGGTCATAAGTCCTGTCACTACCATGCTCTCTATCTCTCCCCACCCTTCACGCGGGGACCCTGGAAATGGACTATTTGTACCCAGATAATCCATCACCTACACACACCCAGACTCACATTCTGACTCCAGTGTGCTTCCCTCTTTAGTATGGTATGCCATAGTCATTGTTCTTCTGTCTGCATGGACTTCTGGTCGGATATTGCACTGCCTTGTAGTCTGTAGGACCTGTAATCACCTGTCCATTGCTTCCCATGTGAAAGGTACTGTTGGCTCTTTGAACTTGATTCTCACCTACAGGACTTGTGAGAGACTGACGCTGCACACACCTCTGTGCACCTCCATGCAGACCAGCCATTTGAACATGCACTGCCCTTGCAGCTGCCTGGAACGGCATAGAAACTGCCATTATATGTATATCACTATTATGCATTGCCGTATAAATCACTTGGGTAACACAGGCCTTGGGTTATTGTGTAACGTTGCAGCACACAGGACAAATACAGTTTTCATTTTCCACAGTGTTGTTCCACCTTTGACCAGTATCAGTCTGTTCACTGTGTGTTTGCCTTGTTAATTTTTGGTCCTGATGGACCATGCATCCTGTTAACCTGACTGGTTCCTGTCTTTGCGTTACCATAAAGGTTCCCTGTGGCTACATTTGTCTCATAGTTGTTTTCCATGCCCTCACTTTCCTCCTGGGGTATTCTTACAGGTAGGTCTACAATGAATACTCAAATACATTGTATAGCGTAATCAGTTTACTTATTGTATCATGGGGTGGAACTTGTCTTTAAATAGCCTAATCATGGCCCATCCCTTGTCTAGGTTTCATGTATGCAAGAATGACAAATAGTGACAGGGTACCATGGCTGTATGCATGGATTGGGTATAGTGCCTCCAGCACAACAAACAACTTTAGGTAATGTGCATGAAATGTAAACACATGTTTGTTCCCTGACGGTCCACACACTGATTCACATTGCCCCCAAAAAATTGATGGGGCTTGTGTGGTGAACAGCTGTGAGATTAATCAGCACAGAGGCACTGATGTTCCCGGGTGCAGTGGGAATTTCAGAGGCCACCCTGTGTACAAATGTTGTGAGGAAACTTGCCGGTTTAAAATTACAGATTCATTAACTTTGTGAGGACACCAAGGTTACCCTTTTGTCAGGCCCTTCTGCAGTGCCATAGCTGGACTATCCCCATGTGTGTGTTCTATTCCTCTTTGGCTTTCGTTCAATTCAGCTGTGAAGGATACTTTGTTAATGCAGGGAATGGCTCCACAGACTAATGACCAGACCTGCACGTAACTCTGACAACATGGACCCCAATAATGATACAGGCTACACATTGGCCCACACACTTGAACTGGACACCTTTGTGCAATTATCCACTGGAAATATGTGAATACATGCTGCTTGGTCTGCTTATCCTCCACTGCCGCAGGAGAAACATAGGTCATTTATACGACTCAAACTGTGCCGTGACATTACATTTGTGGATTGGTTTTGGGACTCGGTGTCACAAACAGCATACCCACATAGCATTTTCCAATGCCTGACTCATGGGTAGTATACAAACAAGTGCCCAGGAAGTGGTATCCAACATTCCAGGACATGTGATGGCCTAGTCTTGGAACATTGCCATTATCAACCGTCCTCTATCTGTGCATGGTTTGTGATTGGAGATGCTTACGTCCCAAAAAATCTGGGAAGTTCACACAGCATTTGTTGCTACGTGTATGACAAACACATTTCCTTTCTCATTTCCACACTGAATAGCATCTGATGGTTGGCCACATTGACAACACATGCATACAAGCACATTTAAAAAAACATGTCTGGTGATGTTCACACAGTGGGACAACTACATTTGTAAGAGCCAATTCACACACATTGACACACAGGCAATGAGTTACTGTATTGAGTTGCATAGCCTTGCTATCCTCTATTGATGCACAACCAGCTCAAACTGGGTAATACCAATTTGTATTCCAACTGGCACCCAGACCACCCCTGCTGCAGTCATTGACCCTGCAGATTTCCAGCAGATACAACGTGACATTGAACGTATGTTGAGGAAAATGAACAAGCTGCAGCAGGAGGTGTCACAAGTTAATAAGAGGGTGCGTGCCATAAAGAAGAGCTTGCAGAGGGCGAACTTGTGAACAATATATCCTCTGCCATGATTCCCTCCCCTCCCTCCTCTTTCCTGGTTCTATAAATTAGTGGGTTTAGGGGGCTCAGTGTTAGGTTAGAATAGGCTGTTAGTTTAGTTAGTAGTAGTGGGTTTGGGGTGGGGTATGATACGTTTAATATCTGTTTTTTATTATGTGTGTGGATGGGTGGGTGGGGGAGGATGGGGTTTTGGGGTTTAAAAAAAATATATATATTTTTTAGTATAAGATAGTATGTGTTTAGGTTAGTATATGTTGTCCTCCATGTGTCCCATCTCATAAGGCGGGTGGGGGGTTGATGTTTAGATTGTTTAGTTAAATGTGACAAGTAAGTTTAGCTTAGGTTAGTTAGGGCCTGTTGTGGGTAATGTGTAGTTAGGATAGGTTAGGTTAGGTAAGGTGTTTCCCCAGGTTTTATCTTCCTATTTTACTGTTAAATAAATATTTAGGTAATCCTTTACAGTATGTGTCACATGGTTGGGGATCAGGGCCTTACCATGGCTGAACAGTGTCTCTTTAGTATTTGCATTTGTGTCCCATCCTGCAACCAATTCCCAATTGAGCTGTTACATTGGCAGCTACACCAAAGCTACTTTGCTAAGATTCTGCCATCTATTGCACCCACCAGTCAAGGTTTCTATGGATCCCAAAGTGAGATGTTTTCAATCTCACCTACTGCACTGTGTTACGTCTGCCTGCAGCCTGATGTTCAAGTGAAGCCTTATAAGGTTAGTGGTAGTATGATCTCATGTAGTATGGTATACATAACTCACACGTATCATTTGTTACATTGTTCAGCCAGGTTACGTATTTGTACGTACACTCATACACATCCATTCCTGCTGTATGGTGTGTGTTAGGAAAAATTTGGGTCAAATGTCACATATGTAAAGATTGGCTTGAAGAAAAAATTGAAGGCAATCATTTTTGGCTTGGACATCCCTTGAGGAGGACTTATTCTGTCCAACACATCATTATACTGTATAGTTTCTATTTCCCTCAGAATTAACCCTCAGGAAGGGCAGATGAAGGTACAATACAGACCACAGTGCATAGTTATCAGCCCACATTATTTCAGGGCAGTTGTATTGACATTCTTTAATCATTGACATGAGGTAAACATCACTGATCTCCATCACGGTTGATGTGTCACATTACACAGAGACAAAGTTGTTGTGTAAGTACTATTTATTTTAAAGTGCTGTAGTGCTATATTTACATTGTCCATGATTGCGAGTCCATTAGTGTGACACCTTCCATTGTGATCCTACACAAGTGCAAAAGGACATGTCATTGGACATGCTGGGGTGAAGTGTCAGACAGTGCAGAGGGACAGGATTTGCCAGTGAGTTAGTGAGAGACAATAACAGGGCAGAGTGACAAGATAAACAGTGGGCTGGAGGACAGTGCTTGTGAGCAGCTGTTGCAAAACTGGCATGTTACAAAGCACAGGACCTTGGTTATAAGTGGCCAGGTTGCAGGGACTAGTGCTACCGGGTACTCTTACGGGTGAAGGTGATTTGTCCCACGTCTTCATCTTCTGATGTGTGTGTTGTCTCCTCTGCCCTTGGTGGTGGTGGTTGTGAAGGGGCAACACACAACTCAGTGTTTGAAGATGTGGAGTCAGCCATCCCGGTAGCTGCCAACTATGGGGCTATTAAGGGCAGTACTGCAGCAAGGAGGAGCTGCTGGTTCTTAAGAATAGCATCCACATCACTGTGGTAGGCAGCCAGGTCGGCCCTGAGGGGGTCAATATTGCATTCATGCACGCGTTGAAAGGTTTGTTGTTGGAGGTGTTGTGTCAACTCTCTTACAGCTGTGCTGATTTCCTTCATACTTTTTTTGAGTTCATGCAAGATTGATGTTCGCCCTTGCATGGCTGCTGCCTGTTCTGCAGTTGACATCATGCACGAACGCACCCCCTCTAGTCTGGCCGCCATATTTTCCATCCCCACCCGCACCTCCTTGGTCAGCTCCCGCTACAGTTCTCTCAAAGCTGGTGCCGGTGTCGCCAGAGTCCTCAGCTGGGTTGGAGCTGGCAGGTCGTACAATTGGGGTGGTGGGTGGGTCCTCTGTGATGGCTGCTGTATCTGTGCTCCTCCTTGCGACTGAAGGTGGGGTCTGGAGGGTCCCAAGGACATCTTGTAGGGTCTGCTGGCTGATGTTTTCAGCTCGTCATCCATGTCATCAGGGTAGTCTAGGACAGGCATATCCCCAGGAGAGCCATCGTCCTCTGCAAAGAGATATTGTACAATTAGTGTGTCTGTGCTGTGGGATTTGTAATGTGATGTGCCTGCCTTCCTATTTGTTGCACATTGTTATCTTGGTTCCTGTTTATTACTCCTGTCTTTAATATTAGCATTCTCCCATGGTCTATGCCCCACCTGCATGTCACATGTATTGTGGTCAGTTTGTGGTCAGTTTGGGGACCTGTCAGCATCACATCCTCTAGGTGTTGGTTCTGGCCAAATTGTGAATTGACACCTTCTTGTCCAACTCAACCCTCTGTCTACTTCCATTCTCATGGTGAGGCCTTGCACTGGCTGTGGTTGTTCTGATGGCATTTGCACCACACTTCACAATCTGGAACTGAGCCAATCTCAGACATTTCACATCCAGCTATTTGTTTCTGAGACCTATCATATACTATGTATAGCATTGGCATGGCACACTACAGATGTCAGCATTGGTAGTGTATAATGTTGATGTTGGGGAATATGTACTACATTCGATTGCACTGATGGTCCTAGCAGTGTTCCATTTCCTCTTCTGACTGTGAGGGTGAATTTCACTAGCCGGTGACATATGCCCTCCCACTCAATGCTTTTGTCTAAGCAGTATGACATTTGGGATGTTGCATGGTGTCATTGGAGCTATTGTGACCCAGGCACAGGGTGGACCCTGACATGTGCAGCATGGGTATGACATTAGTGCTGTGTACCTCATAATGTTTATGACAATGGCTGATGTTTGTAGCAACTATGGACAATCACATTTGACAGTATTAAAACATTTTTATTGATTACAGAGGATTGATAAAGTTGTCATCCTGAACCCTCTAATTTGGGCGTGTTTGATCCATGGGGACGTTACTGCCATTAGCTACTTGACCTGCACACACAGCAGAGGTGGTAGTGGCAACTGTTGCCAATGTTAAATTTCCCTTGCAGATGTGGCCTGAGACTGTTAATTGAGCCCTAGTTCATGTAGGGAGAATACCAGCTGACATGTGACAGCAGGCCAGTTTTACATTGTATCCTACCCTCCTGGACTGGCTTTACCTTGCCAACATCATTGGCATGGCAGCATACCCCCATGCAAATGTTGTTGGTGTTTTATAGTACTGTGCCCCAGGTTTCCTCTGAACGGGCCATGCCCCCGTGCTGTGCCCCTTTGCTCATTGCACTCCCTGAATATCATGACTTACATGCATTGTGTAGTAGGTATGACCCCCCCCACTTGTGCATTTTAATTCCCCATGTGATTTACCCTGCATCTGTGTTGTCTCCTGGTAGTCTGTGCTGTCCTGTCCTTGAATCCCGATGATGATCTCCTCAGGGATGATGGCTGCCACCATCTCCTCCATGTGGTCCAGGGCCTCCTGCGGTGCTGGACTCCCACCTCCAGTCTACAGTGCTGCCTTCCTGTTCCTGGCCATCTTTTCCTTGGTCCTGCGCTTGCAGTCATGCCAGCGTTTCTTGCACTCGATGAATGTTCTCCGTACTTCTGCCACACTGTTTATCTTGTCAACAATTTGTTGCCATATTGCCTCTCTCCTACTGATTGTCTACTTTGAGGTGATAAAAAATTGGTGCTGGTGTTCCGTCACCTCTTTCACCAGTATTTCCAGCTCCTCTGCACTGAAGCAACACTTCCTTTTCTTCTTCTCCCTCTCCTGGGTCTTGTGTGGATCCTCCTGGCTGGTTCCTGGTATGTTGTCATCTTCCTGGGGTCTGTCCAAGCATCTGGGATCCATTTTGCCTCTCCTTAGCACATTTTGCAGTGTTTGTGCCGCTTTTTGACACTATTTCATCAAAAAATGTCACGTATCCGGCTTGCAGCATCATAAACCGGATCACAGTCATTTTCGCCGCATTAAGGTTGTTTTTCTTTACGATGTGACGCATTGGTTTGCGTAAACAAAATGACTCACATCAGTGGTTTGCGCCACCGTGCGTCAAAGTATAAATTTGACGCCCGAGCGGCGCAAAGAAATTGCGCTAGCCGGCTGTAAACTTTTTTACGCAAAACTGTGTCGGCGCAGTTTCAAAATAGAAATATGGCCCAAACAATCTACAATGGTGATTTGGCACTTCTATATGTGCTGTAGAATGCAACACACATAGAGGTGCCAAATCGTCATGTCTCAATTATTGTTTATGGGCAGGAAGGTGTCCCTTCCTGTACATAAACAGTCATTCATGGCCTTGTGCCCTTTCTGTGTATGCTGCAGAATGCAGCACACATGGAAAAAAGCAAAAACAAAGAGGACTAAAAGTATTCCTCCTCATTGCGCCATACTAATGCCACCCCTGAGGTGATGTTAGTTTTTGGCAGTGGTAAATCTGGGACGGCGTCAAAAGCAATGGGTGGTGTGGTGACACAGCCTATTGCACGCCCCTCTGATGCAGAAAGGTGCATTGGAGGGGCCCATATTCACAAGGTGGCATTAAATCTCAAAAAGTGGCACAGTGCCACCTTATAAATGTGGTGGACTGCACAGCACCACCAGAGCATCACAAAAAGTGACTCTCAGGTGGCGCAAGGACCTTGTAAATGTGGCTCATACTTTTCAGGTTTACAAGGTTAGTTAAGCACTTTCAGACTCCTAAGCAAAGCACTACATGTCCTATGGCAATCACGCAGGAACTGATATTGATGCTTCAAAGCATGCATGCTGTGCTGTGATTCATGCAGTAAAACATAAACAGAGACACTTCTCCATTTAATGACCTATTCAGAAACCATTTACATATGCAGAAATATCAAATGCAATTTGACACATGCTCCCATAGTCCTGTATTCTCTAACAGAGGTTCTGACCTATATGATCAGTCACTTCCACAGATATTAACAGAGTCACATAGGACCTAAAACAGCCACTCACATAGCGGGAGATACACTAAAATATCTCACAGTGTTACTAGAGCTGGACAGGTGTATTCACTCAAACATATAGACAAATACTCACACAATCTACTCACGTATGCAGAGAAATACTGCTTCAATCATGGATGAGGCCTATTAATGTACAGTTTCTCTTTGCTCTCTCACTAGTGACTGCAATTGGCCTATAAAACACATGTCTAAACTATTAATGTGTTGTTTTAATGCAAATATGTGTCCTCTGTGATATGTTGTGGTCATCATATTAAGCATGGTCCATTAAGGTCCTCTATGATATATTACTGCATTACTGAAGTTGCTCTCTGAAATTTAGTTCGGAGGAGAAACAGATTATAACTTTCATAATAAATAGAATAATATTACTCTAGATATATAATTGAAATACCATGCCATTAAAAAGTCAGAGAAGAAAGAAACAGAGATTACAATACTACCTACTCACAACTGAGAAACAAAAGGGGCAAAATGCAAAAACGTATAGACAGAAAAACAAGCTGCAGGTAAGAGAACAAAGACATTTCTTAAAACAGTATGTGGTCAACTTGAAAGCCAAAAAATGAAGTAGAAAAAAACAAAGTTTGACAGCAAGCAAAAAAGGAGTAAATGTACAAACTATTAGAAGTAAAAAAAAACGACACTGTACCACAGAGTTTAACTAGAAGGCAACACCAGTTAAAGGAAATAAAAATCAGAATGTTCCGTAGGAGAGTAATCAACAATCTAATCAGAAGTATGAAGAAGTATAAAAGAAAGAGAGAAGCTGTGAGAAAAAAAGGAACATGTTGAGAGTATAGTTGATAAGGCATTTACTATGAAGAGGAAGCTATTTATCATGATTTTGAATAGAACAAAAACACTAGATAAAATAGTGTTGAGTCTGAGAAAAAAGCCTAAAGTAATAAATAGAACAAACTTTTGCAAAGTTTCTAGTGGGGAATGAATACATACTTCTGAAGCTTCTTTAATGAAGAACTGTTATAATAAATTAGAAGAGAATAAAATGCCAGCTAGAGCAGTGTATAACAAGTTAGAAGTGGTTTCTATTCCACAAGAACTGAAAGACTTGAATGTTTATGAGTCTATACTGATACAATGTGTACATCTATTCCAAACAATAGTCCGCATGGAGCCAAAGACAAGGAAGTTACCTCCAACTGAGCTCCAGATGGGTCTAAAAGGTAGAGATGTTTATTTGCCATTAAATTGTAAGGAGTATTTTGAAACTAGGTGTGGAAAGAGATTTTGAAGAAGGACCTGTGATTCTAGTCAATGGTATACCTACTATGGGTAAAATGATATGGCAAGAGTTAGTAGATGTTTGTAAAGTGAGGAAAGCAACATTATGGGGGTCATTACAACATTGGTGGTAAAAGCTGCGTACCACCATGCAGAGGACCGCCAACACACCGCGGCAGCAGCGGAATTCCGCCACGCTCATTATGACCCACTGCTCGGAATCCGCCAAAATTGAGACACCCACACAAGTCCGCCACACCAAAGGTCAGTGATAAACTGCTGAAAACAAAACCTCCACCGTCACACCAACAGGAATACGCCCACACTATCACGACCCACGAATCCATGCGGCGGTCTTTCAACCGCGGTATTCCATTGGCGGTACACACCGCCGCACTCAAAATACACACACATTTACAAAACACAACCACATTGGACAATTCGAAATACACACACCTGATACACATACACACACCACTCCCACACACCCAATACAATATAAAACACACACCCACATCACCCACAAACCCTTACGGCCACAATTGCGACTGAAGGCCAGAGAGAGACACCACCATCTACAAACGAGCATCCACAGGCACACAATACCATCACTCACACAACATCCACGCACCTCACACAACACACCACTAAATATCACCTCACACATCACAGCACACACCACCCCACACATCACCCACACCACCCAATGGCACGGCAAAGACACCCCAGGTTCTCTGAGGAGGAGCTCAGGGTCATGGTGGAGGAAATCATCCGGGTAGAGCCACAGCTATTCAGATCACAGGTGCAGCACACCTCCATAGCTAGGAAGATGGAGCTATGGCGAAGAATAGTGGACAGGGTCAACGCAGTGGGACAACACCCAAGAAATAGAGATGACATCAGGAAGAGGTGGCACGACCTACAGGGGAAGGTGCGTTCCGTGGTCTCAAGACACCACCTTGTGGTTTAGAGGACTGGCGGCGGACCCCCACCTCCTCCCCCACAGCTAACAACATGGGAGGAGCAAGTCTTGGCTATTCTGCATCCTGAGTGCCTCGCAGGAGTAGCTGGAGGAATGGACTCTGGTAAGTCAAATCTTAACTATTACATCCCCCACCCTACGTGCATGCTATCACATGCCCCCACCCTCGCCCTCACCCCCATCACTCCAACTCCCCACAAATGTCCCAATATCAGAAACCACCCATCCCAACACTAAGCCCTGCATGCAACACCAAAGCATGGACACCCATCACCAATGCATGGCCACTGCACATACCCATACACCCCCCTAAACCATTATCACACAAGGTCCTACACAGGAATGCAAGCACTGGGGTACACAGTCAACCACCCATTGCACACCATGGCACACACAGATGCAATAATCATGCTTTTACACCCCTGCAGGACCCCTACCCAACGTCACCGGACAGGAGGGTCCAAACATGTCCACTCCACCAACAGAAGAGGCCCACAGTGATGACAGCAGCTCTGTCCAACTGGATCTAGACGACCAACCCGGCCCATCTGGGACCTCGGGACAGTCAGTTCCCCTCACACAGTCACAGGCCACTACAGAGCTTCCCCACTCTGGAAACACCAGCACAGCACCCACCCAGCGGGCCCATACCTCTGTCCCCAGGACACGTCAATCAGCAGTGTGTCCACCACTACAGGGAACCCAGGCTAACCCACCACCCCAACAACACCAGGGACCTGGGGGCAGTGGCAGTGGGCACACGGTTCAGGGGACAGAGGCCCAGGGAAAGAGGGGAACTGGGAGTGCGACAGGGGGAGGACAGGCCCAGGGAACCCACTCTCCACGAGGCCCTCTCCAACATCATGGGAGCCTACCACCATTCCCAGGAGACAATGGCAACGGTACTGCCCAAGTTTCAGGAGACCCAGCGGCTGCAGGAGGAACAGTATTTGGGCTTCAGGGAGGAACTCAGATCCATCAATTCCACCCTGGGCACCATTGTAGGGGTGCTGAAGGAAGTCCTCAACACCAGGAGGGACACTGTGGCACAACAAGGGGCCCCTGACACTAGCCTGGACGATGAACTGCCCACCACCTCCGCCGGCGCGAGTGGACAGGTGGCACAGCGACTGGACCACCACACCAGCACCCCACCCCCTGCAGATGGAGAACCACCCCGCAAACGGTCCCTGAGATCCAGGACAAAGACAGAGAACGATACCAAGACCCCCGCCAAGAAATGAGACCACCCTGATTGTCATCCTTCTGTCCCACTTTGTCACCCTGTCCATACTTAAACTGCCCCAGCTCCACTTCCTATGCCCCTTTGGACAATGCACCTGTGAGACTAATAGATTGGACTCTGCCATAGACATTCCGCCACCATCACCCCTCACCATTTAACAACCCCCTCCAATATTGAGCACTTAAAAAAACACCCTTAAAGCACAAAACAATCTGGAGTCTGTCTGTGATTTTGAATTAGTGTATTAGCAATTACAGTGACAAAATGCTCTTTCCATGGTAATGTCAACATACCTATGTCACACAGTTCTAGTCCATGAGAAAACAAAGCAGATGTCACACAGTGGACCCACATCTGTGAAATCGTAAGAGAAAGTGACAACTCAGTGACCATACACTGGGTGAAAAGTACAGACAGTAGAGAGGTAGTAGTGTTAAAGTACATGTAGTAGGCAGGTTTGTCTTCTTACCTGTGTCTCACTGGAAGTATTGCAGGATCACAGAGTTCCTGTTGTCGATGTCCTCCTTTTCTGCTTCCTCGTCTTCACTGTCCACAGGCTCCACAGCTGCCACAACTCCTCCATCTGGACCATCCTCCTGCAGAAAAGGCACCTGTCACCGCAAAGCCAAGTTGTGAAGCATACAGCAGGCCACGATGATCTGGCACACCTTCTTTGGTGAGTAGAATCGGGAACCACCTGTCATATGGAGGCACAGGAACCTGGCCTTCAGGAGGCCGAAGGTCCGCTCTATAATCCTCCTAGTTCTCCCATGGGCCTTATTGTAGCGTTCCTCTGCCCTTGTCCTGGGATTCCTCACTGGGGTCAGTAGCCATGACAGATTGGGGGTAACCAGAGTCACCTGCAAATGGCGAGGGACAACTGTTAGACACACACTAACTCTTAGGGATATCCCCAGACAACTATTCCCACTGAATTGGTACCAGGTGCTCACCTAGTAGACACACACAGTGCCTCTGGAGTTGGCCCATCACATAAGGGATGCTGCTATTCCGCAGGATGTGAGTGTCATGCACTGAGCCAGGGAATTTGGCATTAACATGGGAGATGTACTAGTCTGCCAAACACACCATCTGCACATTAATCGAATGGTAACTATTCCGGTTACTGTACACCTGTTCACTCATACAGGGGGGACCAAGGCCACATGTGTCCCACCAATGGCACCTATGATGTTGGGGATATGTCCCAGGGCATAGAAGTCACCTTTCACTGTAGGCAAATCATCCACCTGAGGGAAAACAATGTAGCTCTGCATGTGTTTCAGCAGGGCAGACAACACTCTGGACAACACGTTGGAAAACATAAGCTGGGACATCCCTGATGCTATGGCCACTGTAGTCTGAAATGACCCACTTGCAAGGAAATGGAGTACTGACAGCACTTGCACTTGAGGGGGGATCCCTATGGGATGGCGGATAGCTGACATCAGGTCTGGCTCCAACTGGGCACACAGTTCCAGGATTGTGGCACGATCAAGCCTGTAGGTGATGATTACATGTCTTTCCTTCATTGTCGACAGGTCCACCAGTGGTCTCTACACCGGAGGATGCCGCCATCTCCTCACGTGTCCCAGCGGACGGTGCTTATGGAGGACAACAGCGAGCACAGAGTCAACCAACTCAAAGGTACGTAAACACAGCTTACTCAGAAAACTATTCATAACCCGAAATTTGCCTGTATGAGTGTTGAGCCAAGGCCTAGGTATGTGTGACGCAGTTAAAAATAAAGCCATGTGGGCCCCTGAAATGGCGGCAGCCTGACCTGTAAAGTGGGACAATGGGATATGAGGTAACTGCGCTGGCATTGTACACCGTCGCGGTAGGCGGTCGAAGACCGCGTCGCAATTCTGCATTGGTTAACATTGGACTCTATGGGTCCCAGGAGCCAATGACGATGTACGCCGGCAGTGACGGTACGCACCGCCGCGAACATGACCGCCATTTTCTATCTGTTCAATCACTCGATACCTGATCTTCAACAGGAGCGGACCTACACTGCAAGTGCTGCTGTGACCTCAGTCTGGAACAAACAATGGCTCATGCGTTAGGGGAAAGGGCCCCTGCCTTCAGCACAGAGAAGTTGGAGAAACTCGTGGATGGGGTCCGCCCCCAGTACACGCTACTCTACGGTCCTCGAGGCAAACAGGTAAGTACACTGGGAGCATGCTGTATGGGCAATGCCTGTGTGGAGTGGGGTGGATGAAAGATAGGGGGGGAGAATGAGGCATGCATGAAACGACGGTGAGTGCATGTGCCACATAGCAAGGGTAGGGATGCGAGCCAATGACTGTGACGGTGCAGTTGGTAATAACTTTTCTTTTTCCCCTGTACAATTCCTGTAGGTCAGCACCCACCAGAAGAAGGATGTTTGGCGTGCCATCGCCAAGGACGTCCGGACCCTGGGGGTCTACCACAGACGGAGCACCCACTGCCAGAAAAGATGGGAGGACATTCGCCGCTGGAGCAAGAAGACGGCGGAGGCCCAGCTGGGGATGGCCTCCCGACGTGGGAGGGGTGCCCGTCGCACCATGACCCCCCTGATGTTCAGGATCCTGGCGGTGGCGTATCCGGAGTTGGATGGGCGCTTGAGGGCATCACAGCAGCAACAAGGGGGTGAGTGCACTCTCATTCTGCTAATTCAGCGTGTAGTGGAGGTGTCTGTGTGGGGGAGGTGGGCTGTGGGCTTCCCTAGGCCAGTGCAAGTGTGCTAGTTAAGTCCCCTTTTTCCAGGCAGACCCTGAGGCACCCCACCCCACATCGGTACAGTGCCAACTACACCTAGTCAGGCTCCTGTGACATCCATGTGTGCAGATATTGCCCAGAGCCTTGTAGGCCATGTCCCAGGGATTGAATAGTGGACCCCAAGTGCGCGGCATAGTGCAGGGGGCTTCTGTGTCTGTCTTGTCCGCCAACGGTAGCGGTAATGCATGCACTCAACATGTCTTTCTTCTGTCCCCCCCTTTTTGTGGTCTCCGTGTACTTTTGTGCATTAGCATCATCAGGCTGAGGAGCAGTGTCACCGGAGCAGGAGGAAGCTGCATCCCACATGGCCCTGGAGGGCGAGACTACGGACTCCGATTTCACCAGTGGGACGGAGGGCGAGGTGAGCTCCACGGCGGGGACAGGAGCTGACACCAGTGATACGGACAAGTCCTCTGATGGGAGCTCCCCTGCGGTGGCGGGCCCATCTGTGCCCCCCGCATCTACAGGTACAGCCGCCACCACCCCCTCCAGCACCGCCCTCCCTGCAGCCCCTCAGCCTTTGCCCCGTGCCCACTCACCCAGGAGGGTGGGCATCACCTTCACCCCAGGCACCTCAGGCCCTGCCCCAGTCACCCCTGCTGTCCTCAGTGAGGAGGCCATTAACCTCCTCAGGTCCCTCACTGTTGGGCAGTCTACCATTTTGAATGCCATCCAGGGTGTAGAGAGGCAGTTGCAACAAACCAATGCATTCCTGGAGGGCATTCATTCTGGTCAGGCAACCCTTCAGCGAGCTTTTCATACTCTGGCCTCAGCACTGATGGCAGCCATTGTCCCTGTCTCTAGCCTCCCCACTCCAACTTACTCCACCCAGACTTACACCCCTGTACCTCAGCCTATCCCAAGCACACCATCAGACCAGCAGGCACACACCTCAACACACAAAGGAAGCTCAGACAAACATAAGCACCACACATCCCACAGGCACTCACGCAAGCATCACACACATGCAGACATACCAACATCCACTGCCTCCACTGTGTCCCCCTCCTCCTCGTCTCCCTCATCCCTCCCAGTCTCGTCACCACTCACACCTGCATGCACTACATCTTCAGCTACTACGTCCATCACCAGCACACCCACCACCACACCCCGCTCACATGCAGTCACCATCCCCTGTGTCCTCTCCCAGTGTGTCTGTGAGCCCACCTCCCAAGGTACACAAACGCAGCCACACACACACCCAACAGCCATCCACCTCACAACAGCCTCCAGCCCATGCACCTTCACCCAAAGTCACCAAACGTACACCTCCTACGACCACTACCTCTTCCTCCACTCCCAAACCCCCTCCATCTACCCATCCCAGTGTTCCTAAGAAACTTTTCCTGGCCAGCCTTGACCTCTTTCCCTCACCTCCCCCACCCCGTCAGTCTCCTAGGGCCCGACTCTCCAGGTACCAACCTAGCACCTCAGCCACAACATCGGCAGGACCAGTGGTGCCAGTAGTCACCGGATTATGGAGTGCACCAGGCAGCAGGGCAGCCAGTGTGGCAAGGAGCCACAGCACGGACAGTCCCCCACCTGTCAAGCATCAAAAGTTGGCCAGTGCCCGGCGGGAGAGGGGGGAGACACCAGCCACCAAAGCCGATCCCAGGGGTACAGGTGGGAGTGTGGAGTCAGCTGCGACACCTTCCAAGGTGGGGAAGGGGCACAAGGAAACCGGCAAGTCTGGGAAGATCAGCGCGGCGGAGAAGACCGCCATCAGCCCCGCTGCCCAGGAGCCGACCGCCAGCAGCCCCACTACCCAAAACAGGACCGCCAGCAGCAGCCCCGCTGCCAAGGAGCCGACAGCCAACAGCCCCACTGCCCCAGACAGGACCGCCAGCAGCAGCCCCGCTGCCAAGGAGCCGACCGCCATCAGCCCCACTGCCCCAGACAGGACCGCCAGCAGCAGCCCCGCTGCCAAGGAGCCGGCCAGCAGCAGCCCCGCTGCCCCAGACAGGACTGCCAGCAGCAGCCCCGCTGCCAAGGAGCCGACCGCCATCAGCCCCACTGCCCCAGACAGGACCGCCAGCAGCAGCCCCGTTGCCAAGGAGCCGACCGCCATCAGCCCCACTGCCCCAGACAGGACAGCCAGCAGCAGCCCCGCTGCCCCAGACAGGACCGCCAGCAGCTGAACCGCTGCCCCAGACAGGACCGCTAGCAGCTGAACCGCTGCCCAAGACAGGACAGCCAGCAGCTGAACCGCTGCCAAAGACACCACAGCCACAAGCACCGCTGCCAAGGACACCGCCGCCACAAGCACCGCTGCCAAAGACACCGCCGCCACAAGCACCGCTGCCAAGGACACCACCGCCACAAGCACCACTGCCAAGGACACCGCCGCCACAAGCACCGCTGCCAAGGACACCGCTGCAACAAGCACCGCAGGCCCATGAGCGCCAAAAGCTCTGACGCTACTGAGTCCGCCTCGAGCAGGATGAAACACTCTGGGCACAAGGCCCCCTCCAGAACCAGTGGAGAAGACATCCACTACCTCAGTCCTTGGCAGGATGAAGCACTCTGGGCACAAGGCCCCCTCCAGAACCAGTGGAGAGTTACATCCACTACCTCAGTCCTTGGCAGGATGAAGCACTCTGGGCACAAGGCCCCCTCCAGAACCAGTGGAGAAAGACATCCACTACCTCAGTCCTTGGCAGGATGAAGCACTCTGGGCACAAGGCCCCCTCCAGAACCAGTGGAGAGTTACATCCACTACCTCAGTCCTTGGCAGGATGAGGCTCTCTGGGCACAAGGCCCCCTCCAGAACCAGTGGAGAAAGACATCCACTACCTCAGTCCTTGGCAGGATGAAGCACTCTGGGCACAAGGCCCCCTCCAGAACCAGTGGAGATTCACATCCACTACCTCAGTCCTTGGCAGGATGAAGCACCCTGGGCACAAGGCCCCCTCCAGAATCAGTGGAGAGTTACATCCACTACCTCAGTCCTTGGCAGGATGAAGCACTCTGGGCACAAGGCCCCCTCCAGAATCAGTGGACAAAGGCATCCACTTGAGAGACTGTGGCTTTGCACTCCCCAGGATGAAGCAGTGGGCAAACCACCCACTGTAGAGACTTGAGAGACTGTGGCTTTGTACTCCCCGTGATTGAACAGTGGGCAAACCACCCACTGTAGAGACTTGAAAGACTGTGGCTTTGCACTCCCCAGGATTAAACAGTGGGCATGGGGCCCCCTCGTGGATTTGGCGTCGTGCACTCAACTGTCTGAGGTGCCCCCCCTTTCCCTTCCCCCTGAGGTGCCTGCAGTGTTCTCTCCGTCTTGTTCGGGTATCTTGTGTGGGCCTCGCCCATGCATTTGGGGTCCATGGACTTTAATGGTGGAATACCTTGGACTAATATTATTGGTGTATATATTTGTAAATAGTGTATGTATATTTTTTGAATACTGAATTTGATTATATTACAATCATTCACCTTTCCTTTTGTCTTTGCATTCTTCCAGGGGGGTTGGGGGGTGTAACTGTAAAGTAGCCATGCTGTATTAGTGTGTGTGTTGTCGTGGGTAAGGGTGGGGGTGGGGGTGTTGCTTGTTGCATGTGTGTTTCACTGTTTTTTCCCTCCCCCCTCCCCTGTGTCGTAGGTGCAGTACTCACCGTGGTCTTCGCCGCCGGCGTTCGTACTCCTGGTAGAGGAGCAAGAAGATAAATGCTGGAAAAATGTGGAGCTCTGGTTCCATGGCGTCCTGGTTCCTCGTGGGGTGTGCAGAGGTGAGCGTTTTCCCTTTGAAGTCCTGTTTCCGCCATGTTTTTGTTTGCGGTGAATCCGCCCAGGAAAAGGTGGCAGATTGGTAGGTTGTAATTCTGTGGGCGGTACATTGTCCTCTTCCTGTCCGTTGGCAGTGACTGCTGCGCTGTTTGTTTGTACCGCCGTGGCGGTCGGAGTGTTAAAGTGGCTGTCTATGTTGGCAGTTTCCGCCACGGTCTAAATTTCTTTTACCGCCGGCCTATTGGCGGTCTTACCGCCGCTTTAAAACAGACCGCCAGGGTTGTAATGACCACCTATATCTGGTACAAAATAACATTTACTATGAAAATGTAAATTTTCTTCAAGTTATCTCTGCAAGATATCTCACATATAGATAATGGTATAGTATTCTCCAGAGGCCTTACTGAGCAGATTGATCAAACAAGAACAAAATAAATTTATGAACACTACGGTATTCATCTTCTACATTCTAAAGAGATTAATGGAGATGTTATTCAGATATTTCAAATGAAAAAAACAAAGGTGCTCTATTAGATATTTGTAGGAGGAAAGTTTAGAAGCTTGTTTTCTAAATCTCTGTTCCTACTGGTGTTGGTGGTAGGTATGAGGACCGGGCAGTACAAATACCACCAACTGAGTACAGATCTACCAACCTTTATTCAGAGGACCTTATATTTCGTCAGAGTATTCCTTATATATTTCACCTACTATTTGAGAGCGGATTGTCTCGGTTATCCTACACAGTAAATCACTTTCTAAAAACATGAGTAAACCTCCAAAATCTGACAGCAAGGGAATTTTGTTGATAACGTTCAAGGAAAAGATGAACACCTTGAATACAACTTAATCAACTTGATGACATGTCAACATGGTACAAATGAATATTGGTATTGATGTCATGGTGAAATAAAATGCCTGTTAAGTAATCTAGGACCACCTACTTGGTTTGTGACACTCAGTTGTGCTGAATATGCATGGGATGACCGTCTTTAATTTTTATGTGAAGCAAACTCAAACATAAAAGATATCTATTCGAAAACAGTAGGAGAGCTCTGTTCATTGGATCCTGTTTGCAGACATTTTATCCACCGATTTCAAGCAATGATGGCTTTTATCTGTAACAAAACTAATCCACCTCTTGGGTCAGTCACTGATTTCTTCTAGCACAAAGTGTACCCAGCTAGAGGTGCTCCACGCATTCATATGCTGTTATGGGTAAGAGATGCCCCAAAGTTTGGAACAGACAGTGATGAGTCTGTCTTGTCTTTCATAGAGCAGTATGTGACATGCGCCATCCCAAATGAAAATGCTAAGAAGAGATTGAGACAACAAGTTCTACAATTTCAAAATCACAGGTGTGGCAAAGATTGTCATTGTAAATATAAATCAAAAGCAACATTTTATGCACAATGTTGCTTTGGATTTCCACATCCTGATATCTCATAAGGAAGAGTGAATAGCTTTTTGTCTGCAGTGAGACAAACCTTGGCATGGAAATCAGCAAAACATACCTACGACATGAGAAAAATAGAAGCTTCAAAATATTTAAATGATTACAATGCTGTAATTCTAAAGATGTTGGATGCAAATAGGATATACAATTTGTTGCTGATACTTTTATTGCTGTCTCTCACTACGTCAGTTCTTACATAACAAAGGCAGAAAAGACAATACTGAAAAAGACGTGGGAAGATATTTCAGAAGAAAAGAGCCTCATAAAAAATTGTACAGTTTGAGCTTGAAAATGCTTTTACGTAGGGATATTGGACCTTGTGAATTTGCAGTTAAGTTGAGCTCGGCAAGTTTGTTCTCCAAGTCTAGAGGAATTGTGTAGGTAAATCTAGGTCTTGCATACAATCGTAATAGAGTATAAGTCTTTCACAGAAATAGAGGGGCATATTTTTAGTCCCCTAGCGCCACCATGTACTGGTTTAGCGTAATTATTTTTGATGTTAAAGTGGCCCAACAAGGCTGAACTTCCTGTGCCGTATTCACAGAGTGGCACAATGCAAGCATTGAATCACTCTGTAACCTTTTGCGCTACATTATGCCTGTGCCAGGTATATTGTACGCAAAAGGGGCATTCCCCCGTAAGGGGGACCACAAAACTGTTGCAAGGAAATCTATGAGATTTCCTTGCGCCAGTTTTTACAGCACTTTTAAGGCCAGCTTAGAGCAGGCATTAAAAGGGGTCTTCCATTATATAAAATGGGCCTCTATGTACTTTGCAGGAGTAGCGCCAATATTCTGGCGCTACTCCTGAAGATTACATCTTTCATGATGCTATTGCCCCCTACCCTGAGCCTTGGTGCAGCATATTTTTTATACGGCACACACATGGTGGTGGAAGGAAGGTGCTAAGGGGTGCAGGGAAAGTGGCGCTGCACTCGGTCATAATACTTGCTTTCATACATTCATGGATACAACACGTTTTAAGAACAAACTATGATGTAGTGTTTGGAGGAAAACATCTAATTGTCTTTGGTGACCTACTTCAACTTACCCCTGTAAAGGAACAACCAATTTTCAAAACTCTTCTGCATAATGAAACAAGAAATTCCCTAGAAGGTATTGGGAATGTAAACACTTGATTAAACTTTTGAGTACAAAGAATAATTAAAAAATTTGCGTCAAACATCTGAGAAGGAGTAGAGAGACATACTGAAAGACATTAGAGTAGGAGTTCTTACAAACCAGGGAAAGGGGCTTTGGAAAGTTGTCTAATCAAGACTTTCTTCTCATTCACCATAAGTGCAGAAGAGCTAATGTTTAATTTAATCAAAGAATAGAAATCTGTAGTTTGTTTACTACCAACACTTCAAGAGTGCTCAAACTTTAATAAAGAGTTACTTCAACTGGAGAAAGAAAACATTTTGGAAATTACAGCTATTGATAAAATGGAACATCAAGGAGTTACAATATATCTGTCAGATAAACTACAAACCAAATTGGATTCTTTGTGAGAATCAGTTTCAAAAACAGCAGAACTAGAAAAGCGTTTCCGTGTCTGTAAAAACTGTCAAGTTATTATACACCACATCTTAAATGTTAAGAAAGGCTTAGTAAGTGGTGCAATGGGTAAAGTTGCTGATTTCATTTATTTTCCAAATAGAGATGAGATGGAATACTTGCATATAAAATGTGATCAGTTGGATGATGTTAAGAAGATTAGCTGATGTGTTGTGCGCCTTTTGCTTGTAAACGACTTATACATTTGAAGACGGGTTCTTCTCTCTTTAGCAGATGCAGTAATGATCCATAAATCGCAAGATCTTCGTCTAGATGCAGCTTTGGTTAACATTGGAAGCTGTTTTTTCAAATAAGAAATTTCATATGTTGCATTGTCATGGATTAGAAGTGTGTGTGGCTTGATTTTAATTCACTATGATGAAAGCAAGTTTAGCGCTTACGTAACCTATGCACAAGAGTATAATCGGTTAAGAAGTCTTTAAGCTCTTCATTCAGGGCAGTATCCTGTTTATGAGAAACATATACTATGTCCAAAGTAGAAGATTACAAAACAATCCACAGACTCTCTAGAAAAGAAAGGACAAAAGGGCAAGACAGACCCTGCTAAGAAGAAAAAAACTGGAAAATGATAGTGAAATTGTTGGATACCAGTTAGAAAACAGTTCAGGTATCAAAAGCTATGCCAATGTCATTGTCAACATACTATTCAATTTACCCCGTGTAGTAAACCAAATTGAACAAAAGTCAGGTAAAAGAATGTTTTCTGCTCTATATAGTTTGCTGCAACATTTAATGAATGACAGAACTGTAACACATTCTGCTTATGGGATCCAAGATCTTTTAGATATTTGTACTGGATCTATAATATTTACGCAGAACACTCAGCAAGATGTACAGGAATTTATTAAGGTGATTCTTGGAGTCTTAGAACAAGTAAATATTGATGATCCTTTTGGACTCAGTTACAAATGGACCCATGAGTGAGAAGACTGGTCTCATACATCTACCACTGACATCAACTGTTAATGATTCATTTAGTTAACGTTACTAGATTGTAAAAGTGTGCCTTTTGACAAATCTTATAGAAATGCTTACCAAAATATGACCTGCCCAAACTGCAGAACAGACCTTGCCTCTACATTATTGCTAAGAAGAACCGGAAAATACCTTATTGTAATGCTGCAACAATGCAGAGCAGATGGTTCCAAATTGGAAACTGAAATTACAAACATCAAAGCTGGACAAATACCATTTTAAGAAAGAACCTTTACAATTGTGGCAATCATCTTTGATGAAGGTGTTAATATAACCTCTGGACACTACGCTGTGTATTTGAAAAGCAAAAGCAGATGGGCAGAAGGCAATGACATCAACCTAAAATACAAACAAAAACTTCCCTTCAAACTACCAATTCATATGTTATTTTTCTCCAAGCAAAGTTCTAATTAGGAATTATGATAAAGAAGTGGACACAGTGTTTCCTGTATGTGTTTTATTTGTTTTACAGATATTGAACCAGATTCACAAAGGTAGGTTTAGTCCAAATGTCCAAGTTTAGACGAGAAGTCTACGTTTAAACCTAAAGTCTAAATTTACTCATATTAAAGTTAGACTTTTGTTCTAAGTTTAGACTTTTTGTCAAAGTTTAGACAAAAAGCCTAACTTTACTACAAGTAAAGTTAGATGTTTGGTCTAAGTTTAAATCAAAAGTCTAAACTTAGACCTAAAGTCTAACTTTAATATCAGTAAAGATAGACTTAAGGTCTAAACTTAGACTTTTTGTTTAAGTTTACTTTTGTGAATCTGGCCCATTATTTGGCCTATTAAGGGTAATGTCTTAAAAAAAGATCTTTAAATCTCAAGTGACCTTTTAATATTTCAGAAAGAAGTCAATATAAGAAGTCAATGCTACACAGACAAATTAAAGTCTGAAACTGAAAAGATATTCCAATTACACTAGCCTCAAGTTCAACCAATACAATTAATTATAAAGTGAAGAAAACATCCCCTTTTGTTTCTCCAGCCAAACTTCTACATGCTAACTAATGAAAAATAGTACTGTGTTTCTGTGAACATGGATTATGAGCACAATTGACATAGTCTGGCCTAGTAGGGATGATGTTATCAATTGGAACTGTAAAATTCAACAGTACTTCATATTATTTTCAGATAGTCTTCCAAATACAATTGAAGAAAAATGTTACAAACAGCTTGTTTAGATTACTGTAGAAAGTAGATCCAAAGGTAGTAATTAATGAAATGTAGTGAGTAGAAAGCATAGTTCCACTTATTTGTAGTTCTCCACTGTGCAGTGTTGTTTTTTTTTCTCACAAATCATTGATTGCTGTTTCCCCACTGTTCGAAGATGATGCTTTATACAAACCCTCATTTAAGGTGAAGGAATATATAAGCTTATTTGTCTATCTTTGAACATTAAATACTAATACATCTTTATTTTCTTTTTCTTTTCCAATACTAGATGAATTTCAACAATGTATTAAGAGCAGAGTTCTTCAAACATAGACATACCAGTAAAACATCTGTATGGAGAGTGTTTCTAAATATGTAGTGCCCTTGCTATACTTTCCCATTAGTTTCCGCTCTCTGCACTGTTTCAATATTCTGTTTAATATTAAAAGGTTTTATGTAGTCATACACTCACTTACTAATGTATAAATGTATTCATGTACTCAATAAATATCCAATCCACCTCTCATGCACTCACTCACTCATCCATACATTGAGCCATACACACATTTAGTCACCCATGCAGCATTTGTACATTCATTTACCTTTAAGTGTAGTTATCCACTCACTTAGTCATACAGGTATCATTCATACATTTATTCACTCCCCCATACACCACTCATACAGTCACTCACTCATCCATGAATGCACTCATCCACTCACTCACTCACCTATGCATACATTAATGCAGTCACTTACTCACCCATATGTTCACTCATACACTACATCACTCACCCATACAGGTAGTCAGGTACCCATTCACTCATTCAATATAGCCATTGATGTGCCCACCTACTCATCCATAGATGCACTATACATTCAATTAGTCCCCTATGCATCCAGTCAAACATTCATTCAGTCACCCATACACCGCTCTGGTCCTCACTCACCCATACATCCACTCTTGCACTCAGTCATTCACACATACATGCACTGATGCACTCATTCACTCATTCATATAATCAGTGATGCACTCACTCTTAAGTGCACTCATGCACTCACTCACCCATACACTCATTCATACATTCACTTACTTGGCCAAATATCCACGAATACCTTCACTTGTTTATCGATACATGCACTCATGCCCTCACTCAGTCACCTATACATGCACTCACTCAATCACTTATACATGTACTCCTGCACTCACTCACTCATACATTCACTCATTTACAAAGTCACTCGCCCTTACATGCACTAATGCACTCACTGACTCACCAACACATGCACTCACAAAATCAGTAAATCACTCATATATTACTCATACACTGAGACACTCACCTATACACTGTTCATACACTCACTCACTCACCCAGACAGCACTCACACATTCACACACAAATATACACAATC
This sequence comes from Pleurodeles waltl, assembly GCF_031143425.1. NCBI lineage: Eukaryota > Metazoa > Chordata > Amphibia > Caudata > Salamandridae > Pleurodeles > Pleurodeles waltl. The sequence continues at coordinate 270,009,259 of NC_090436.1, read as the reverse complement.
ACACTCACTCACCTATGCATGCCCTCAAGCACTTACTCATTCATACATACATGCACTCATACACACAGTGAGTCACCCATGCTCCATTTATACCATCACTCACTCACCCATACACCATCCATACAGTCAATCATGCAGCACTCATCTACTGACTCACTCACCCATATAGCACTCATGCACTCACTCTCTCACTCATGCACTTACTCACTCACACATATGTGCACTCATCCTCTCACTCAGTCTCCCAAAAACCACTCACAAACTCACTTATTGAACCATACAAACACTCAAACTCTCAGTGAATCACTCATACACCAATCATGCACGCACTCACTCATCCTTAAATGCTCTCATACACACAGTGAGTCACCCATGCACCATTCACAACATCACTGACTCACCCATACACCATCCATACATTAATTCACTCACACATACCACACTCATGCAATGACTCACTCACTCACAAAGCACTAATGCACTCACTCTCTCACCCATATATGCACTCACACACTCCTTTTTTGTAGAACTTATTTTATCATTTTTATTGTTTTTCTAACAGTTATTTTATATTTTTTGTTTTTTTCTTAAACAAAACGGCAACAGAAGGATCAAAAAACTAAAACATCAACCTTTAAAATAGGTGAGAAAAACAGCAGAGACTTTGACAAAAAAAAATCAACAAGTGTGCTTTTTCATTGCGTACAAAATATCCTCAAATAACTGCTCTCCAACATTAAGAGAGGCACTGCAGTCTAAGCAGTATGTGCCAATACACTGCAGTTTACAATGAGTAGCTGGATGTTTCCTTTCCACTTCTGCAGGCACTCTTTGTTCAGGAGCAGCTGTTGACTGTCTGGAGGTTTAAGGGCCTTCCACACCTTTGTTCTTTTTAGCCCTCTCAAGATGCCTTCTATGGTGCATTTTCAAATGATAGGGCGTGCATGCCGTTCCATGGGAATACTTCTTAGAAGTGCCCCTTGATAGTATTTTGTCATACAATGTGCATTGCACATGTTTTGCAACTGTTTTAGATTCACCTGATGGTATCACAAAAAAATCCCAGGCAATACTTGGTTTGTTTATTAGAGGCATATCTTCATTAGATTCGTCAATCACTTACTCTCCATGCTCCTTTTGTACATCCTGTGACTGCACCTGAGGCTGCTGGTCTTCTGCTTGAACTGGCACCTCTTCCTCCTGATTTCTCAATGTTGCCATATTGTTCTTGAAAAATCACAAAAAAACAATGCAGTTGGATCCTCTGTGCAAAACAGTACAGGAGATCCCACAAAAGCATGTACAGCTATCTAGAACCTTCAGTAAACAATGAACAAGTGGGAACTTCCTATTGAGCAGAATGAAAACACTCTACTCCAATCACATCTCTTTATTTCTTGGTCATGTGATAATCGCGATTAACGATGTCGTTGCGGTTACCGATTGCAGCAAAAGCAGAAAATAGAATGTAAAACAGATTCTTAACGAAAACACGAACAGAATCAAAATGTTTTGTAGTTTCTTAGTAACCTTCTAGTGTCAAATATTTTATAGAAAAAGTCTACATATGTCTTTTAGACATTTTTACTAACACACTTTATTCGTGATAATCACGATTATTGCGATTTCTGTGATAACGGAAAAATGTAAGTGCACTGACAAGATCACGAATATGGGTGTCCCCACGATTATACGCACTATTATAAAAAAGTGTAATACATTACGTTGTGGAATTTAATTTACAAGAAACTTAATCAAATACCAAATTATAAGTTATCAGTTATGCCATATTGAAAATGGTGTCCACGAAAACTATGACTCACTCATCCACTAATATTACATAAGAAATACAAAAAAATTGAAACAGTGGCACCATAATTTAACCGAGCTTCACAAATTTTGCTGGAAAGCTGGAAGAGCTGGGTTTAGCTTGGCAACTGTGGAGCCCAGCTTTGTAACTGGGTACCATGTTGCTACTACTACTTCCACCTTACCCGCTACAAACAAAATACCCCCTCTTCCCTGCCTTACTTCCACAAACACATACTCATTCACTATCTTCCATCCAAATACATCTCACATGCAGTCAGTGACTTTGCCATACATGTACTAATGAAGTTAGTCTGTCACTCGTTCAGTACTTATCCACTTACTCACTTATTAGACATGCTGTCTTGCACTCAATAACTCACCCATATACACAGTTATACACTCACTAATTAACCTATGCACACACTTATGCACTCTATCACTCTCACAGCTCACATGAAATTGGGTGGTTATGGGGAGTTGGACGCAGGGCCTGGCTGCAGCCAACTCCCACTGTGTGCAGCCGTAGGCCTTGTGTGGTGCTGGCTCAATGTACGTACAGTAATTACAATTACTTTACATTTAAAAAACCGTAGAAATTCACTGAAAAAAATTAAGGTTACAGTAGTGATGTTATAGTTAGGAAATAGAATTGAAAAAAACTTAGAAATTCACTGAAAAAACTAAAGGTTACAGGGACGTTATAGTTAGGTTCTGAATCTACTAGTACGAAGCCATAGAAATGCAGCAGTTATAGTTACCTAAGCTAACTATAACGTGTGCCCTCATGATGCACTGCTTATGACCTTGTTGTGTAGCCATTTTAGTTATAGCTCCATGCACGTTAGTTTAATACACTAGGCCGCTGTGCACCTTGATCTAGATATATTTTATTCAGCTTTGCATTGTTATTTTTACAATAATCAGTTTTACGGTCTTGTTTTAATTTCTTCTATCTAACTGTTTTGCTTAGCCCAGCACTGTGTTCTCAAACAACGCATTCTTGATCACTCTGTGCTTCAGTCAAGGCTACAGTTTGGTACATTGCCGGTGAACGTGGTAGAAGTTTAGGGCCTTATGTAGGAAAGGGTATTTCCCATGCTGTGTCTATGGGAAAATGTGTTAGTACATATGGGCCTTAGTCTCCAACATTCGTGGAAAATACACATCCTTACGTAGGGACATTTTCTTAGAACATTAGCTGTGTTATTATAAAAACACTTCCTAGTCATTACACGTTAAGAGGGAGATTCCAGCCAGGGAACCACAACTGTGCGCTGAATGCTTCGCTGCAGATGCTAACGCAGACTACAGGCCTTTGCTCAGGTATGAGGGTTGATGTCCTCCCGGGGGAGCCTGACCTGAAAGGCAGGATTAGAGCTTAACATGCCATGATTAAAATATGATTTAGATAGAAAATAGTCTATCGACTTTAGTGGCAATATGATAGCATTATTCTTATGCTTCACTCTCATCGTCACCATTTTAATATTGTTGTGTTGTGTCGTTCTGGTTATTGCAGCTCACGCTTTGCTATAAAAAATGCAGCCATTTTATTAAACCAGTCTTTAAAACTTCTACTGCTTTCATTGTCATTTATATATGAGACTGAATTGTGAATGAGAGAACCGGATGCGACCTGAGTGACCACGAATTCCCTGAGAAGTTATGATATGTGATGCGCTCGGCTGCCCAATCATCTCTACCTCTCGGGAAAGATGAGGCACTGCTAGTTAGCCGGAACAAAACCCAGATTTGGAGCGACAGGTGTCACCCACCGTGGGTCAGACTCAGTCTCCCACACTGTGGACGATCTTGCTGCTCAAAATCCAGTAGTCTCATTAGAATAATGAGAGCCTGCGCGACAACCTTACACATTATATCATGCATAATATGGTCAGTGACATCACTGATCACATCAATGATGACATCACAGATGACATCACTGATGACATCAATGATGACATCTCAAATTACATTACTGATGACATCATTGATGATGTCATCCACAAACCCACCTATACTCCCTAATAACAAACCATACATCAACTCCCACACAACCACTAACATACTGATTCAAACAGACAAACTTTCACACAGCTACCACTGAACCATGAAGAGACTGACAGATGAACTCACTGATACAGCCAGTAACAGACCGACTAGCTCAGATATATAGCCACTGATGCAGCTACTCACTGACCAATACACCCACTGACATATCCAGTGATACAGAAATAGTGACGCTTGCACACCCATTCATACACCCATACAGCCACTTATACATTGAATTAATGAGGCATATAGCTACTGACACACTTAATCACGCACTCATATAGTCCCTTATACAGCCACTTACATACCCATAGAGTTACTGAGACAGCCTCTCAGTTCTTCAAATCTATGCTAACATAAGTATTCACTCTAATTCACATTCAAAGACAAGCACATACTCTTGCATTCAACCTCTCTTGCACTAACTTACTTGCTCATTGTCCCACTCACATACCCATTCATGCACCCACACAGGCACTCAGCTACCCTATCACTCTCCCATACCGACACTTCTGTAAGTACTCAATCACTCATCTAGCCACTCATGTACCCTCTCATTCACCATTTCCAGCCCCTGACACACCCACACACTTAATCGTACACCCACTCACTCACCAATACAGATACTCACATAGCCAGCACTTACTCATACACCCACTAACACACCCAGTCACTCACGCATACATAAATTCACACACACTCAGTCACTCTTCCATACACCACTTAAACACCCACTGACTCACCAATACAGGCACTCCCACAGCTTCTTACCTTAGAATGTACGTTTAACACTCAGTAACTTTTTTTAAAAACTCACAGTCATCTGATGACATCATCAGTGATGTCATCAGTGATGTCATTTGAGATCTCATGAGTGATGCTATCAGTGATGTCATTTGTGATGTCATCAGTGATGTGATCAGTGATGTCACTAACCATGCCATGCGTGTGTAATATGTAAGGTCATTCTTGTGTGAGACAAGATAGAGGTGAGAAGAGAGGAGGGGGGCTTGCCATAATTTCAAAAAATTATTTGAGCTGTTCGCTGGAGGTGCTCAAAAGCAGACAGCCGGTATGTGAAGGCTCTTATTTTAAAATTAAATCTCAAATATATTATGGTAATGGAGGGCCTCCTCCTCTACAGAAAGGCCTTCCTTGCCGTATGGCCCTCTATTCTTGAACCACTGATGTTAGTAAAGAATGCTATTGTTCTAGGAGATTTTAATTTACATCTGGAAGACGTATCTGACCCAGCCATTAAAGACTTTATCAGCTTCATGCAGAGCTTAAACTGGCATTTGGGAGTCACTTCGCCTTCCCACATTGCGGGCCACATGCTTGACGCTATCTTTACTAGACCAGGACTGATTTCCAGATATGATAATAAGGCTTTGGATTGGACCGATCACAATTTGCTATCTTTTAAAGTAATTAGCCTTGGCCCCACTCCTAATCAACTTACGTTAACGGCTGCAAAAAGACCGTTGCATAAAATTAACAAGATTTATTTCTCTTAGGCTCTCAAACTTGTCTGGGATCAGACGAAAGCAGACGACGTACACACTTAGAGATTTTTGATCTCGGTCTGAAAAGGGCTATTGACCTGCTTGCCCCTCAGACTCTGGCAATCCTTAAAGTTCAACGGCCTCCATCGGCGCCTTGGTACTCAGAGGAGTTGAAAAATTTGTAAAGAGTTTATCGCAGGCAGGAGTGTAAATGGCTATTGAATAAAACTCAAAAGGAAAGAGACATACTCAGAGACACTCTCGGAAAGTATAAGTCGGCCATTAGGTCAGCTAAAACAGATTATTATTCCAAAGCCATTAGAGAGGCGATCAATGTCCCTAAAGAATTGTTTAAGACAGTACGAGCTCTGACGACCCTGCCGATTAGTACAGGATCTCCTGTCTCAGAGAATTCACCTCTGTACTGTCAAAAGGTGGCTGACTTTTTTAACGACAAAATCGTCAATTTGCTGATAGATTTCATGTCTCCCCCCCCCCGGATTTAGAGGATGAATGGGAAGAGGCTCTGCCACACTCCGACTTAGGTAAGCAATTACTTTGCTTTCAACCTCTCTCTGTCAATAGAATTGAAGATCTATTGTTGTTGGTGAAATCCGGCACACCTAACGATCCTTGCCCACCACGTATTTTAAAACTAGCTCCCACTCTGATTGCCTCTGCTTTGGAGCCAGTGTTCGCGGAAATCCTGCTGGAAGGTAGTTTCCCTGCAGATTGGAAACAATCCACGGTTATTCCGCTTACTAAAAAACCTGGCAAAGATGCAACAGAACTTTCTATCTTCCGCCCGATTTCACTTCTGCCCGTCCTGGCCAAAATGCTAGAAAAAAACCTCAACCAGGAGCTCGCTGAGTTCCTTCAAGCAAACAGAAGGCTGGACCCCTCCCAACATGGTTTCCGCTGTGCGCACAGCACCGAATCGGCTTTAATCTCTACTTCGGATATAATCCGCAGAAGAGGGGATATGGGAGAAGGCACAATTCTAGTTTTACTTGACTTGTCTGCCGCATTTGATACCATCTCTCCTCTCATCTAACTTTGGCGCCTCCATCAGGCTGGAGTGAGGGGCAAAGCTTGGAAACTACTTAGATCTTTTCTATCTGATAGAACCATTACAGTGGCCTGTGGTGAGCAACGTGCCTCCCCCTTTCAACTTCCTTGTAGACTGCCGCAGGGGTCATCCCTCAGCCCTACCCTTTTTAATTTGTATATGGCGCCCCTAGCGGGCCTGGTACGTTCTTTCAGTTTCCAGATCGTATACTATGCTGATGATACTCAGATGATTATTCCTGTATCTCACAACTGGGAAGAATCCAGAGAGAAATTTCGACTCTGCATGGCAGCAATCAATAACTGGATGGACAGCAATTGGCTTAAACTTAATGGGGATAAGACCATTATAATGTGTTTTGGACGTAATAATATTCCCTGGGACAGCAGTTGGTGGCCAGAAGCCTGTGGGGGATGCCCTTCACCCAGTCTTTCTGCCAAAAATCTTGGCATTATATTTGACACTTCTCTTTCCTTTAATCTACAGATCAACCAAATTGTCAAAGTCTGTTTTTGGATCCTAAAAGCTCTTAGGAAAATCATGCACTTTTTGGAGGAAGACTTAAGAACGCCGGTCGTGCTGGCTCTTGTCACTTCAAGACTGGATTACTGCAATGCACTTTTGTTAAATGCCAATAAAACTTACCTTGGCAAATTACAGTCCATTCAGAATACCACGGCCAGTCAGATTTTGAATCTCCCCCAGTCCTCTTCTGCCAGTAGCAGTTTGAAATTACTACACTGGCTACCTATTAATAAGAGAATTATTTTCAAGACTCTCTGCTTAACTCATAGAGCTTTACAGTTTGAGGGTTGCGAATACCTGAAGTCTACCCTGCGACAATACCAACCTACCAGAAATTTGAGATCCTCTTCCAAACATTTGATCGCGGTTCCCCGATGCAATAAGGCTAGATGGGGGGACTGTGCGTTTATGGTAGAAGCCGCAAGGCTATGGAATGCACTACCTCTTGCGCTTCGTCAAACAGCCACCCACACCATTTTTAGAAAAATTCAGAAAACTTGGCTTTTTTCACAATAGGCACGCTGTCTTTTTTGGAGGAGCACTTTGTTCTCCCATTTACTTGCTCAGTTTAGTGCTTCGATGCTTCTTGCCGGAATGCGCTTTATAAATAGCTCAATACAATACAATACAATAAGCAGTGCATTATGGGGGCATAAGTTATTGTTAGTTTGGAAAAACTGGGCTGATTGCAGAAGCCCCCTCAAATTTTCCCCCCATTTGTATACTGGTGTTCTCCTGTCTCTGATGGTGCCCTGGGCACTGCTAACCAGTCCCAGGCCAGTGCCCTGATTAAAATGGCATATGAGGATTAGGCTAATTATAATTGGCTGTACCAACCTATAAGTCCCTAGTACGTGGTCAGGCCTGTAGGTTTAGTAGCCCCATCATAGGTGGTACACCCATAGGTGCATTGCTGTGGTGCCCAGTGTCATTCTAAGGGTAGGCCTGTCTTGCTGGCTACTTTTAAGTAAAAGGTAACCCCAAATTCAACTTTACAATTAAAAGTACTTCTAAAGCTCTAAGTTACCTTATTTTTACCTATAAATCACATATAAGGTATGCCCTAAGTGCCCCTAGGGTTGGGTGCAGTGTAAATATAAGCAGGGACTTTATAAAAATTGTTTTATAAGCCCTGGTGAGGGACAAATAGTCAAAATAATTTTTCCTCATTGTAGTGAATGGCCTCAATAGGCTAACATGGAAAGACTTTAGTTTAAAATAATAAATTCTTGTTTTCTATAAGAGGGAGTTACATATATCAAGTTTGGTATCAAATTACAAGTTATAATAAATCCAAAAACTTGCCACTGTTGAATTTAATTAAACTTGGACAGAGAAAGAGTTTTAGACTGCCTTGATGAGGTGTGAAGTGGCCTGGGCTGAAACAGAGAAAACATCTGGTGGGAGGAGATCTGCCTTAGTAGATAGTAGAAGAGGATGTGTGCAGAGCAGCAAAACTGGACTTCAAAGGATATTTGGGCCTGCAACTGGACTCCAACCATGTCCTGTAGCCCCAGACAACCAGGTGCCCCTGATTAGGTTAAGAGAGGGCTGGAAATGAGAGTGTTAAGGGAAACCTAGCTACACCAGTGAGTGGACTCATCCAGATCTGGACTCTAAGATTGTTTTTTTCCCATCTTGGATTTTGGAGGAATATTGCCCCCTGGGACTGACTCCCCAGGAAGTGGCCACTTAAGAGGGTGGTGGCCTGCACGTGATTAGACATGAACACCACCCCTACTTTCGACTGAATAAGCACAGAAAAATATGGCAGGGCTGCCCCACACTTCAGATGCCTACTGGAAAATGAGAAGAAGAATAAGGACTGCCCGGCTGGACCCCTGACCTGCACTTGGACCCTACACTCAGAAGGACTGCACCAGCTCACACTTTGGGCTTCATCAAGAAAAGGTATTTGCGTTACTTGTACAATCTCAAGAAGGGACTCCCTGTAAGCTACAGGCAGAAAGGAGCTGACCAGAGTCCTTTGCATTAAATCCTGTAAAATAGTCCATCTGACAAGTGGCCATTTGCATTCTGGGAGTTGCAGTCCTAACCCCCAATGACCAACTTAGAGCTTCTGGAACCTTGGGGTGAGATGTAGACCCTTAAAGGATCTTAGAAATACTTCTGGAAGAAGATCCAGATGTTTGGAGAAGTTTGGAGCAACTTTGAAAAAAAGCTCCGTAAGTGGACTGACCCAATGTTGAGAGTCAAGCTAGCCAACTTCGACCTGAATTGCAAGTTCATCCAGCTGGAAAGCTCCGGAGCCCCAGACTTCCAGGATTTGACCAGGGGCTCGTGGAAAGGCAATCCGATGATGTCACATTGAAATCGGCTTGCCGAGCAGGATTATTCAACGTTGTGGAAGAAAAGCTCCAAAAAGGTTTCGAAGTCCAAAGGTAAAAGTCTGCCAAGGCCTCCCGTGCAGTGTATCCGAGGAGGGCTCCATCTATGTCAGCCTAAACTCATGACTTGGTCCCGGTTAGAGGAATCTTCCCAAAAAGTTTGTAAGGAAAAACGTAGAAGTTTTGACCAAGGCTTTTTGAACAATGTGTCCGAAGAGGGCTCCAGCGAGGTCGGCTTCAACTTCTGACTTTGTCCGGGTTGGAGACAAATATACAGGAAAAACATGAAGGTAAAACTTTCACTGAGGGCTCCCGCTCAGTGCAGCCGAGAAGGGCTCCATCGCAGTCCTCCTCAAATTTTGACTTTGCCCTGGTTCCATAAGGTAACTATAACTTGCGTCTTTACCATGCACTGCTAATTACCCCACTAATTACAGCACTCATGACATCTATGATAACAACATTGCTAATATCACTATAACATCTGCAGTAAAATTATTGATCAGATAACTGTACATGAGTTACCTTAGGGCATGAGTTATAGTTGCCGAGCTACTTTATAGTTATATAAACTAATATAGTTATAGTTGCTGAGTTACTTTAGACAACTATAACTATACCAGGTGAATTTTTAAGGTTTGGTACGTTTATAATGTGAGCCTAACTATAACTTCCCTGTATATATATATATATATACCCTTCAAGGACATATAACAAGACCTCCATCCATACATAATTCGCAAGTATTTATTAGCACAAAGTCCAATTTCATAACGCGTTTCATCCTATCCTGGGTCTTAATCATATGGTAATATCGAACAGGTGAGTTACTCTGCTTTTATCCAGATGACATGTACAACCAGAGAAGAGAGACTATAGGTAAGATTACTTAAAACACTAAGACGTTCATTAAGACCCTGGCGGTCTTTTGATCGCCAGGGTAAATGTGGCGGTATCACCGCCAATGGGCTGGCAGTGTATACTGCTGCATTGGTACATACTTCACTCCATTTATACCCTATTGCACTACCCCTGTTTAGTAAGTAACTTTCAACCTTTTTAATTTAATTTGTTTCCACCATGTTGTTTTTAAAAAAATCCCCGTTTCTCAGAAGATGAGTTGAGAATCATGGTGGATGAAATCATAAGAGTAAAGCCTCAATTGTTTGGGGCACACGTCCAGCACAGTCCTATCAGTAGGAAAATGGAAATGTGGGACAGGATAGTTGACAGAGTGAATGCCTGGTAAGAAAGATTTGAGGTTTACTCATCTGGGAGTGACCAGGATACATATTATGCCCAACTCTGAGATGTGTCTGGCTACCTACCTCCATCTTGACCTGCTAACCCAAGATGAAACTATTGAGGACAGGGAGGACAGCTTACCCTAGGTGCAAACAAGGATTCCCAAAGGCCTCAAGATGCATAATCCGAATGGGATTGGCAGCAGACACATTCACAATGTACTGGTCACATGACTCCAGTGACATATGCTACAAACTCCTGGGTCTGCCTGCATCACATTCGACTATGCCTCAAAATGGGCAAAAAACCTAGCTTGCCTAGCCACTCTTTAGTCTGACCTGGTGGCAAGATAACCTTGTCAGGCTATCCCTCTTAGGGGCAATGTCTTGCATATCAAAGCAGCTGTGTCAGGCAATGAAATCTGGCATGCTCACTGTGGAATCCCAATTTGAATGTGGAATCCCAATTTTTATGTGGTAAAGAATCCATCTTGTTTTCTTACCAGTCCAGGGATACTCAATGATAAGACACTGCCTGTTGTTGAAGAAAAGGACGTTGATGAACTATTGTTTTTCTGATTTTATGCTTGGAACGCAATTTGATGCAACGATTCCTCAAGAGACAGCACTGATATATATCACAGCATGTTAGTCCAGCGCTAATGTTTATTAACATATGAAGAGACCTACCATTGCCTAACATATTTCTCAATCTTACAAAGTCCCCAACTGATATTATGGGGGACATACAATTACTTCTATGTACTTACTTATAATGCAAGAATACTATAATTTAATTGGATATTATATATAAATGTTATGAAATCTTGCCTGGAGATAGATGGACAGGTGATCTGTGTATGTCTAATTGCTGAGAATTGGCTATGTGCTAAATTCTCATTGGACAATTGGTGAGACCACCCTTCGTGGTTTACAGGAATAAAAAAATCATGTTATACTTCTGCTATTTGAACAGATGGATCTGAGAGCCAATTGTTCCTGTGTCATGTTATTAAATTATCTTTCTCACCACAGTTGTGTGGCATCTGTCTTTGGTCTGGCCTGGATTTAAAGAGGCACGTCTACACCATGAATCCCATGTCAGTACAATCAATACCATGTGTACATGTCAGAATGGAATTACCTGCAAAACAACTAAGTACAAGACCTTTGTGAAATGTCACTGAAAACTTTTGAAGGTAGATGTCACAATGCAATGAGTAACATTGTATATTTTAAATCTACAAGTCGAGTTGCCACTGGCCACACAGAGGCCACTGAAGACACTGCCACTGCCCCCGTGAAAGCAGCCATCAGTACAGTGTAAACCATTGTGTGCCCCCCAGTCCAGGATCCTGAGTCGCAGCACAACACCTCTGGCAATGATGGTCCAGGAACCAGTGGCAGGGGGCACCCTGTGGCAAGGGGGCAGGCCCATGGAGGTAGGGTGCATGGGAGGGATACCATCATCCACATCTTGGGGGTCCATCAGGAGTCCGAAGGCGTGATGAGCCAGGTACTTTCAGAACTCCGTGAGAAAAAGCAGCTGCAGAGGGGCTGTGAAATGCATGAACAGTGGGAGGTTCACAATATCAACATGACCTCCCTAACAGGCTGAGGGACATTGACAACACCCTGAACAGGGATCAACAACAACACTCCACTCCTTCCTTTTGTGCATCTACATCAGGACCTTCATTGGTGCCAGCCACTGGAAGGGAGGTTCTGTCAGGGAAACAACCTGCCTCATACACCCCTGCCTGAGATATGGGGGGAAAGTCATGTACCAGTGGCAGCAAGAGATCTCTTACAAAATGCTCTTACAAAATGACCTCCTTTTGCATGCCACAGATTCACTCAGTTGACTGTTCTTAAACCACCTTCCAATTCCAATGGGAGGAGTACACTGGACTTTGGATTTCCAATGGTGTGGCATTCACTCCATTGATTTCATCAACCATGACTAAACCCTTCACGTTTCTGTTCCATCATACCCCTATTTTTGCTTCTGCTTAAACTTTCAATAAATATACCTATCACAAAGTCATTGTCGGCTTACCTCTGTTCCACCTCAAGCCATGTAGAGATTTAAGACCATGTGAGGCAAATGAGGAAGATACAAGATACTAATACAAGGGGGGATATATTACAGGTACAGTGTCCTGCTAAGGATTACTACCAACACACACAAACACATTGCTACAAGTGTCTGGTCTCACCAAACATTTTATTGCATTGTATAGCATATAGGCTGTTGACATGTCTGGAGTAGCATAGCCAATAATGGCTGACTCATATTGAGTCACGGTACACATACCAAGGTACAGCCCCAGACCACAGAAAGAAGGGCCTTGTCAGACATTGTCCTGTAGAATAGGCAAACAGAAAAGTGGATGGTATCACTAGCTTGAGCGTTATCACATACTATACCAGAGTAATCCACCAACACATAAACCTAGATACAGACAGAGGGCAGTACAACAGTCCCTGAACACAGGCCCATCATCATCCAATGACCATGCATCTGATGGTAAGACACAAACATTTGTCAGTGTTGTGGCACAGGCACTGTGACCTGCAATGATGAAACACATCAACAACTATATACGGATCATACAAGACTAGTGTTTAGCCAATGTGAAGGGTGAATGCCATGCTTGCAATTTGATGACTACATATTTCATGCCCACCTGATAACACACATGATGCAACTGCCCGAACACAGCACACAAAACAAGTCCAACCTGCACTTCAGACCTTCCATCCAAACACTGTGCAAGCTGCTTTGGCACAGGTCTCATACACCCCAAATCTGTGACTTACATTACCTGGAACAATCCATGTCCACTCTGTATGTCAGAATAGCATCAGATACCTGACAATTCCACATATCTAAAATACCCACATGAGGATGTCATGGTGAAGGTACCTGTACAAAGACCAAACAAGGAGTATAGGCTTGAAAACATATCTATTACACAAATCGCATAGCAAGCATCTGGAAAGAAAATGTTATTGCAATGAGGCTGACACAAACAAAGCACCAGCATAAAGGTGGGGATGTGTCAAAAGCTAACTCTTCAAGCAGCCTTTGGGTGAATATTGCAGAGCATCAGCTCCCTACTTAATGCTCAAACACTCAACTCCACACATTTTCAGACCTACAGTACATTGTACAGTCACAGTCATTATATCACAGCATATTCTCATGAAAAGTAGCTGTTGATGAGATCTTCCCACAAGTCAACTCCTTTCTCTTCACCACTGTCATCCCCAGTTGGCATTTCAGGTGGCACTGCAGACTCCTTCTCCTGTGGGATGTATAGGATGTTCCACCTCAGGGCGAGGTTGCAGAGCATTCAGCTTGCCACAGTAATCTGACACACTTTTCAGGGTGAGTAGAGTAGGGCTCCACCAGTCTGGTCAAGACAGCAAAATCTTGCCTGCATGAGCCAAAAAGCCTGCTCCACTACTTGTCTTGTTCTTTCATGGGCCTCATTTTAGAAGGCTTCCTATGGCGTAGTTGGATTTCTTATTGGCGTCAACAACCAAGGATGGTTCGGATATGCAGAGTCTCCTGTTAAGTAATGAGACATATGTGCAACAATGAGTCACTCACTTCATGTTTGTAGTACCAGACATTGCACACACACAATCAGCAGAGATGTGACTTACCAAACAGCCAGGCTCTCTTTGGGTGCAATTGAGACATCAGCTGGGGTATGAGGCTGTTCTCCATTTTGAAGTAACTATGGATTGAACCCAGATAACGGACACAGACCTGTGAAATGTATGGATCCACCAAACACACAACTTGCACGTTCATGGAATGGAAGTTCTGTCTGTTGTGATATAGTTGTTCACCATGGCCCCAGCATGTGGGATGTGTGCAAAACCATAAAAGTCAGCCTTCACATAGGCTAAATCCTGATGTCAGGGAAACTGGATGTAGCTCTCCAGGTGTTTTAACATTGCTGAGAGGACATCCTTTAACAGTAGACTGAACACAGGTTGGGACATGCCAGCTGAGAGGGCCACTAGATGTTGAAAGGACCCTGTGGCTAGGAAGTGCAATACTGACATGACTTGTACAATGGTTGGTATGCTGGTTGGATAACTAATAGCTGACATCATATCTGGCTCCAACTGATGCATAAGTCCACTATTGTTTGCCTATTCAGACGGTAAAGAAGGATAATGTGACGTTCTTCCATGGTCTGAAGGTCTGGTAGTGGACAGTAAACAGGAGCTTGTTTTCTAACATTAGTCATTGTGTCCACAGCAACATAGAGGATGCATGTCAATGATATCATGTGACAAGACATTTCTGAAAGGAAAGCCATGGCAAGCAGTACACATCACAGCTGCAAATAATGCAAGGGTCACATGTTACCCCATGGTTTTCCACACGTGTCCACAACATGTATATGGACAAGACTCAAATATGTGCAACACAATTTCCCCTCGAAATGTGACTGGATAGCCATACCACCAAAAGGACCATCGGAGGGGGTGGACTGTGCCCACTGCTCAATGTTATCTGTGCTCTGCAATATACTACAAAGGTGTTTGAATAGTAGGACCTACATGACTGGCCAGGATAAGCATGTTTGTGAGGTCGATAGTACATTTCCAGAGTGTGACACCGTTTATAAAGCCGAATACAGCATATCAGCCACCAAAATGGTGGCTGCCTGATTTATTCCCCTGGACATTAGGAACTACCTGTGACCGCCAGGGGAAGTCGTCATGGTGGTAGGCAGTTGCAACCGAGGCAGACACAGCCATGGGCTAACATTGTTGCCAGTGGCGGTCCCATGCCAATAGCTTTGTCCACCAGCGGTGCCAATCGTGTATGTGGTGGACTTACCCGCCATGTTCTGCAGATTTATTCACTTGACTCCTGACACTGCTGCCAGCAGGACCTCCATGACCTGAGCTGCTGTGTACTGCTTCTGGGAGCAATCATGCCATATCCAGCAGGTAATAGGGCACCTGCCTTCTCTCCAGAGGAGCTGGAGAGGCTAGTTGATGAGGTTCTACCCCTATATGAACAGCTCTATGGTTCACCAGAGGAGCAGGTAAGTATCTCATGTGCACAGATTTGTCTGTACTTCACCATCCTTTCCCTCCTCACAGGCTAGAATGTGGCAATGTGTGCCAGCTTGAATACTCATGTGCCTGTTGTTGCAGTCGGTATGGCATCAATGGGAGGGACAATGTGCAGGTATTGGTGGCCAGTGCCAAATGTAAGTTCAGCTTGTGTTCTGTGAGGTTTTTGGGGTCCTTGATCCTCCTTGTGTTAGAAGCACATAACTAGGTGAGGATACGTTACTGCCATCCACTGAGATCTCTTTCCTCATGATTGTTGTAAAAGTTAGACAAGATGTACGTGCATGACAGCATGAGCTGAGCATGCATGTTGTATGAGTCAGTTGAGAGTAATGTGAGCAATGTGTAAACTGCCACAGAGATTTCTGAACAAATCTGCCCTTGCTAAACTGTTATTTGGAAGGCATATCATGACTCACTCAGCCCTTCAGGTTGCCACACACATCAAATGCCAAATTGCTGTTGGCTGCATGATGTGCTGTCATGCATGGAAGTGGAAATGGAGTGTCATGTAGGTTCTGTCAGCTCAGCCTGCAGAGACCAGGCCCTGTCGCATGTATCTCCCAATATGGGACCTAGTCTAGGCTGGGATAGAGTCACTGTGGCTCTGCAACTGTGGCACTGTGCCCACTCTCTTTACCCCAGCAGATCCTGTCATGTGGCAAATATGAGGCTCTGGTGGCAAATCCTACCCAGAATGCCTTGTTCCTTTGAAAAGATTATGAATGGATTTGGAGGTAAGTCATTAATCTAAGCCATATGTGTACTTATCATCATTATCAATGTGTGTGTTTGACTCATGACAGGTCCCTTACTTCAAACAGATCTGTTCTCACCTTCCCACAGGTCATATTTGTCCTATACAGGCTTAGTGCACAAATGACAGTCCCACAGTCCAGACAGTGTTTTGATTCCTGGGAGGCCATGATATGTGACTCAATAGCTTGGTCACATAGCAGAAACTGTACAATGCATACCTTTGTTAGATGAGAAGGGGGACTGCTCTCCAACATTCAAGGGACTAACGGCGTCTACTAATTCACTCAGAGTATGTCATTGTAAAGGGTGCCAGACATTAGTGGTGATTACCCTGGGGCTTGCTGATTCAATGTGTTGTGGATTTTGAGGACATCTCTTCCTGACATGTTGTACATGATGTCTACAATGTCCATTTCCATGACACGTGTGGCCTATCTGAGCAACATTAGTACTACCTCCATGCCTCTATTGGGTTAAATATCACTTGGTGAAGTATGCAGAGTGGAACTGCTTCCAGTGTGACATGACTATTTCCATGTCACCTTCTCCAGGCTATTTTACTTTTGTCAGCAACATAACAGAATTTAGGAGCATCATTTCATAATTTTGGGTCATTATCTGTGTGACACATAGATGTGGGCATGATCTTGTGTGGGATCTGTAGGAATGCATTTGGCACTTGCCTACTATTGTATGACAGCAGGTAACTCCATGGGGCAAAGCTTTGAGGGTGAAGGGGTCGCCTACTTGTTGAACGGTGATTGAGATTTCATAACTTCAGCCATGCAGTTGCAGTTGTGTGAGATTCTGATGTTCCTGTGGGCAACTGCCGACACTTGAGATGGAATGCATGCATATGGTATGAAAGATATATGGGCCACTTAGGTGGAGTTTGTTGTTGGGGTCTACTTGATATCATGTTAATGTTTGCTAATCAGATCTGTGATTCAAATGTGATCATGGAAATGTGATGACCTTCTTTCTCTTTGCAGCATCAGCACCTGCAAGCAAATGAGATGGGACACAGCCCAGTGGGGAAGCACCTGGCCACAGGACCTCAGGTCAAGACACCACAGGCACAGAGGGACACAGTGGATCGGTGGGCAAGGGGAGTGCCACGTGTGAGACCGGAACCCCTTCTTCATCATCCAATCCTTCTTCCAGTGGACACTCCCTTGTGGTGGGGGTTACATTGGGGCACCCCCTGTACCATCTTTGTCCACCACCCCCTGTTCTGTCACCGCCCTTCCTGTTGCTCCCCAGCCGGTTGGCCGTGCCCGCTCACCAAAAAGGATGGGCATCTACTTTGCCACAGGCACCTCCGCCCCAGCCCCTCTTACCCCTTCTGCCTTCAGTGAGGAGACTATTAACCTCCTGAGAAGTATCTCTTTGGGTCAGTCAGCCATTGTGAATGCCATTGAGGGATTGGCAACCCAACTATTAAAACAAATGCATTCCTGGAAGGCATTCATGGTGCAACGGCTGGCCTACGTAGATCTTATCAGGCTCTGGCCTCCTCACTGACGGCAGCCAGTAACACTCCACCTTCTGTCCTCCCACCATCTCCCTCTTCCTAAACGAAATCCCCCCTTCCCCTACCTGCCCAAAACATACAGACTGAACTGCACTCTTCCACCTTAACATACAAGAGCAGCACACACAGACACAAGCACCACAAAACATACTGGCACACAAGCAAGCCACAGACATTCACAGACACAACAGTCACCACTTACCCAGATACCCCCTCCACATTCAGCATTACACACACATTATCAAGCATACCCCCAGGCACCACCACAACAGTCAGTGGCACACACACACAATCACCCAGCAGACATGCAGACACCACACCAACAGATACCCAGACATCCACCACAAGCACCATACCCGCAGACACCACCCAAACGGACACACACACATCCATCACTCCATCCCCCACCACCTCTACCTTCCACAGCCCCCAAGTCACACAAATGCTCTCACTCACCCACCCAACAGACGCCAGCCAAAGACAAGCATACCTCTTAGAAGCACGCACTAACAACATCCACACCAACACAGCAGACAACCACTCCCTCGACCTCCAGATCACTACCCACTTCTGCTGACCGTCCCTGTGTCCCTAAGAAAGTTTTAATGTTCAACCTTGACCTTTCCCCCTATTCCCTGCTCCCCCGTCCCAAACCCAAAAGGCCCCCACATACCCCCTATCCTCTCCCTTCCACCTCCAAAGCCTCCTGTGCCCCTCCTGCAAGTACCAATGCCTCTCTCCCCAAGAAGAAGCCCACCCCTCCCAAAAATCAGAGTACCCCTAACAAACTCAAGACCAAACCCCCTAACAAATCTGACCCTCCCAAGATGATCCCTGAGGTGCCTGCCCACCCACTTAATGCCCCTTCCTATGGAGGTTCCATAGAAGTTAGGAGTCAAGTGACGGCATCATGATGTGTCTGTGCCAACACACAGGGACTAACCAATGGCCTTGGACTTTTTCAATATTTATAATTTAATAAACTGAAACAGTTGTTTTTTTTGGTTATAGATTTGTCCTGCAATTCCTTTTCTGCCTTTTTGTTGTTCCCGAGTAACTTGTGTTGTGTGTCTACAGTTGTATGTGTTTCAGACTGCTTGCTGATCCCTTTGCTGTTGTTTTCAGTATCTGACTTTGTGGGCAGTGCTGGTGTCCCCCAAGACAAGGGTATATGTTGACTGTATGGATATGTGGGTGGAAACTCATTGGTACTGTTGTTTATGGTAAGTATTTCATCTTGTGTTACCCAATGTGAGCATGTATGGTGTTAGACTTGTCCCCCTGATATGAATTCTGTATTCATCTGATGTGTGTCTGCTTGAGTTTTGTTTGTGCAGACATGGAGTGTGTTCAATTGTGCTAGCTTACTTTGCATTTGACTGTGCACATGCCCATTTAGCTGTGTGTGCCTTTCAGCTACTTCATGTAGAGGTATGTCCCATGCAGTTGGAGTTCTATGTGCTTTGTTGACTTGTTCTTCCATATTGTGCAGATAGACATGTCATTTGGATCTAGTATTGTTTGTCCCTAAGATACCTGAAGGGCCAGTTCATGTAGAATAGTTGTTTTATGGGCAGTTGCAAGGTAATATATGTCCCAGTACAGCCTCCTTCCCTGGGTATTTGTTCCTGCTGGTTCCATCCCTATTGTGCAGATATTGTTTGCATGTGAGGATTTTATATTTGTCTTTTTAATTATTGTGCATCCCATGGTCCTTCCACTTTGTTGAAATATGGGTGATGTGTGAGTCAATTGCAGGTTTGTTTACTGGGAGTGTTGTTTGTGTTACATGCCACAACCACACAAATGTGTGATGAAAGTGACAACAGTCCATGGCATGTGTGCAATATGAGTGTGTGAGTTGTATTTGTAGATGTGATGTTGGTGTGTTGTTGGTATTGTGTGAGACAATGTTGTGTACACTTCACTGTCCCTGTGCTTAAAATAAGTGGGTGTGTGCTTTTTTGTAGTTTTGCAGTGCAGTGTGAGTGACCTGCCCAAAAGGGGCATATTGTGACTGTGCATGTGTCCGTCTTTTTAATTCTAAGCGGGGACACAATGACATGGGTACTTGGTGCCCGAGGCCTGACCCCCCCATATCATATGAACGACGCGCAATGATCTTTTGGTACAGTTAATAACACAGGTAGGTATGTGTACGTAGGGTAGGTTTCACCCATGGTGGCGTGGATTTCAGGCACCTTCGATGATCATCAACAGCAGCAGGATGTGTATAATGGGCTCCATGGCGGTACTGGACATGTAAGGCTGCCTGCAGGTGAGTGTCTCCCTTCATACCCCCCATTTCTGCCTGCTGGGACATGGTGGTTGGACCGCTACTGTCACATTGGCAGTGTGCAACCTCATAAGGTGTCTGGTGGAAACTAGGCTTTGGAGGTCTGTTTGTGCAGCCTCGTGACCGTGGCGGTCAGTGCTGCCTGGTGGTGCTGAAGGAACCACGACGGTCCTTGCTCTATAGGCCAGTATGACTCGTAATCTGCCAAACTCATAATGAGGCCCTAAATGTAAAAATATGATTTTTAGTGCCTAAAAGCAAAACGCACCAACCGGGGACATTTCTTCATGCTTGACTTGGGCAAAGTCAAAGTTTAAGGCTGACGCATTGGATCCCAAATCGGATACACATAGAGGTAGATGTAGGAGGCTGGCCAGGCTTGTAGTGGGTACCAGAGGTACTTACACCTTGTGCCAGGTCCAGTTATCCCTTATTAGTGTAGAAGAGGTGTTTCTAGCAGCTTAGACTGATAGAAGGTAGCTATGGCAAAGCAGCTTAGGCTGAACTAGGAGACATGTAAAGCTCCTACTATACTACTGGTGTCATATGCACAATATTATAAGAAAACACAATACACAGAGTTACTAAAAATAAAGGTACTTTGGGGCATATTTATACTCCGTTTGCGCCGAAATTGCGTCATTTTTTTTGACGCAATTTTGACGCAAAACTAACTCCATACTTATACTTTGGCGTTAGACGCGTCTAGCGCCAAAGTCCATGGAGTTAGAGTCATTTTTTTGCGTGAACACCTTCCTTGCGTTAATGATATGCAAGGTAGGCGTTCCCGTCTTAAAAAATGACTCCGATGCATATGCTTCGTATTTATACTCCCGGGCAAAAATGACGCCCGGGAGTGGGCGGGTCTAAAAAACCTGCATTAGCGCCGGATTTTAGCGCCTGGGTCAGGGCAGGCGTTAAGGGACCTGTGGGCTCAGAATGAGCCCAGAGGTGCCCTCCCCTGCCCCCAGGGACACCCCCTGCCACCCTTGCCCACCCCAGGAGGACACCCAAGGATGGAGACACCCACCCCAGGGACATTAAGGTATGTCCAGGTAAGTATTTTTTTTTTTTTTTTGTGGCATAGGGGGGCCTGATTTGTGCCCCCCTACATGCCACTATGCCCAATGACCATGCCCAGGGGACAGAAGTCCCCTGGGCATGGCCATTGGGCAAGGGGGCATGACTCCTGTCTTTGCTAAGACAAGAGTCATTTCAATGGGGGATTTGGCGTCGTAAAAAAATGGCGCAAATCGGGTTGTGGCGATTTTTTTGCTTCAGCCTGACTTGCACCATTTGTGGACGCCCATACGCCATTTTCCCCCTACGCCGGCGCTGCCTGGTGTACGTCGTTTTTTTTCAACGCACACCAGACAGCGCCGGCGGCTAACGCCGGCTAACGTCATTGAATAAATACGGCGCCCGCATGGCGCTTCAGAATGGCGTTAGCCGGCGCAAATTTTTTGGGCGCAAAACTGCGTTAGCGCAGTTTTGCGTCAAAAAGTATAAATATGGCCCTTTATTTTTATGACAATATGCCAAAAGTATCTCAGTGAGTACCCTCAGTATGAGGATAAGATATGTACACAAGATATATGTACACAAACCAAAATTAGGTAAGTAATAGCAAGAAAAGTAATGCAAGCAGTGTAGAATTAAAATAGATTGCAATAGGAACACATAGGTATAGGGGCAACACAAACCATATACTCCAAAAGTGGAATGTGAACCACGAATGGACCCCAAACCTAAGTGAGCTCATAGAGGGTCGCTGGGTCTGTAAGAAAACAGTGAGGGTTAGAAAAATAGCCCACTCCAAGACCCTGAAAGGTAGGTGTAAAGTGCACCTACTACCCCCAGAGAGCACAGAAGTCGTGATAGGGGGATTCTGCAGGAAGAACAAACACCAGCAATGCAACAACAATGGATTTCCAGACCTGAGTACCTGTAAGACAAGGGGACCAAGTCCAATAGTCGCAACAGTGTCGAGAGTGGGCAGGAGCCCAGGAAATGCCAGCTGAGGGTGCAAGGAAGCTGCCATCGGGTGGAAGAAGCTTGGAGTTCTGCAAGAAGGAAACCAACTAGGGACTTCTCCTTTGGAAGATGGATGTCCCACGTCACGATAAAGCTTGCAGAGGTGTTCCCACACAGAAAGACCGCAAACAAGCCTTGCTAGCTGCAAGGGTCACAGTAGAGTTTTTTGGGTGCTGCTGTGGCCCAGGTGGGACCAGGATGTCGCCACTTAGAGCAGGAGACAGAGGGGGTGCCCAGCAACTCAGGAAGCCCTCACAGAAGCAGGCAGCACCCGCAGAAGTACCCTTACAGGCACTTGGAAGAAGAGTCAACTAGAGTCCACGCAAAGTCACAAAAGGGAGTCCCACGATGCCGGAGGACAACTCAGAAGGTTCTGCACTGCAGGAAGGAGTGTCGGGGACCCAGACTTGGCTGTGCACGATGGAAATCCTGGAAGAGTGCACAGGAGCCGGAGCAGCTGCAAATCACGCGGTACCCAGCAATGCAGTCTAGCATGGGGAGGCAAGGACTTACCTCCACCAAACTTGGACTGAAGAGTCACTGGACTGTTGCGTCACTTGGACAGAGTTGCTGAGTTCCAGGGACCACGCTCGTCAGGATGCGAGGGGACCCAGAGGACCAGTGTTGCAGTCATTTGGTGCCTGCGTAAGCAGGGGGAAGATTCAGTCGACCTACGGGAGATTTCTTCGGAGCTTCTGGTGCAGGGTTAAGGCAGGCTACCCCCAGAGCATGTACCACCTGGGAACACTCGAGAAAGCCGGCAGGATGAGGCGCTACAATGTTGCTGGTAGTCGTCTTGCTACTTTGTTGCGGTTTTGCAGGCGTCCTGAGCAGTCAGCGGTCGATCCTTTGGTAGAAGGTGAAGAGGGAGATGCAGAGGAACTCTGATGACCTCTTGCATTCGTTATCTGAAGAATTCCCCAAATCAGAGACCCTACATAGCCAGAAAAGGAAGTTTGGCTACCTAGGAAGGATGATTGGCTACCAAGAGAGATAAGTGCCTATCAGAAGGAGCCTCTGACGTCACCTGCTGGCACTGGCCACTCAGAGCAGTCCAGTGTGCCCCCAACACCTCTGTTTCTAAGATGGCAGAGGTCTGGGACACACTGGAGGAGCTCTGGGCACCTCCCCTGGGAGGTGCAGGTCAGGGGAGTGGTCACTCCCCTTTCCTTTGTCCAGTTTCACGCCAGAGCAGGGCTGTGGGATCCCTGAACCGGTGTAGACTGGCTTATGCAGAGATGGGCACCATCTGTGCCCATCAAAGCATTTCCAGAGGCTGGGGGAGGCTACTCCTCCCCAGCCCTCACACCTATTTCCAAAGGGAGAGGGTGTAAGACCCTCTCTCAGAGGAAGTCCTTTGTTCTGCCTTCCTGGGCCAGGGCTGCCTGGACCGCAGGAGGGCAGAAACCTGTCTGAGGGGTTGGCAGCAGCTGCACTGGAGACCCCGGAAAGGCAGTTTGGCAGTACCCGGGTACTGCGCTAGAGACCCTGGGGATCATGTTACAGGGCCATGTTCGGAGTTACCATTGTGACGCCATACATAGGTAGTGACCAATGTATAGTGCACGCATGTAATGGTGTCCCCGCACTCACAAAGTACGGGGAATTCGCCCTGAACCATGTGGGGGCACCTTGGCTCCTGCCAGGTTGCCCACACACTAAGTAACTTTGCCCTCAACCTTCACTAGGTGAAGGTTATAAATTTAGGTGACTTATAAGTTACTTAAGTGCAGTGGTAAATGGCTGTGAAATAACGTGGACATTATTTCATGCAGCTGCACTTGCAGGCCTGTGTAAGAATTGTCAGAGCTCCCTATGGGTGGCAAAAGAAATGCTGCAGCCCATAGGGATCTCCTGGAACCCCAATGCCCTGGGTACCTCAGTACCATATGCTAGGGAATTATATGTGTGTACCAGTATGCCAATGTGAAATGGTAAATTTAGTCACTAGCCTGTTAGTGACAAATTTGGAAAGCAGAGAGAGCATAACCACTGAGGTTCTGGTTAGCAGAGCCTCAGTGAGACAGTTAGGCATCACACAGGGAACACATACAGGGCACATACTTATGAGCACTGGGGCCCTGCCTGGCAGGGTCCCAGTGACACATAGACTAAAACAACATATATAAAGTGAAATATGGGGGTAACATGCCAGGCAAGATGGTACTTTCCTACAGTAGACCTCGGTCAAAATTGTACCTTTGGATTTAGGGCCTTAGGGATATCTCGATTGCCATATTACGATCCCATTACATCCTATAGAGATCGTAATATGGCAGACGGAATATCCAATACATTTTCGACAGAGTATTCCATCAGCCAAGATTGCAATCAGGCCTTTAGCCTCTTTTTTGGACCTTTTTCTCTCATCGGCAGTTGAGGCTTCTCTTTAGGCTGGCTTGCAATACAATGTCATTGACTTGGCTCAGCGCAAGGTCCCATTCCACACATTGAAGTCTCGTTGATGGGGAAAAGTTCAAGAGCTTCAGCGAAACTAACCTGAAATTGAAGCCAGTTCATGGTTCAGGGTCGCAGGCTTGACTCTCGTCGAAGGGTCAGTCACCTCAGCTGTGGCTTCCCACCGATCAAGGGTGGTGGGGTGTGGGGGTTTTACTGTCAAAGGGCATTTAAAAATATATTCTTTTAAAAGCTTGCCTGCCACCCCTAACTACCTCGGTCGCTCCTCTCTTCCCAGCAGTCACTGGGGCAAGGGTTTCCCAATCCAGATGCTACTCTCATGCTAAAACAAGCATGAGAGCAGTGCCAGCATTGCTCAGAACAGGCTGGTTTGACACTCGCTCAGGCAGAGGGAGCCTGTGCCATTTCTCCAACTCAGCTGTGTAGCACAGCTGGATTGGAGAACTGTAAGTGTGCATGTTGGTTTGGCCATCCTAAGACAGCCAGTCAAACTGACATGCACACTTTACAGTGGCCACCATTCCTCCTCCCTATGGCCCCACCCTAGATGTGCTGTCAGACAGTGACAAAGAAAAGAATAATAACAATACTTCATCATCATTTTATTTGTCACTGCCTGACTGACCAGGGGTCAACGCTTCTCCGCCGTTCTGGAGAAGCCGCCCCTGGGTCACCTTATGGAACTTTTTCACAAAATTGCTCCGAATTTTTCCAGATTTTTGGATCTTCTTCCAGACCACCTTTCTGAGTCCTTGAAATCTCCACAAACCTGATCCAAGGTTCCAGAAACTCTGAGTTGCTCCTTGGAAGTTGGGAATACAGTTCCTTGACTACACCTGGTCAGAATCCTCAGTAGACCACGGGATGATGGTCAGCTGAGTTCTTCTTGGAAGACTTGATGAAGGGGACTCTGGTCAGCTCCTTTGTACCTGTTGCTTACAGGAAGTCCACTCCTGGTGCTGTTGAAGCAAGGAACACTCTTTTTTTGGTTAAGCCCAGAGTGTGCCGCAGGTGCAGTCCTTGTGAGTGCAGTCCTTCAGTTTAGTTTAGTTTAGTTTAGTTTATAAGATTTGTAAAGCGCATGCCGACCCGAAGGCATCCCAGCGCTAAAAGCAGCAACGCACAAATAGGAGGGGGGATCAATGCTAATTACAGAATAAAAAAGTTTTGAGCTTTTTCCTAAAGAGGTGCTCGGAGGATTCATTACGGAGCTCCAAAGGAAGGGTATTCCAAAGGTGGGAGGCCTTACTGGAAAAATAATTGTTGCCCCAGGCTCTCTTAGATCGAGAAATGTGTGCATACCTAAGAGAGGAGGAACGTAAGTTCCTAGAAGGAGTATGCAGGGAGATCCATATCCTTAGAGAGATGGGACCTTTACCAATGTAGGGCCCTATGGACAATGCACAGAGATTTAAAATGGATCCGTTCTTCGATGGGGAGCCAGTGGAGGGTGGAGATAGCCAATTTGGCGGATGAATATTTTTAGGAGTGATTAAGAAGCCTGGCAGCTGCATTTTGCTTCAGGTGCAGACCAGGGGTCAGCAGTACAGTTCTTTTTCTCCAGTCTTTTTTCCAGAAGGGATCTGAATTGCTGGGCAGCTCTATCATATGTATACCTGCTCCTGGGTTGGCAAGCAGAAGGGCACCCCTTATGGGGTGCAGGGTGCCACCCTCTGGGGTGACCACTTCCTGCAAAGTGTGGTAAAAATCAACCCAGAAAGCAGCATTCTTTACAACTCAAAGATAGAGAACATTTGTCCTTAGAGGTTACATCTGGTTGAGACCACCCACTGGTATGGCTAAGTTTCCCTGTTAGACCTGGCATTCTTGGCATGGTTTTCCCTGTCTTTTTGCCTCTTCTTCCTGTATTTTTGACTGTGTGCTGCATTTCGTTTTTGCTGGTTTTTGGTACTCTGGGCACTTTACCTCTGCTGACCAGTGCTAAAGTGCAAGTGTTTGATTTACTAGTAAGTCCCTAGTAAAGGGAACTAGGGGTGTCCAGGGCCTGTACACAAATCTACTAGTGGGCCTGCAGCACTGATTGTGCCACTCACATGAGTAGCCCTGTAACCATATCATATACCTGTCCCTGTAGTGTCTGTGTGTGCAGTTTCCACTGCCAATTCAACCCAGCAACTGCACCCACGTGCCAGGTCTAAACCTTACCTTTTACTACATGTAAGTCACCCATAAGGTAGGCCCTAGGTAGCCACATGGACAGGGTGCAGTGTGTTTGAAAGTAGGGCATGTACTGGTATGTTTTACATGTCCTGGTAGTGAAATACTGCCAAATTTGCTGTTCACTATTGCAAGGCCGATCTCTCCCATTGGCTGACATGGGTATTTTCTTTAAATATTTTTTAAGGCAGTTTCTCATTGGGAGCAGATAGAGATTTGGAGTTTGGGGTCTGTGAACTCACAATTTAAAAATACATCTTTTGGTAAAGTTGTTTTTTATATTGTGAGTTTGAAGATGCCACTTTTAGAAAGTGGCCATTTTCTTGCTTAATCATTCTGTGTCTCTGCTTGGTTGCTGAATCCACGTCTGGGTCTCACTAACAGTTGGGCTGTTTGTGAATTCACTCTAGAAAGTGAAGCAAAAGGAGCTGAAGCGTGTCCTGCATAACCTGATGAGTCTTCCTGGGCTAAGTGGGAGGGAGGAGCTAACACCTGCACTTGAAAGGGCTATGTCTGACATCAGACAATACAGTCTCCAACCCCCTAGAGTGTGGCTGGGGCATGGCAAGGAAGAGGCAGGGTCTTGTGCACTGCAACGGCTTTAATCTGAAGTTTGGCTAATTTAAAGTCAGAAATGAGTTTAAGTATTGGACTGCTGACCCCACAGCTTTAGAACACTTCTGGATCAAGAGAAACCTCTGCCAAGGAGAAGACCTGAAGAGCTGTGAGGAGGAGTACTTCCCTGTTGCAGTGTGTGCTTTGCTGGGTTGGACTGCAGTTGCTGCTTCTGCTTTAGGGAGGACAAAGAGTGGACTTCGCTATATATCCTGCGTGTGAAGTTTCTCCAAGGGCTTGGACTGAGCTTGCCTCCTGTTAAGAAGTCTCAGGGACATCAAAGACTTCCCCTGCCAGCACCTGGGCTTTTGCTGAGACCCCCTGGCTTGCAAAGGGGTACCACATCCAGTCCCTGGACCCCTGGAAGGAGAAGCTGGCAGAACCTGAGTGAAGATCCACCCACCGGAGCCCTTGGCAGAAAAATTGATGCAGCGCCTCCCTCGCGGCTACAGAAATTGATACATCACCAACTCAGCAAAACTTCACCATTGCTGTGTATCCAGATTTTCCACGCGATGTCCTTGTGCATCAAAATCTTCAAAAATACCACATGGACCGAGACCGCTTATCCAGAAATAGATGCATTGCTTCCCTGCTTCAAAGAATTGACACATTGCATAGCCGGCGGAGAAAGAATCGATACACGGCCTCACTTGCGAGTAAGGAATCGATGCATCGCTTGCTTTTCAGATGCACACTCACCTCTCTGGCTTTATTTGTGATGCATACCAGTTATACCAGGTACTTTGTGTTAAAACAAAGCATCCATTGATTTTTATGGAGCAAGACTCTTTTTACTCCAACATCTGATATCTTTACTTGTGTATGTTGGATTTGTGTTGTTTTTGTCTTGTTTGATTTAGATAAATAATGGCTATTTTTCTATACTGGTGTGGAGTCTTTTTGTGGGTTTTTCACTGTGTTACTGTATGTGTTTGTGCAAATACTTTACACATTGCCTCTGAGACAAGCCTGACTGCTTGTGCCAAGCTACCAAGGGAGTGAGCAGGTGTTATCTGCTAGAGTGAGGCTCCCTACTTGGACAGGATGTTAACGGACTACCAACTAGACCCCATTTCTTACACACCCCTTCCAGCCCCTTTCCTAATTTAACTACTGGGGCGCACATCTGGTTGGGGGAGCAGGAAATGGAGGAGGTCTAGTTTCTGTCCTAGGTGGCTTCCCTCCTTTTCTTTGAAAACCAATTTGGTAACTCTACCCCTCTTCCTGCTCTTTCATCTGCTGCAGCAGTGGTCCTCCCAATAGATGCATCCTTTGTTTTAGGCCACAGCACTTCACACCTCATTAAGGTAGCTTGTCTAAGGCTGCCGGAGACTGATCAGAAAAGGGTACTACAGGGTTGATTTTGGTAACTTTCAGAAAGAGTTCTAAAACTCTTTCTCTCTACTAGTTATAAAACAATACAATATTGGCAAGTTGTTGAATTTATTCTTACTTTTATTTTGATATCAAAAAGTGGCATATTTAGCTCTTCACTAGCCCAAATGAGACTTTGGGCCTGATTCTGACCCCGCCCGCCAAAGTCCCGCCGACAAATGACCGCACCGCGGTCAAAAGACCGCGGCGGCCATTCTTACATTTCCGCTGGGCCGGCGGGCGCTCTCCAAAAGAGCGCCCGCCGGCCCAGCGGAAATGCCCCTCCAACGAGGATGCCGGCTCCGAATGGAGCCGGCGGAGTTGCAGGGGTGCGACGGGTGCAGTGGCACCCGTCGCGTATTTCAGTGTCTGCATTGCAGACACTGAAATACTTTGTGGGGCCCTCTTACGGGGGCCCCTGCAGTGCCCATGCCATTGGCATGGGCACTGCAGGGGCCCCCAGGGGCCCCGCGGCACCCCCTACCGCCATCCTGTTCCTGGCGGGAGACCCGCCAGGAACAGGATGGCGGTAGGGGGTGTCAGAATCCCCATGGCGGCGGAGCGCGCTCCGCCGCCATGGAGGATTCTCCCGAGCAGCGGAAAGTCGGCGGGAGACCGCCGACTTTCCGTTTCTGACCGCGGCTGAACCGCCGCGGTCAGAATGCTCGACGGAGCACCGCCAGCCTATTGGCGGTGCTCCCGTGGTCGGTGACCCTGGCGGTCACCGACCGCCAGGGTCAGAATGACCCCCTTTATTTTAAATAAAGCCTCCCAATGATTGGGTAATGTACTACAATAGGAAAACACATTTGGCTGTTTTTCCCTCATCAGGGCTTATAAAACATGTTTTATAAAGTCCCTACTTAGGGTAGGCCTTAGGGACGACACATGTAAAAATAAAGTAGTTTAGAACTTTGGAATGACTTTTATTTGAAAAGTCAAATTTGGGGTTAACTCTAATTTAACAACAGCCAGCAAGGCAGGCCTGCGTTTACAATGCCACCAGACACCAATGCAGTGCACCCATGGGTGCCCTCGCTACACTGCAGTCCCTAAACCTACACCACGCCCAGCCTTCTGCAACACCATCGCCGACAGCATCAGCTCGCACACCCTCACCTCCACAGACTACATCATCCTCCGTGATTTCAACCCTCACTTAGAAAACCTACAAGACCACAACACTACCTCCCTCATAGACAACCTCACCAACCTCAGACTCAAACAACTGGTCACCACACCCACCCACTTAGCAGGACACACGCTCGACGCAATTTTCACCACAAGCCAACACATAGCCTACACCCACACCACCGAACTCCTCTGGACTGACCACCACTGCGTCCACTTCTCCTTCACCAAACCCCCCACACACTACCATCAACACACCACACCCTACCGCATGTGGGACAAGATCCCCACAGAACGACTAAACTCCCAACTGGCCCATAACCACCCCCCCACGCCAACGACCCCAACACAGGAGCACACAACCTCTCTAAATGGATCACTGCCTGCGCTGACAGAATAGCCCCCCTCAGAAAACACATCGCCACCCGCAACATCAAGAAGGCCCCATGGTTCACCCCTGAACTCCAAGCGCAAATGCCGCCAAGCTGAGAAAATATGGCGACTAGAACCTTCCACAACCAACTTCTCCACCCTCAAAATCACCATTCGCACCCATCACCAACTCATACGCACTGCCAAAAGAGATCACTACAAGACACGCCTTGACATCAACTCTCAAAACAGCAAAGAACTCTTCACCATCATCAATGAACTTGCCAAACCCAAAGCCAGCAACATAGACCCCACACACACACAGCCCCTATGTGACGCCCTTTCCAACCACTTCCTCCACAAAATCCTGGACATCCACAACAGCTTCATACCACACACACCCACCCTCACCTCTCACTCACCCAACCCAACCCCCACTCATGACCCCCACCACACTCCCCACATGGACCCCCACCACACACGAAGAAACCAAAAAAAACCATGAACTCCATCCACTCCGGTTCCCCCTCCGACCCCTGCCCACACCGCATCTACAACAAAGCTAGCCCAACCATCGCCCCCATACTCTACAAAATAATCAACTCCTCTTTCGACTCCGCCACCTACCCAGACCCCTGGAAGCACGCGGAAATCACAGCTCTCCTAAAAAAAAACAAGCCGACCTGGAGATCCTCTCCAACTACCGCCCCATCTCCCTCCTCCCTTTCCCTGCCAAGGTTGCAGAGAAATTAGTCAACGCCCACCTATTCCACTTCCTTGAAGCAAACAACACTCTTGACCCCTCACAATCTGAGTTCCGCAAAAACCACAGCACGGAAAACGCCCTCATCGCATGCACTGACGACATCACGACCAAAGTCGACAAAGGCGAGACCGTCGCACTCATCCTCCTAGACCTCTCCGCAGCCTTTGACACCGTCTGCCATCACACACTCCGCACATGACTCCGCAACATAGGAATTCGCCACAAAGCCTTAGACTGGCTCACCTCCTTCCTCACCGACTGGACGCAGAGAGTCCGCCTTCCACCCTTCCACTCCAACACTACCAAGATCACCTGTGAAGTCCCCCAAGGGTCCTCCCTCAGCCCCAAACTCTTCAACATCTACATGATCCCCCTAGCCAACATCCTCCAAGCACACGGAATCACTATCCTCTCCTATGCAGATGACACCCAACTCATCCTCTCCCTCACCCGCAACCCCACCACCGCCAAAACCAACCTACACGCCGCTCTCCTTGACACCGCCAACTGGATGACCACTAACCACCTCAAGCTCAACTCAAACAAAACCAAGATCATCATCTTCGGCCCCAACAAAACCATATGGGACGACTCCTGGTGGCCCACCGCCCTAGGCCCCGCACCCACCCCCGCAAACCACGCACGCAACCTCGGCATCATCCTTGACCCCTCCCTCTCCATGACACAGCAAATCAATGCTCTAACCTCCTCCTGCTTCCACACACTCCGCACTGTAAAAAAATCCTTCAAATGGATTCCCCCAGAAACCAGAAAGACACTCACCCACGCACTCATCAGCAGCAGACTGGACTACGGTAATGCCCTCTACGCCGGCACCACACTCAAACTCAAACGCAAACTCCAGAGAATCCAGAACAGAGCCGCACGCCTCGTCCTTGGCCTCCCCCGCCACGAACGAATCTCACCACACCTCAAATCCCTTCACTGGCTCCCCATAGACAAGAGAATCACATTCAAGATCCTCATCCACGCACACAAATCCCTCCACAACACCGGCCCAACCTACCTCAACGAAAGAGTTAACTTCCACACTCCCACACGCAACCTCCGATCAGCCGACCTTGCCCTAGCCACAATCCCCCACATCCATCGCACCACCACAGGAGGCAGGTCCTTCTTCTACCTCACCCCCAAAACCTGGAACTCCTCCCCACCGACCTTCGCAAAACCAGAGACATCCTGGTCTTCAGAAAGAACCTCAAGACATGGTTGTTCGATCAGTGACCCTCCCTGCCCCCTCCTGATTCCCCCCCCCCCAGCGCCTTGAGACCCTCATGGGTGAGTAGCGCGCTCTGCAATTTTTTTTTTTATTTGATTTGATGTGCCCTACCAAATACTAGGGACTTACAGGTAGGTTGTCAAAGCCCATTATAATTATGCCTAATTTGCACATACCTTTTTAATTAGAGCACAGGCCCCAGGCTTGGTTAGCAGGGCCCTGAGCACAACCAGAGTTAGAAAACACCAGTATCAGCTAACAAAAGGCATAAAAAAGTGAGAGGATTTCTGCAATCAGTCCAGTTTTCTCACAGTACATATACAATAAAACAATATAATTAAATAAGCAGGAATATGCTGAGTATTGTATGACAGTAAATACAATTTAAAAAAATTAAATTTAAAATAAAAAGCACACTCACAAAAATACCAAAAGCATTATAAATATTTTAAAAATAAATATATGATAAAATATAAAACAATTAATGCTATAAAATTTCTTTAACCAATATTATGAAAACTACTGGAGTCTAAGAACAATATATATACTATTCCCACTCTAGTTTATGCAATAGGAGGGAAAGTTTTGGACTTCAGAGGGGTTAGATTTACTATTCCTACTCCAGGCCTCACAATAATAAGGAAAGTGTTGGCATTCGGAGGAGTTAGATTTACCATTCCTACTTCAGTCAGTGCAACAGTAGAGAAACCGTTGGACTTTAGATGGGTGAAAATTACTATTTTCACTCTAGTCTAAGTAACAGTAGGGAAAGCACTGGACTTCAACGGGGTGATATTTACTATTCCTACTCCAGTCTATACAACAGTAGGGAAAGTGTTGGACTTTGAAGGTCCTACTCCATAAAATAGTGGGGAAAGCCCTGGCCTTCCCATGGGCAAAACTTATTTGCCTCACTCCAATCTTTGTCACAGTAGGGAAAGCATTAATTTTACTAATCCCATGCCTAACAGCACAACAGTAGGGAAAGTACTTAACTTTGAGTGGTTACATTTAATATTCATAATCCAAACAGGGCAACAGTAGGGCAAGCATTAGATTTAAGATGGGTGAAATGTAATATTCCTTTTTCAAACAGTACACCAGTAGGGAAATTGATAGTGTCAAACTTATTATTCCCACTCCAGTCCGTGAAACAGTAGTGAAAGCATAGGATTTTGGAGGGGTCAAATCTACTATTGCACCGCTAGTCAGCACAACAGTAGGGAAAGTGTTGGACTTTGTGGAGGTAACTTTTACTATTCTGACCCCAGTCTATACAACAGTAGGGAATGAGTTTATTTCAGAGGTGGAAATTTGCTATTCCCACTCCAAACAGCGCAACAGTAGGGCAAATGTTAACTATGAAGAGGTTCATTTTACTGTCCCTACTGCAGCATAAGCAAGAGTAAAGAGTAGGGAAAATAATTCACTTTAAATACATTACATATATGAGAAGCCCATGAATGTAAAAAATAGTAAACTTTCAAATAAATAACATATATATATATATATATCAGAAAACTAAAAAAATCATTTAATATGTAAATATAAATTTATTATTTACTTAATTAATTTTCCATCCTACACCCCTACAAACCTAGAATCCCAAAAGTAAAATTGAGTTAAATTAAATAAGAACTCCGCAATTTACATTTTTAAAATTCAATTAAATAAATAGTTTACAAATCTAGCATTCAGCAACTAAAATATAAGTTAAATAAAACAGTATGCTATACCTTTCATAATTAAAATCTATTGAATAATTAATTAAGAAATAATAATAAATTGTTAATTAATTATTACTTAATTAACTTTCGACTCAACATCCCCACAAATCTAGTAGCCCACAACTAAAATATAAGTAAAATAAATAAATACTCATAATTGCTTAACCATGACTTCATTGACCTCCCACCCTATATCGCTACAAACCTAACAGCTTTCAAATAATATATAGCAAAAATAAATCAATATAACATAAGTTACATAATACAAATTGATCATATAATTAAATTAAATGTACAAAATATTTCTTAAGTAATTATTACTTAGTTAGAAATCAGCCACAATACAGACACCGACACAAGTCCGCCAGCCCAAAGGTCAGTGATAAACTGGCGATAGCCAAACCCACACCGTTATGCCAACAGGAATACACCCACAGTATCACAACATACTAATCACCACAGCGGTCTTTCAATCGTGGTAAACCATTGGGGTACATACCACTGCGCTCAAAATACACACACATATAAAAAACACCACCACATTGAACAATTCAAACTACACACACGTGACACACATACACACACCACACCCACACACTCACACCACTATAAAGCACACACCCACATTACCCACAACCCTTTCAATGAAAAAAAAAGATTGCCAACACAGAGAGACACAAGCCAGGAGCACCCACTCAATCTGAGCTACAGAACACCATCACCCATACACCATCCACGCACATCACAGCATACACCCCAACACATCACCCCACACATCACCCCACACATCCTCTCACATATCACACACACCACATCCATGGCACCCCAAAGACACCCCAGGTTTTCTGCGGAAGAGCTAAGGGTCATGGTGGAGGAAATCATCCAGGTAGAGCCACAGCTATTCTGATCACAGGTGCAGCAGACGTCCATTGCAAGGAAGATGGAGCTGTGGCGGAGAATCGTGGACAGGGTCAACACCGTGGGACAGCACCCAAGAACCAGGGATGACATCAGGAAGAGGTGGAATGACATACGGGGGAAGGTGTGTTCCATGGGTGCAAGACACCAGGTAGCAGTACAGAGGACTGGCAGTGGACCCCCACATCTAACAACATGGGAGGAGCAAGTTTTGGCAATTGTGCATCCTGAGGGCCTCGCAGGAGTCGCAGGAGGACTGGACTCTGGTAAGTCAAATCTTTACTACTTTATCCCCCCACCCTACCTGCATGCCATCACCAACCCCTACCCTCACACCCATCACTCCAACACCTCACATATACCCCACTACCACAACCCACCCATTCCAATACCAAGCCCTGCATGCAACACCAAAGCATGGACCCCCAACACAGACCTGCATGGACACCCATCACCACAGCATGCCCAGTAGAGAGACTCACCCAGCCCACAAAATCACCACTCACACAAGGCCAAGCTGGCAGGAAATCACAACCATACAGGGAAACACACCCATGCACAAGATGGCACACGCAGATACATTAACACTGCATTTGCATCCCCACAGGACCCATACTCAGCGTCACCGTAGAGGAGGTGCCAGCTACATTCAGCCAGCCCCCCTGAAGAGGTCCACAGTGACGACAGCAGCTCTACACAACTGGATCAGGATGACCAACCTGGCCCATCGGGGACCTCTGGACAGTCAGTTACCCAGCCACAGTCCCAACCCACCACAGAGCCTCCCCCTCAGGAAACAACAGCTCAGCACCCACCCAGCGGGCCCATGCCACTGTCCCCAGGACATGTCAATCAGCAGTGTGTCCACCACTACAGGGACCCAA
This sequence comes from Pleurodeles waltl, assembly GCF_031143425.1. Classification (NCBI taxonomy): domain Eukaryota; kingdom Metazoa; phylum Chordata; class Amphibia; order Caudata; family Salamandridae; genus Pleurodeles; species Pleurodeles waltl. Next base: position 269,973,343 of record NC_090436.1, on the reverse strand, counting down.
GGCAACCCCACAAACACAGGACATCAGGGACCTGGGGTCAGTGGCAGCGGGTAGCACCCCACCCCCTGCAGAAAGAGAACCACCCCGCAAACGGTACCTGCGATCCAGGCAGAAGCCAGAGAACATTGCCAAGACCCCTGCCAGGAAATAAGCCTTCGGATTGTCACCCTTGTGTCCCACTCTGTCACCCTGTCCACCTGGAACTGCCATTACTCCCCTTCCTATGCCCCATTGGACAATGCACCTGTGATACCAAGAGACTGGACTCTACCCTGGACTTTCCTCCACCATCAGCCCAGCCCATTGCACATCTCCTTCTACTTATTAGCACCTAAATAAACACCCTTGGAACAAATATTAATCTGGAGTCTGTCAAATGATTCACAAATGTATTAGTACAACATTATCAAAGCATTGCAACTCAAATGTACAGTGAAATATACTTTGGAATGACCTTTGGTGGGCAGCGGCACACATAGCAGGAGCCAGAGTGGGGCACAGAGATCTGAAAATAGAGATGCCAAAGGGTAACGTCGGTGGCCATAGACAAAGGGTAAGAGGCTGCCTTGCACAATGTCCAAAAGATAACTGAAATGTAAAGTGAACTTATAGTGTCTTACCTGTGTGTCACTGGAAGTACTGCTGAATTATATTGATTCTGTTGTCAACATCTTCTTCCTCTGCCTCCTCTTCCTCACTGTCCACAGGTTCCACTGCTGCCACAAGACCATCTCCAGGCACATCCTCCTGCAGAAAAGGCACCTGGTGTCTCAAGGCCAAGTTGTGCAACGTGCAACATGCAACGATGATCTGGCACACCTTCTTGGGTGAGTAGTACAGGGAGCCACCTGTCAGATGGAGGGACTGGAACCTGGCTTTCAGGAGGCCAAAGGTCCTTTCAATAATCCTCCTTCTATGCCCATGTGCCTCATTGTAACTTTCCTTTGCCCTTCTCCTGGCATTCCGCACTGGGGTCAGTAGCCATGAGAGGTTGAGATAAACAGAGTAACCTACAAATATAGAGGGACAACTGTTTGACACACTCACCCTTAGGGACAACCCCATGCCCAGACACCTACTCATAGTGTGTGAGGACCTTTGGCTCACCTATTAGCCACACCCGGTGCCTCTGGAGTTGGCCCATGACATATGGGATGCTCCTATTCCTCAAGATAAAGGCGTCATGCACAGAGCCAGGATATTTGGCATTCACATGGGAGATGTACTGGTCCGCCAAACATACCATCTGCACATTTATAGAGTGATAGCTTTTTCTATTCCTGAAAACGTGTTCATTTCTCCGGGGGGGGGGAGACAAATGCCACATGTGTACCATCAATGGCACCAGTGATGTTGGGGATATGACCCAGGGCATACAAGTCAGCTTTCACTGTGGCCAAATCCTCCACCTGGGGGAACACAATGTAGCTGCGCATGTGTTTCAGCAGGGCAGACAACACTCTGGTCAACATGTTGGAAAACATTGTCTGAGACATCCCTGATGCCATGGCCACTGTTGTTTGGAAGGAACCACTTGCCAGGAAATGGAGCACTGATAGGACCTACACTAGAGGGGGATACCTGTGGACTGGCGGATAGCTGACATCAGGTCTGGCTCCAATTTAGCACACAGTTCTTGGATGGTGGACCGATCAAGTCTCTATGTAATGATAATGTTGCAAGGTCCACCAGATGTCTGTACACCTGTGGATGCCACCATCTCATATTCAGCTTCAGCGGTTGAAGCCTATGGAAGAGAACGGTGAGCAGAGGGTCATATTCCCACATCTATTGCACTAATGATGATTTGTTTACTTTACAGAAACAAAATGTGAACCCGACAATCAGTTGCCATGCCAATGTCTGCTGTGACGCAGTTAGGTGCCATGCCCTGTGCCCCCCTGAAATGGCAGATGCCTGACCTGTGAGGAGGGACAAGTGGAAATGAGGTAATTGTGCTGGTGTTGTGTGCCGTCCTGGTTTGCATTGGTTATCATTGGGCCCTATGGGTTCCAGGAGCCAATGGTGATGTACGCCGGCGGTGACGGTACGCACCACCGCGGACATCACCACCATTTTCTATCTATCCACTCATTTGCTACCTGACTTTTAACAGGAGAGGACCTACACTTCAAGTGCTGCTGTGACCTCTGTCTGGAACCGACCATGGCTCATGTGTCTCGGGAAAGGGCCCCTGCCTTCACTGCGGAGGAGTTGGAGAAACTGGTGGATGGGGTCCTACCCCAGTACACATTACTCTACAGTCCTCCAGACAAACAGGTGAGTACACTGTGAGCATGATGCGTGGGCCATGAATGTATGGAGTGCTGTGTATGTAAGCCACATGTAGGGGGGGCAGAGGAATCCTGGCCAGAGTGCAGCATGCAAGGTGGACAATGTATGTGCATCAGGGGATGGGAGGGATCTGGTGGGCCATGAGTCTGATGGTTTAGGCGGTTGACTAATTCCCTTTTCTGCTGTCTTTTCCCTACAGGTCAACACCCATCAGATGAAGGGTATTTGGCGTGCCATCGCCAAGGAGGTGCGGACCCTGGGGGTCTTAGACAGGCGGAGCACCCACTGCCGCAAAAGATAGGAGGACCTGCGCAGCTGGGCAAGGAAGACATTGGAGGCCCAGCTGGAGCTGGCCTCCCAAAGAGGAAGGGGTGCCTGTCGCACCATGACCCCCTTGATGTTCCTGATCCTGGCGGTTGCCTATCCAGAGTTGGATGGGCGCTTGAAGGCATAACAGCAGCCACAAGGGGGTGAGTACATAATCTGACTCCTGACTTTGCGCGCGTTAAGAGGTACCTGGGTGTGGGATGTGGGCTATGGGTGCTCCTAGGTCAGGGCGAAGATGGCAGTGTAGGTCCCTTGTTGGGCAGGCTCTGAAGCACTCCTGCCCCAATAGTATTAGTGGGCATCTACTACTGGGCAGGGTCCTGTGGGTTTCTGGTGTGCAGCTGATGGCGTTCGGCATTCCACCCCAAGGGCTGGTGACTATCTTAATAACTGGTTGGGCATGGCCTAGTGCATAGGGCTGCTTCCTGTATGTTGTGTCCGCCAACGTTAGTGGTGTTGCTGGCAATGACCAAGTGTATCCTCTGACTCTTCCCCCCACTTTTTGTTTTGTCACCCTGTCCTTATGTGCATTAGCATCATCTGGCAGAGGAGCAGAGACGCCAGCGACGGAGGGAGTTGCATCCCACATTAGCCTGGAGGCCGAATCCACCAATGGTGAAGGCACCACTGGGACGGAGGGCGAGGGGAGCACCACGACGGGGACAGGAGGGGAGACCACAGACAGCGACTCCTACTCCGATGGAAGCTCCCTAGCAGTGGTGGACAGCTCTGTGCCCACCCCAACAACAGGTACAGCCGCTACCCCCCCCCTACCAGCACCACCCTCCCAGCAGCGTGTTTCCCGTGCCCGCTCACCCAGGAAGGTGGGCATCTCCTTGCCCCAGGCACCTCAGGCCCTGCCCCAGTCAGCCCTGCTGCCCTTAGTGAGGAGGCTATTGACCTCCTGAGATCCCTCACTGTTAGGCATGGCGGCCCAACAGAGAGCATTTCAGGCTCTGGCCTCCGCACTGATGGCAGCCATTGTCCCTATGTCTAGCCTCACCCCTCAAACTTCCTCTACCCAGTTCCAATCCCCTCAACCCCAGCCTATCCCAAGCACACCTTCAGACCAGCATTCACCCAAATCAACACACAGAAGTGGTTCAGGCAAACAAAAGCACCACACATCATCCCACAGGCATTCACACCATCCCCATCCCCATGCAGACACACCAACATCCACTGCCTCCACTGTGTCCCCCTCCTCATCGTAGTCCACCTCCCTCCCAGTATCGTCTCCATTAACACCTGCATGCACTACATCGTCATCCACTACCTCCATCACTAGCACGCCCATCACTACTCACCCCTCACTGGCAGTCACCACCCCCACATCCATTCACATGTCCCCTGTGTCCTCTCCCAGTGTGTCTGTGACCCCTCCTCCCAAAATACACAAACGCAAGCACCCACCCACCCAACAGCTATCCACCTCACAACAGCATCCAGCACATGCACCTTGACCCAAACTCAGCAGACAGACACCTCATTACCACCACTCCCTCTTCCTCCACTCCCAAACCCTCTCCCTCTTCCTGCCCCAGTGTGTCTAAAAAGCTTTTCCTGGCAAACATTTACCTGTTCCCTCCCCCTCCCCCTGTCCTTCCCCTCTGGACAGGGTGTCCAGATCCCAGACCAGCACCTCAGCCACCAAGTCGACATCCAATGTGGTACCTGCAACTCCCAGAGGCTCAAAGGGGACACCCGTCAGGCCAGCCAGTGTGCCACCAACCCCTGCAAAGGACCAAACCATTCCTCCAACTGCCAAGGTGAAGAAGGGGCCAACATGCAGCAAGGGCAAGGAGCACGACCCACCCAGCAAAGCCTCCTCCAGAACTCCAGCTGCCAGAGCCAAGGTCACAACAGCATCTGCCAAGGTGAGGAAGGGGCAGAAAACCCAAGGCAAGGCACTTCAGCCGTCAGAGGCTGCAGGTGAAGGCCTGGTGCCCACCAGCAGAACCGCCAGCCCTGCCGCAGGCACCGCCGCAAGCCCCGCCACCTGCACCGCAGCTGCCACCACCGCCGCTGCCACCACTACTGTCAGCAGCAGCATCCTCGATGGGCAGCCGTCCCAGGCTGTAGGAGAAGGGCTGGGGCCTACCTCAACCACTGGCAGCACTGGCACATGCACCACAGCCAGCACCACCAGCAGCCCCACCGCAAGCAACGCCACAAGCACTGCCACCTGCACCACTGACAGTTGGACCACTACCAGCACCAGCAGCCCCAGTGGGAGGCCATCTGAGGCTGCAGGAGATGGGCTGGAGCCTCCCACCACCACTGGTAGCACCCCCTCCAGCACCAGCACCACCACCGGTTTGCAGCCTTAGGTGCCGCAGGATGGAGTCTAGCCCTGCCTCCATGGACTATCATACAACCTGATCACTGCAAATCTTGTGTCTCAGACACCCAGGTGAGGGAATGTGAACTGCCAAAACCCAAGTGCTGCATCACTCTGCACAAGGCCCCCTCTAGAACCAGTGGAGAAAGGCATCCACTCACCCTATCCTTGGCAGGATGAAGCAGACTGGGCACCAAGCCCCCTCCAGAACTAGTGGAGAAAGGCATCCACTCACCCTATCCATGGCAGGATGAAGCAGACTGGGCCCCAAGCCCCCTCCAGAACCACGGGAGAAAGGCATCCACGTACCCTATCCTTGGCAGGATGAAGCGGGCTGGGCACCAAGCCCCTTCCAGAACCAGTGGAGAAAGGCATCCACTCACCCTATCCTTGCAGGATGAAGCAGACTGGGCACCAAGCACCATCCAGAACCAGTGGAGAAAGGAATCCACTCACACTAACCTTGGCAGGATGAAGCACACTGGGCGCCAAGCCCCCTCCAGAACCAGTGGAAGGAGCCATCCACTTGAGAGACTGTGGCCTTGCACTCCCCAGGACCAAGCAGTGGGCAAACCACCCACTTGAGAGACTGTGGCTTTGCACTCCCCAGGACCAAGCAGTGGGCAAACCATCCACTTGAGAGACTGTGGCCTTGCACTCCCCAGGACATCGCTCTGGGCATGGAGCCCCCTCGAGGAGCAGTGGCGCTATTCCATCTTTCAGCTGAGGTCCCCCCTTCCCCGTCCCCCTGAGGTGCCTGTGTGTTTTCGACCTGATGCCCCTGAAGTGTTCTCTCTGTATTGAGGCAGGGGTCAAGTGTGGGCTTGGCCCATGATTTTTGGCCCAGTGACTCATGGACATTTGTAAAGGACAATGTACGCCCTTATGTACATATTATATATTTTTGTAGATACTGTTTTTATAATCGTTATGCATATCTGCCTATTTTCTCAAATATCAATTATTTAACTCTATTCCTTTTGTCCTTGCGTTCGTCCAGGGGATTACGGGGTGTAAATGTTATGTTGCTGCATGTGTTTGTGTGTGTGGTGTTGTGGGTGGGGGTGGGGGTGTTGCATGCTGCGTGTGTGTGTCACTCTCTTTTTCCTCCCCCTCCCCTGTGTACTAGGTGTAGTACTCACTGTGGTCGTCACCGTCGTCTTTGATATTCCTGGTAGATGAGGAGGTAGACCAGCATGGACAGTACCTGTAACTCGGGTTCCATAGTGTCCTGGTTCTTTGTTGAGTGTCGAGAGGGGAGTGGTTTCCCTTCCAAACACTGTTTCCGCCGTGCTTTTGATGGCGTTGATACTGCCCCGTAAAAGCTGGCGGATTGGTGGGTTGTGATAGGGTGGGCGGTACATTGTCTTCCGCCTGTCTGTTGGCGGTGACTGCCACAGTGTTTGTTGCTCCCACCATGGCGGTCGGAGTGCTAAAGTGGCTGTCTGTGTTGGTGGTTTCCGCCCTGGTCGTGATCCCATTTTTTTATCGCCGGCCTGTTGACTTTAACACTGACCGCCAGGGTTGTAATGAGGACCTAAATTATTAAAAAATGCCATATCTCTGATAATATTTTAAAAACAATTAATAATGTTTAAATAAACAATAGTAACACAAACAAATAATATATCAACTAAAACACATTAAAATAATTAAAAGAATTTTAACAATTGTATTAGCGGGCTCAATATTAATGACATTGATATTGATATTATTTACAGTGATATTACCTATCTGACTAAAGAGCCCCTCTTTTTGTCTGCCCCAAAACTGATTCTGGTCAGTTCTTCCCCTTGTCTGGGTTTGGCTCCAAACTGTCTAGGGTAACAAAGGGCAGGCAGACCCATGAGTGAGCTGCATTTTCCAGTGACAAGGCAGACAGGTCCAGAAGTTAGTAAGTGGGTGGGCAATCAATCAATCTGCTCTTTAAAGACCAGGAAGATGGCCTGAGGGAAGAGCTGAGCACAACCCTCAGGCCAGCCTGCCCAGGAGGAAGACCATCCCACACCCAAGGTCCCTCTGTCTCCTGTATGGAAGGAATAAACATTACACCACAAGAGAGCCATTAACAGTCATATGACGCTGGGGGCTGGCAGAAAGGTGCATTTGGTTTAGGCATAAAAATGCCAACTTCCTAAGTGTTATCCTCAAAATAGTAATCTAAAATCCGATTTTACCATTAAAGAGGTTTTTAAATTATCATTCAAATGAGTGGAAGAAGTATTTCTCTGTCTGTCCCAGGCTGAATTTATCACTTGTTAAGTGTAATTTGGTAGCCCCGTGTTAGTCTACGGGAGAGCTAGCCCTGCTACAGTGAAAAACAACTTTAAGAGTTCTTCCCTGTCAGCATATTTAAAACTTAAGCATACAAGTCCTGCTTTTTAAATTCCATGCACTCTGCCCTATGAGCCTTGTGGGCCTACAATACGGGTGGAGTATAGGTATTAAAAACAATGGTTTAGGCCTGGCAAAAGGTTCATTTACCAGGTCAAAATGGCAGTTCAAAACTGCACTATTAGCTGCAATGGCAGGCCTGAGACATGTTTGACAATGCTACTTTAGCAGGTGGCACAATTTGTGATGCAGCCTACTAGTAGCCTTTAATGTATAGGCCCAGGGAACAGATAACATTTATGCCCAAGAGTGTTCACAAATGAAATATATATATATATATATATATATATATATATATATATATATTTATATATTTATATATTTATATATATATATATATATATATATATATATATATATATATATATATATATATACATATAGATAGATAGATAGATAGATAGATAGATAGATAGATAGATAGATAGATAGATAGATAGATAGATGTCAAAGCAAAGGGTCTGAGGCTGTTCCCTGTGGCGTACTCTTGTTGCCGGTGAAGGCGACAGAGGAGACCACCCTCGAAAGAGAGAAATTCACCGCACTCCACAGGGTCCTGTATGTCTCATTTATTAAAGCAAGTAACCAACAAAGCGTTTTGACTTATTACAAGTCTTGTTCACGCCTAATAAGTCCTTTTGCTATTTTCTTTAAATTGTAAAATTCTGTCCTGCTTAACATGATGCATTCTGGACATCGTAGTTACCAATACAGAAATGATGCAAACAAAATCCACAAAAATTAACAACAAATTCCAAATGTGCTCTTATATATATTGGTAACTGTTAAGATGCTCACTATACAACAATTCACATATTTATTGAGAGACTTATACCACCTACTTCATTTTAATTGCAGCAGGAGGCTGAGTGCCTATACTCTAAAATAAACTCAACATAAACGATTATTTGTCACAGCAGTATCAGCTGTGTATTTGTTTCTTATATGGTATCCACCTATGTCACACATATGATCTAATCCATGGAACTCTACATGTTCTTCCTATTTGTTTCAAGTCTCTCACATAAAACATTTATATTATTAATCTGGTAGTGTCTCAAATACTGTTTCAATATTCTCAACTTACAACTCATTTCAATGTCATCTCCTATAAATGTACAAAACGCTCCTTCTTAGAAATGGGGTCTTTGTTTGGCAGTCATGTTACCCCCTGTCCAAGCAAAGACACTCACTCTTGTCAGGGTAAGTCACACACAATCCAAATTATTCTGTGCCCACACTCTGGTAGCTTGGCACTGAGCAGTCAGGGTTAACTTAGAAGGCAATGTGTAAAGTACTTGTGCAATAAATCATGCAATAGCACAGTAGAACACCACAAAAATACACCACAAAGTGTTTAGAAAAATATATAATATTTATCTGGTAAAATGGTAGGTCAAAACGATTAAGATGTAATAAGTATATTTTGAAATATCACTGTAAAAATGAGATAAAGTGTCTTTATTTTTCACGCAGGGAAGGCTTTGCATTGATTTCCGGTGCTCAGTCTTGGATTCTATTCAGGTTGAATGGTTTTCGGACACCCCCGGGGCGATGCGTTGAAATCCGGTGCTGACAGGTTGAAGTCACTGGGGCTGCATTGATCCACTAGTGGTTGTGTGGAAATTTCTACCACATGGCAGGTGCTGCGTAGATTCCTCTCAGGAAGTTGGGCTGTATGGTTTCAGCTCGGCTTTGCATCAATCCAGTGGGCAGTGCGTCAAATTTCCGGTCGCTACGCTGGCGCTGCGCCAATCTTCTCATTGCGAATGCGGGATGCATCGTTCCAGGTCAGAGTGCGGTGAATTTTTCACTGCGATGTAGACAGTGCCTCATTTTCTGCCGGCTGTGCAGACCCCTGGTGGACTTGGCAACATTGGAGGACAGGCACATTATCCTCACCTATAGACTTGACAGGCACACAATCACGGAGCTGTGTGCCCAGTCGGGACCTGATCTAATATCTGCAATCCGTCACCCCACTGGGATCCCCCCTCTTGTGCAAGTCCTATCTGTGCTCCATTTCTTGGCAACTGGTTCTTTCCAAGTGACAGTGAGCTTGGCAGCAGGAATGTCACAGCCAGTGTTCTCAAACGTGCTGACCAGAGTGTTGTCTGCCCTGATTAAACACATGAGCAGCTACATTGTTTTCACCCAGGTGGAGGATTTGGCCACAGCGAAAGCTGACTTCTATGCAATGGGACATATCCCCAACATCATTGGGGCAATTGATGGTACACATATTGCATTTGTCCCCCCACCGGCAGAATGAACAGGTGTTCAGAAATCGAAAGAATTTTCACTCAATGGATGTCCAGATGGTGTGCTTGGCGGACCAGTACATCTCCCATGTCAATGCTAAGTATCCTGGGCCAGTGCATGATGCCTTTATCCTGAGGAATAACAGCATCCCATATGTGATGGGCCAACTACAGAGGCACAGGGTGTGGCTAATAGGTGAGCCCTGGTTCCCACCCAGTGGATGTTGGTATATGGGTATGGTGTGGGTCATGAGGGATAGTGTGTGGCTAACAGTTGTCCAACAACAATATTTGCAGGTGACTCAGGTTAACCCAACCTATCATGGCTATTGACCCTGTGAGGAATCCCAGGACAAGGGCTGAGGAACGTTACAATGAGGCACATAGGCGAACAAGAAGGATAATTGAATGTACTTTTGGGCTGCTGAATGCCAGGTTTCGGTGCCTCCATCTGACTGGTGGATCCCTGTGCTACTCACCCAAGAAGATCTGCCAGATAATCGTGGCATGCTGCATGTTGCATAACCTTGCCTAGAGACGCCATGTGCCTTTTCTGTAAGAGGAGGAGGCTGGAGATGGCTATGTGACAGCAGTGGACCCTGTAGACAGTGAAGATGAGGAGGCAGAGGATGAGGATGAGGACAACAGAAGTGCAGTGGTACGACAATACTTCCAATGACACACAGGTAAGACAGTGTAACTTCACATTTCATTGTCAGTTTTTTGTTTCACATTGTAACTGGCAGGCTGTGATTTCCCACTTCTATGACCACTCACTGTACCCTTTGGCAACTCTTTTTGCAGATGTTGGTGCCCCACTATCGCTCCTGGTGTGTTCACTGCAGCCAAATACAGGTCTTTCCTATGTAAACATTACTGTACTGTTGAATTGCAATGTTTAAACCTTGTTAAATAAATACATACTGAAATCATTTGACATCCTCCATACTTGCATTTTTTCAAAGTGTGTTTATTGCTGTGCTATGAAGAAAGGGGAGAAGTGCAATGGGATGGGGTGATGATGGTGGAAAGTCCAGGGTACAGTTCCAGTCTATCTGTATTACAGGTGCAGTGTCCATGGGGGCATAGGAAGGGGAGCAGTGGCAGTTCAAGGTGGACAGGGTGACAGAGTGGGACACAAGGGTGACAATCAGGATAGTCTAATTTCCTGGCGGGGTCTTGGCAATAGGCTCTGGCTTCTGCCTGGATTGCAGGGAATGTTTGCGGGGTGGTTCTCCTTCTGCAGGGGGAGGGGTGCTGGTGGCCTGCTGGTCCTGTGGCGGGCATCCTGTCCACTAGCGACAGTGGAGGTGGATGGCTGTTCAGCTGATTGGCCAGGGGCAGGGGCCCACTGGTGTGACACTGCCTCTATCATAATGCTGGCCTTGTCTGCCAGCACCACTGAAATGGAGACCAGGGTGGTGTTAAGAGCCTTCAGGTCCTCCCTGATCCCCTGGTACTGTCCCTCCTGCATCCGCCAGTTCTCCTGCACGTTGTCCAGGATCTGGCCCAGCGTATCCTGGGAATGTTGGTATGCTCCCAGGATCTCAGTGAGTGCTTCCTGGAGAGTCGGTACCCTGGGCCTGTCCTCCCCCAGTGCACAGCAGTCCTCCCAGCTTCCCTGTTGCCCTGTGCCTCTGTCCCCTGAACCATGTGCCCTCTGCCACTGATCCCAGGTCCCTGATTGTCTTGGGTTTGTGGTGTGCCCTGGGGTCCCTGAAGTGGTGGACACACTGCTGATTGACATGTCCTGGGGACAAAGGTATGGGCACGCTGGGTAGGTGTTGTGGTGGTATTTCCTGAGGGGGAGGCTCTGTGGTGGTGTGTGACTGTGCCTGGGTAACCGACTGTCCGAAGGTCCCTGATGGGCCAGGTTGGACATCCAAATCCAGGCGAGCAGATTTGCTCTCATCACTGTAGGCCTCCGCTGCGGGGGGACTGGATGTTCCTGGCACCTCTTCTCCAGTGACATTGGCTGGGATACATGTGGGGATGTAAATGCAGTGTTATTGTTTCTGTGTTTGACATCTTGTGCATGGTGGGTTGCCGTCTATGGTTGTTCTTGCCCTGGCAGCTTTATCTTGTGTGAGTTGTTATGTGGTGGGCTAGTTGATTCTCTCTAGTGTGCATGCTTTATTGATAGGTGTCCATGCAGGTCTGTGAGGGGTGTCCATGCGATGGTGGTGCATTCATGGCTTGGCATTGGGATGAGTAGGTTGTGATGGTGGGGTGTGTGGGAGGTGGTGGAGTGATGGGAGTGATGGTAAGGGTGGAGGTATGTGATGGCATACAGGTAGGAGGGTGAAAGTAGTAAAGAGTTGACTTATCAGAGTCCAGTCCTCCTGCTACTCCTGCCAGGCCCTTAGGATGCATGATTGCCAGACTTGCTCCTCCCATGTTGTTAGTTGTGGGGGATGAGGTGGGGGTCCACCGCCAGTCCTCTCTACTGCTACCTGGTGTCTTGCTGAAATGGAACGTACCCCATTCTACCTCTTCCTGATGTCATCCCTAGTTCTTGGGTGCTGTCCCATGGTGTTGACCCTGTCCACGATCCTCCGCCATCTTCCTAGCACTGGATATCTGCTACACCTGTGCTCCAAATAGCTGTGGATCTACCCGGATAATTTTCTACACCATGACCTTTAGCTCCTCCTCAGAGAATCTGGGGTGTCTTTGTGGGGCCATGGGTGTTGTGTGAGTATTGTGGGTGAGGGTGTGTAGGGTGATATGTTGGGGTGTGTGATGTGGGGTGTGTGGGTGGTGTATAGGTGATGGTGGTATGTGGCTCTGGTTGTGTGAGTGATCTTGCTGTCTCGCTCTGTTGGCAATTATTTGTAGTCGTAAAGGGTTGTGGGTAATGTGGGTGTGTGTTTGATAGTGGTGTTTGTGTATGGGTGTCAGGTGTGTGTAGTTTGAATTGACCAATGTGGTGTTGTTTTGTATGCGTGTGTGTATTTTGAACGCAGCGGTCTGTACCGCCAATGGTTTACCTCCATTGAATGTCCGCCATGGTGATTCGTGGGTCATAATGTGATGGGCGTAGTTCTGTTGGCGGAACAGTGTGGATTTTGATACCGCCAGTTTATCACTGACCTTTGGTGTGCTGGACTTGTGTCTATGACTGCATAGTGACGGATTGTTGTGTGTGTGTCATAATACGGTTAACGGATATCTGCCGCTATGTTAGCGGCAGTCAGCATGGCGGTAAGTGGGATTTACCGCCAATGTCATAATGAGGGCCTAAGACCTATTTCATGTTGAATGGAGGAAAAAGCGGTCATAGGGACACCAACGGTCCAGCTCCCCAAGGTCCAGGGGCTCTGGGTGCCGGGCTGTTTTTTGGTGTCAGAAACAGCTTACCAGGAACGTCACGGTCAGCGGGAACCTTCAGATTGAGGCTGCAAGCGTCGCTGTGGAGTCCTGCAGGGATCAGCCCACGGTGGACTCTTGCTCAGAAGCACTGGGGAGCCTGCACAGGACTTGTGGACCACTTGGACCTGGGCAGTGGGCGTTGGGTCCAGAGGTGGTTTTGTGGTTCCTCAGGCAGACTTCTTGTTCTTTGAAGTTGGACAAGTCCGATGTCAGCAGGAGATCTTGGTCTTTATCAAAGGCAGACAGTCCTTCCAATGCTTTGGAGGTTGATAAGCTGCAGGACAAGTCATCTTTTGGGTGCAGGTTTTTCAAGGGTTGCAGACAGGCCGGTAGGGCTGGGGCCAAGTCAGTCTTCAGTCTTCTCTGCTGGTGTGACTTTTGTGGTGCCCGACTCTTCTTAGGTCATCAGATATCTAAATTCCTGGTCAGGGGATGTCATGTAAATACTGTATTTAGGGGGAATTAGGAGGAGTACCTGGTAGTAGCCAATGGGCTACCTACCTTAAGGTGGCTACACCCACTATATGGTCACCTCCTTTGGGAGGAGGACATTACCCTCACCCTAATTGGTTATTTTTCTTTCCATCCAAGATGGTGAAAAATTAAATGGAGGGGTCACCTTGCCTGCCACACTTGAGGGGTGGTGCTGGCTGAGGGAGCCACTACTCCTATTCTTTCTAGTTTTCCTGCCCATTTTCCCCACCTACAATGGGGGCTGAACTGGAGGGTTGCCTTCTGCTGGTAGCAGCAGAGGCTGTGGGTTGTATTTCAAAGAAGGTATAGCTTCCCGTCTGAGCAGGGTGCCTGTCTGAGGGAGTAGGTGTGACACCTCTGCCCAGGTAAAGCTTTGTCTTCTGGCTCCAGAGAACAAAAGCTCTCACCCCAGGAGTCTAGAATCATGTTCGGTGTTGGCAGGCTGACTAAGACCCATCAGCAGCCATACCAGGGCTGTTAGATTTTCAGGGGCCACCTCCAGAGTACCCTCAGGGTGCATTTATTATAAATCTAACAATGGCACCAGTAGGGATTGAAGGAGGCTGGCCTGGCTTATAGTGGGTACCTTGTGGTACTTACACCTTGTGCCAGATCCAGATATCCCTTATTAGTAGATTAGAGGTGTTCTAGCAGCTTAGGCTGATAGAGGCAGCTATAGCAGAGCAGCTTAGGCTGGACTAGGAGACATGCAAAGCTCCTACTATACCACTTATATCACTTAGCACTATATCACAAGAAAACACAATACTCTGAGTTACTAAAAATAAAGGTACTTTATTTTAGTGAAAATATGCCAAAAGTATCTCAGAGGATATGCTTCCTTAGGAGGTAAGTAATATACACAGAATATACACACAAACCAAAATCAGGTAAGTAAACAGTTGGAAAAGTAGTGCAAACACTGTAGAACACAATAGAATGCAATAGGAGACGATAGGCCTAGGGGCAACACAAACCATATACTCCAAAAGTGGAATGCGAACCACGAATGGACCCCAGGCCTAGTGTAGTGTGTAGAGGATCACTGGGAGTGTAAGAAAACACTAAGGGTGTCCAAGATACCCCACCCCAAGACCCTGAAAAGTAGGAGTAAAGTTACCCTACTATCCCAGAAAGACAGCAACGACGAGTTTGGGGATTCTGAAAAGACAACAACTGACTACAAAGCACTTAAGATGGATTCCTGGACCTGAGGACCTGCAAAGGAAGAGGATCAAGCCCAAGAGTCACGCAAGTGTCCAGGGGGGGCAGGAACCCACTAAACCCCAGATGAAGGTGCAAAAGGGCTGCCTCCGGGTGGAAGAAGCCAAAGATTCTGCAACAACAGAAGATGCCAGGAACTTCTCCTTTAGACAGAAGATGTCCCACGGCGTGCTGGAGGATGAAGAGTTGTTTCTATGCAGAGAGACCACAAACAAGCCTTGCTAGTTGCAAGAGTCGCAGTTGAGGATTTTGGATGCTGCCAGGGCCCAGGAAGGACCAGGAGGTCGCCCCTTGGAAGAGGAGACAGAGGGGGCGCTCAGCAACACAGAGAGCCCACGCAGAAGCAGGCAGCACCTGCAGAAGCACCTGTAAAGGCGTTCAGATGATCTGAGCATGGCAGTCGACTCAGCACAACAAAAGAGGGTCCCATGAAGTTGGAGTCCAACTCAGTGAGTTGGGCAATGCAGAACAGAGTGCTGGGGTCCTGGGCTAGGCTGTGCACAAAGGAAGTCTTACAAAAGTGCACAGAAGCCCTAGCAGCTGCAGTTCACACAGTACACAGGATTACTGTCTGGCGTGGGGAGCCAAGGACTTACCTCCACCAAGTTTGGACAGAAGGGCCACTGGACTGTCGGGGATACTTGGATCCAGCTCCTGTGTTCCAGGGACCATGCTCGTCAGGATGAGAGGGGACCCAGAGGACCAGTGATGCAGAAGTTTGGTGCCTGCGTTGGCAGGGGGAAGATTCCATCGACCCACAGGAGATTTCTTCTTGGTTTCCAGTGCAGGGTGAAGGCAGACAGCCCTCAGCGCTTGCACCACCAGGAAACAGTCGAGAAAGCCGGCAGGATGAGGCACTACAATGTTGCTGGTAGTCTTCTTTCTACTTTGTTGCGGTTTTGCAGGCGTCCTGGAGCAGTCAGCGGTCGATCCTTGGCAGAAGTCGAAGAGGGAAGTGCAGAGGAACTCTGGTGAGCTCTTGCATTCGTTATCTTGTGAGATACCCACAGGAGAGACCCTAAATACCCCTCAGAGCAGGATTGGCTACAGAGAAAGGTAAGCACCTATCAGGAGAGGTCTCTGACGTCACCTGATGGTACTGGCCACTCAGAGGTGTCCATTGTGCCCTCACACCTCTTCATCCAAGATGGCAGAGGTCTGGGACACACTGGAGGAGCTCTGGGCACCTCCCCTTGAGAGGTGCTGGTCAGGGGAGTGGTCACTCCCCTTTCCTTTGTCCAGTTTCGCACCAGAGCAGGGCTGGGGGGATTCCTGAACTGGTGTAGACTGGCTTATGCAAGGAATACACCATCGGTGCCCTTCAAAGCATTTCCAGAGGCCAGGAGAGGCTACTCCTCTCAAGCCCTTAACACCTATTTCCAAAGGGAGAAGGTGTAACACCCTCTCTCAGAGGAAATCCTTTGTTCTGCCTTCCTGGGACTGGGCTGCCCAGAACCCGGGGGGCAGAAACCTGTCTGAGGGTTGGAAGCAGCGGTATCTGCAGAGAAAACTCCGGAAAGTTAGTTTGGCAGTACCCGGGCTATATGCTGGAGCCCCGGGGATGCATGGAATTGTATCCCCAACCAGGATGGTATTAGGGTGACAATTCCATGATCCTAGACATGTTACATGGCCATGTTCGGAGTTACCATTGTGACGCTACATATAGGTATTGACCTATATGTAGTGCACGCGTGTAATGGTATCCCCGCACTCACAAAGTCTGGCGAAATTGCCCTCAACAATGTGGGGGTACCTTGGCTAGTGTCAGGGTGCCCTCACACTAAGTAACTTTGCACCTAACCTTCACTAAATGAGGGTTAGACATATAGGTGACTTATAAGTTACTTAAGTGCAGTGTAAAATGGCTGTGAAATAACATGGACGTTATTTCACTCAGGCTGCAGTGGCAGTCCTGTGTAAGAATTGTCTGAGCTCCCTAGGGGTGGCAAAAGAAATGCTACAGCCCATAGGGATCTCCTGGAACCCCAATACCCAAGGTACCTAGGTACCATATACTAGGGAATTATAAGTGTGTTCCAGTGTGCCAATAAGAATTGGTAAAATTAGTCACTAGCCTGCAGTGACAATTTAAAAAAAGAAGAGAGCATAAACACTGAGGTTCTGGTTAGCAGAGCCTCAGTGATACAGTTAGGCACCACACAGGGAACACACACAGGGCACACTTTATGAGCACTGTGGTCCTGGCTAGCAGGATCCCAGTGACACATAGGCAAAAACAAACATATATACGGTAACATGCCAGGCAAGATAGTACTTTCCTACAAGGATTTATTATGTTGAGTTGATACCAAACAACCCAGGGTTCAGAGAGGCCATCATGTAGCTGGGGAACTTGTAATGACCATTGTCCAGCATTTTCAGTTACTATAGCTTCCCTGTAAACGTACCACATCTAAGAGTTGACAAAGAAACAGTAGGGGCATGCACAAATGCTCTTACACGTAATATAGTGCACCTTGCCTTAAGGCTGTAATACCTGCTAGAAGGGTGACTTATCTATATTGCATGCAGTGTTAGGGGACATGGCACTCAGGCTGTCATGTTGAGTTTGAAATCTTTGGGGGACACCTTGTCAGGCAACCTACAATGGCAGTCTGCATAAGGCTGGTGTGGGTCCTCTCAGAGTGGCACAACTGGTGCTACAGCTCTGGGGGGGCACTCTTAAGTACCCATGCCCTATGTACCAGGGGTACCATTAATTAGGGACTTGCAAGGGTGGCTGAAGTTGGCAATCACAGTTTTGGGGAAGAGACCTGGCCCTGGGAACCTGTTTAGCAGGGGCCCAGGGCACTTAAAGTTCAAAACCACATCATATTCCAGGCAAAAGTTGGGGGGATAACCATGTCAAAAGAGGCACTTTCTCACAAGAGGAGCACAGGGGATGGTGGGTCGGGTCAGCTGGGAAACTCCGGCAGGGAGAGCGGGAAAGCCAGACGAGTGGTATAGCAGGAGAACATGATCAGCAGAGTAAGTAGGAGGGCAAAAACTGACAGAAGAGACCAAGATGCAAAAAGGAGCAGTAAGAGGAGCAAAAGATGCAAAAAGGGGCAGTTGGGAGGAACAAGGATGCAAAAACGAACAGTTAAACAGAGACAGGAGGCAGCTAGAACAGACGGTACAAACAAAGAAAAAGTAGTTGCAGAGTCAGCGGAAGAAAGAGGAGCTAACATAAAAAACAGCGGACACAGACACCTACATGAGTCAGAAGGGCAAGGCAAGGTCAAGGTCACATTGAAGTACTGAACTCTAAATGAAATGAGAACTCAAAAGGAAATGGCAAACCACCCTAGTATTTACTGCCAGAAACACCTACAAGGCCGCATTTAGACTCTATCTCCATCACATGAACGAGACCAAGAAAAACTCCCTGACCCTCAGAATCAAACCTCGCTCCATACAGACATGTTCCCCCCTTATCAAGAAATTCACCAACCCAACAGCCACAAGCAACACCATCACCCCTACACAAGAACTCTGCAACAACCTCTCTAACTTGTTCCATGAAAGAAATCACAAGGTTCTACTGTATCTTCAAACCTCATCCACCCTCCATCAACCTTACCTGCCTGCTAAACTCATCAACCGAAAACTACCAGCTGACAGCATTGAATCATTATCCATCATGGACACTGCAGAAAAAATGAAGACAGTCCACTTAGGGGAGCCCATAGACCTCTGCCCCTACCATATCTACCAACTGGGAAGAGCCATAATAAGCGCTGCTCTCACTTCCAGCAGCAGCAGCACAGCACATCCCTCAAGACAGCACCTTCCCAGATAGCTGGAAACACACCAAAGTCACCACCCTCCTCAAAAACACTTAGCCAACCCCCAAAGTACTCAGCAACTACCAACCCATCTCTCTGCTCTGCTTTCTAGTTATATTCTTGAGAAGACTATTAGCAAACAAATCTCTGCCCACTTAGAATGCCACAAACTCCTTGACGACTCAGAATCAGGATTCTGAAAAAAACATAGCACCAAAGTAGCCCTTATCCCTGCCTCAGACAAAATACACACCAGCCAAATGAGTGGTAAAGCAGGAGAACATGATTGGCGGAGTAACTAGGAGGGCAAAAACTGACAGAAGAGACCAATATGCAAAAAGGAGCAGTAAGAGGAGCAAAAGATGCAAAAAGGCGCAGCTGGGGGGAATAAGGATGCAAAAACGAACAGTTAAACAGAGACAGAAGGCAGCTAGAACAGACGGTACAAACAAAGAAAAAGTAGTTGCTGAGTCGGGGAAGAAAGAGGAGCTAACATAAAAAACAGCAGGACACAGACACCTACATGAATCAGAAGGGCAAGGCAAAGTCAAGGTCACATTGAAGTACTGAACACAAAATGAAATGAGAACTCAAAAGGAAATGGTAAACCACCCTAGTAATTACTGCAAGAAACACCTACAAGGCCGCATTTAGACACTATCTCCATCAAATGAACGAGACCAAGAAAAACTCCCTGATCCTCAGAATCAAACCGCTCTACATGAAGACATTTTTCACCATCATCAAGAAATTCACCAACCCAACAGCCACAAGCAACGCCATCACCCCTACACAAGAACTCTGCAACAAACTCTCTAACTTGTTCCATGAAAGAAATCACAAGGTTCTACTGTATCTTCAAACCTCATCTACCCTCCATCAACCTTACCTGCCTGCTAAACCCATCAACCAAAAACTACCAACTGACAGCACTGAACCATTGGCCATCATGGACACTGCGGCAGAAATTAAGACAGTCCACTTAGGGGAGCCCATAGACCTCTGCCTCTACCATATTTACCAACTGGGGAGAGCCACAATTAGCGCTACTCTCACTTCCAGCAGCAGCAGCACCACACATCCCTCAAGACAGCCACCTTCCCAGATAGCTGGAAACACACCAAAGTCACCACCCTCCTCAAAAACACTTAGCCTACCCCCAAAGTACTCAGCAACTACCAACCCATCTCTCTGCTCTGCTTCCTAGTTATATTCTTGAGAAGACTATTAGCAAACAAATTTCTGCCCACTTAGAATGCCACAAACTCCTTGACGACTCAGAATCAGGATTCTGAAAAAAACATAGCACCAAAGTAGCCCTTATCCCTGCCTCAGACAAAATACACACCAGCCAAATGAGTGGTAAAGCAGGAGAACATGATTGGCGGAGTAACTAGGAGGGCAAAAACTGACAGAAGAGACCAATATGCAAAAAGGAGCAGTAAGAGGAGCAAAAGATGCAAAAAGGGGCAGCTGGGGGGAATAAGGATGCAAAAACGAACAGTTAAACAGAGACAGAAGGCAGCTAGAACAGACGGTACAAACAAAGAAAAAGTAGTTGCCGAGTCGGGGAAGAAAGAGGAGCTAACATAAAAAACAGCAGGACACAGACACCTACATGAATCAGAAGGGCAAGGCAAAGTCAAGGTCACATTGAAGTACTGAACACAAAATGAAATGAGAACTCAAAAGGAAATGGTAAACCACCCTAGTAATTACTGCAAGAAACACCTACAAGGCCGCATTTAGACACTATCTCCATCACATGAACGAGACCAAGAAAAACTCCCTGATCCTCAGAATCAAACCTCTCTACATAAAGACATTTTTCACCATCATCAAGAAATTCACCAACCCAACAGCCACAAGCAACGCCATCACCCCTACACAAGAACTCTGCAACAAACTCTCTAACTTGTTCCATGAAAGAAATCACAAGGTTCTACTGTATCTTCAAACCTCATCTACCCTCCATCAACCTTACCTGCCTGCTAAACCCATCAACCAAAAACTACCAACTGACAGCACTGAACCATTAGCCATCATGGACACTGCAGCAGAAATGAAGACAGTCCACTTAGGGGAGCCCATAGACCTCTGCCTCTACCATATCTACCAACTGGGAAGAGCCACAATTAGCGCTACTCTCACTTCCAGCAGCAGCAGCACCACACATCCCTCAAGACAGCCACCTTCCCAGATAGCTGGAAACACACCAAAGTCACCACCCTCCTCAAGAATACTTAGCCTACCCCCAAAGTACTCAGCAACTACCAACCCATCTCTCTGCTCTGCTTCCTAGTTATATTCTTGAGAAGACTATTAGCAAACAAATTTCTGCCCACTTAGAATGCCACAAACTCCTTGATGACTCAGAATCAGGATTCTGAAAAAAACATAGCACCAAAGTAGCCCTTATCCCAGCCTCAGACAAAATACACACCAGCGAGCCAGACGAGTGGTAAAGCAGGAGAACATGATCGGCAGAGTAAGTAGGAGGGCAAAAACTGACAGAAGAGACCAATATGCAAAAAAGAGCAGTAAGAGGAGCAAAAGATGCAAAAAGGGGCAGTTGGGAGGAACAAGGATGCAAAAACAGTTAAACAGAGACAGGAGGCAGCTGGAACAGACGATACAAACAAAGAAAAAAGTAGTTGCAGAGTCAGGGGAAGAAGGAGGAGCTAACATAGGACACAGACACCTACATGAGTCAGAAGGGCAAGGCAAGGTCAAGGTCACATTGGACAATGGACAGACTGCCACCCTCATCCTCCGCAACCTCTCCACCACTTTTGACACCATCTCCCAACACACATTTATTGCTAAATTACACAGAGTGGGAATACAGGGACCATCACTCAAATGGATAGCTTCCTTGTCCTCCACAAGAACACAATAAGTCAAGGTCACGGCATCCTACACTAACAATACCCAGCTAATTTTTTCCCTCTTGGACGACACCGTCACCATCAAGGCAAATGTTAAACAATGCATGACCAGCATGGCCAATTGGATGAATGAGAACCGCCTCAAGGTCAACAACAACAAAACTGAAGTTCTGATCATGCAGAATAAGAGCTCAGCTTGGAACTTCACCTAGAAGCCTGCTGAACTTGGTCCCACACCCACCCCAATTGACCATGGTTGGAACCTAGGCCTTATCCTGGATTCTAACCTAACCATGAAGTCCCAGATCAATGCCCTAACCTCCACATATGGCCACATCCTCTGCATTTTACATAAAATCTTCTAGTGGCTCCCACTGGATACCAGATGTGTCCATCAAGCAAGCCCTCTTCTGAAGCAGATTGGACTACATCAATACTTCTATGCTGGCATACCGAAACATCTTTTTCACAGACTTCAAACCATTAGTCTTCTTGCAAGACCATTGAGTCTGCCTGTACTTAGCTTCAGCCTCACCCTACACCTACTCTCACCTCTCAGCACCTGGATACCCTCTCGGGTGACAAGCAGCACTCTACAAATCATTACATTTCATTGCCTCTATCATTTTCAAAGTCAAGGCATGTTGTATTGCACTCCTTTCCCTTAAACTACAAAGGTGTTCACAGTGCCTCTATGCCCTGTGTTGGTGACATTTTACAATGTTATTCAAAGCATCTGTGAGAGTCTTTTAATACAGTCTGCTATCACACAGCGTGTTGCTTCTATTGCATGAATATCTCCCCTCACAGTGGCCTGCTGTTGGACAAAGTGATCCTCCAGAGTACAGGATTACACCATGCCAAGCCCCCTTATATGTGGCCAGCTGACATGGACTGTAGGTTGACTATCACTAAGACTGTTGCCACCTGGGAGGTTTTGAGGGTAGACTGGTGAAATGAGGCAAGCTATTCTCACTACAGATGCTATCTCCCTTAACTGACTGGGAAAACAGAAATGTACATGGCGTGTGTAGGGGACTCTCTAGAGGTAACTGTAAGATAAGGGCTTTATGGAGAAGAGTCTTGAATAGCTGGAGCAAGACTCCATGGCTGCTTAGTTAGTGGATGTGGACTGCCAATCCTTAGAAGTGTTTGTGGCAGAACAATGCTGCCCAGAGGTGATGAGGTCTTGTTTATTGTTTTCTGTATGGTAACAACATTGTCCTCATCCCCTTCCTGCTTCAGCTCCTTGTCTTCTTCCTGGGCAGGGTGGTCCACTGATATACCTGTTTGAAGGTGGACTGGATGTTGTTCTTGGATTGACCGCCATATTACGCTTGCAGATAGTTCATCATCATTGTCTGACACACTGTCGCCTGTATTTGCAAGAATATGAAAAAAGGTTTCAATAAATCAAAAGCATTTTAGTGACAATACTTCTATAAAAACAATTTAATATAAAATTAGACAAAAATACATTTAATACATTTGGTGCCATCAGAACATAATTATCTGAAGGTAAGGATTGACCCATACTTGAAATTATTACATCTCTCCATTGTCAACTCACCAGCGCAAGCCATATAGGTTTCCTTTCTGGAAGACTCCTTGATGTGAGCTGTTGACTGAAAGTCTTCATAGTTGGTATTGAAACAGTCTCTTCTGATCCAGCAAGGACAGAGAGAAGAATAATGTAAAATTGTAACTAAAGTATGGATGCCAAACCATAAAAAGTAGCTTTGCTTCAATTGCAGACAAATTAGAGATAAATACATGAAAGGAAAACAAACATTAATAAAACAATGTTAATATTTTTTGAAAATATAAAACTAACATGTAGAAAATGCTGTCAACGCATTAATGGTAAGATGTAGAAGTAAAAATAAGATGTTTGCTGACTCACCTGACCCATAAATGGTAGAGAAAATAATTGTTTATGTCAGGAAGTTCATTGATGTCATTAGTGCTTCTTTTCACAAGGTAGGCACCCAGGTGTGTTGTATGGCAGAAGCCAAAATGAAAGAGACATATAGAGAGAAATATACCATCCTAAGTCATACATGATGTGGACATTATTGTAGGTTTTATACAAGTATGAGGCCCACACAGGTTTCTTTCCTGCAAGTTATAAAGGTATAAACATATATCATAGTGCTGCTGTGAACACTAAATTGACAAAGTATCACATAATTAACACTTGAGAAAAAATTGAACAGGGAGGATATATGAATGTGAGACAATACATACACCTACCTTACAAATAGAGAGATAGGTTAGACCATAACTCAAAAGAGCAGACATTATATTTACCAATCTGTACCATCTGTGTGCTCTGTGGTGCGAGTCTGAGTTTTGTTGCTGCACTAGGAACAGACATAAATGTGTAGGTGGTAAATGGGACAACATAACAGGGCCTTCAAAATGATTAAGTAAAGTAAATAATTATATTTTGGGTAAGAATATAAATCTCAAAGTCATATAATAGGTCATTTATTTGCCAATAAAAACCATTTAAAAAATAAGGGCGTGATCTAGGAAACAAGGTTATAGAAATCACCCACAGTGTGGTAATGAGGTTTTCTGTATTGGTCAAATGTGTGTGTGTAGTTGTGTTGATTTGAAAAACATGACTGTGGGTTGGCCTACTACACTTGGGATTACTCTCATAGCATGCAATTTATTCTGAGTAACTGTATGAAATGAAGAAAGCATAAAGGAAAATTAATATAAGCATCAACTTTTTCCCACAGTAAGTGTTATAGATTGGTGTGTACTTACAAAATGTAGGTAAGGGGGAAGTACAGAGTTAGCGCAGTGATGGTAGAATCATTTGTAGTCACACAGAGGGGAATAGAATCTTACCAGAACCACATTTTCTCAGCTTTTATAGCAGTTGTGCTTTGTAGCAAGGAATGCCTCCTTGAGGGAGGGGGAATAGAGGCTGAATCCAAATGCCATTCCAGGAACAGCTTGTGTTAGCTGAATAGTAGAAAACTTCTCCTTCACTTGCCTTTGCTCATCTTTCTATTTTTTCTTTATATGCTCCCACATGGTGTGGACATCATCCCCAAATACATTCACCTAACCAATGACTTTCTGCAACAAGACTGCCTTCTCTGTCCCACTGAGGGTGAATGGAGGCAGCCCATTTAGATTTTGCAGTGTTTGACCACAAATCTCAGTACAAAGGTTCCCTCCTTCTCTGTGAATTATTTCTCCCTCTTCAAAGTTGAAAGTGTGGCCTCCATCCTTCACTCAGAATGTGGCTGCAAGACCATAAACAGGAACAAGGAAAACATAACCTATGGTATGGACAATATTAATATGGTGGAGGAGTTTCAGTTATGTAATTTGAAACAGGTTAATATCATATTCACTTCCATGCGGAGGTCTCCCTTCAGCATATGGACATTTCCCATCTTCATGTGCAGATCTCCCTTCCACATGGGGATAACTCTGCCTCAGTTTCAAGGGTCTTCAGCAAGCATGGTGAATGTAATATATGGGTTAAAAGTTACTTAACCTTCCATTATTTAATAATGTAGATCACATTGTAGGAGACTCCACCCTCTGAACTTAAGGGATGGAGACATGTAAGTCTACATCTACATATGGAAATGGTGAATAGCAAAAAGTAGTAAAGTTATTCATAGGTGTAAGAGTAGATATATGCACTAATAAATTACACAAGTATATTTCCATTTGAGAATAGGGCTTAATATTTCAACTGTTTCAACAGTGTACAGGTCCCCTGTTGCATAGTGGAGGAACAGAAAGCAGCCCAATTGACCCACTAATGATCATAAACCGCTTTCCTGCAATAAATCAGAGACCATCTGAACCCAGATCAGTTCAGGCAGACAACCATCCAAGACCAGCAATACATTTCTTGTCTTAGGGCCTCATTCTGACCTTGGCGGACGGCGGAGGCCGTCCGCCAAGGTACCGCCGTCAGAACACCGCACCGCGGTCGAAAGACCGCAGCGGTGATTCTGACATTTGCCCTGTGCTGGCGGGCGGCCGCCAAAAGACCGCTCGCCAGCCCAGGGCAAATCAACCTTCCCACTAGGATGCCGGCTCAGAATTGAGCCGGCGGAGTGGGAAGGTGCGACGGGTGCAGTTGCACCCGTCGCGTATTTCAGTGTCTGCTGGGCAGACACTGAAATACTTTTTGGGGCCCTCTTACGGGGGCCCCTGCCGTGCCCATGCCATAGGCATGGGCACGGTAGGGGCCCCCAGGGGCCCCGCGGCACCCCCTACCGCCATCCTGTTCATGGCGGGAGAGCCGCCATGAACAGGATGGCGGTAGGGGGTGTCAGAATCCCCATGGCGGCGGAGCGCGCTCCGCCGCCATGGAGGATTCAGACGGGCAGCGGAAAGTCGGCGGTACACCGCCGACTTTCCGTTTCTGGCCGCGGCTGAACCGCCGCGGTCAGAATGCCCAGCGGTGCACCGCCAGCCTGTTGGCGGTGCTACCGCCGACCTCCGCCATGGCGGTAATTACTGCCATGGTCAGAATGACCCCCTTAGTCTTGTCTGATTAAAGAGTAAAAAGCAACATAGCCCTGCTCCAGCTAGGGTACAGGGCCTCTCTCAGTAGGGGGGACTGGGGCTGGGGACTTTGATGGCCTTTTCCATGTTGCAGGATTGCCTTGAGTTGGAAACGTGTGAATACCATTTTATGAAAAATCAGCATCTTGGTCCCTGTCCCCCTGAGAAGGGGCCAATTAGGAAACAAATGAAATGATTATAGCGTCACTTTTAGATTTAATTGGGGCAATAGCAAGTAGGTATGGTAATACATTTAATGGGGTGTGATATTTAAGAAAACACATAAGGTGACACTGCAATGTAGATAGCTTCACAGATGAGCGTAGACTGCAGGCTGTAGTAGACTATTCACTAATGCAGCAGTTTGCTGTGAATTGGGAACTTAGGGCCACATGTACAAAAAACAGGTTTTGTGACTCTCAAATTGCGAGTCAGAGCAACTCGCACTTTGCGAGTCGCAAAACAGGATGTATAACAGTGTCAATGACACTGTTTGCGATTACCAATGGGGTCGCAAATGAGCTACCTCATGAATATTTGCGAATGGGTTAGCACCAGTTTTAAACTGATGCTAACTGCAATTGTTTTGCCACCGCATTCAGGGTCACAAAACAATCATACATACCATTTGGATTCAGTATTAGGAAGGGACGCCCTTGTCACGCCCCTTCCTTATACCGAATCGTAAAACCCAAACTGCGATTCAGTAACAAGTTACCGAATCGCAGTTTGTGTTTTCTACATCCCAAATAGCATTTTTCACGTCGCAAACGGGCTGATTTGCCATTTGCAACTTGAAAACTGCTTCGTACATCTGGCCCTTAATCACTGACATGGAAATAATGTTTATATTAAAGATAGTGCCTTACTAAATCAGAGACAAGGAGGAAATAAAACAACTTTGGGGGTTTACTTATTAAATATTATAGCAATGTGATCTACAATCTGGTATAGTGATGAAGTGAAATGTTGAAACTCACAAAACTAAAAATATAAAGCATCCTTTTTGATATATTGAAAACTCCTTTGATTGAATAATATTTTTTAGATAGATTTTATGCAATGAGTTTAATAAACAAAATTGAGTCAATGATCACTAGTGTAATTAACATTTTGATGCTTGAAGAAATTGTTAATTCATTACAACCTCTCTTTTTAAGGCCTTTCACAGTACAGTTTTCACCGGGTAACACAAAAACACACAAAACGAAGCAGCTGAACAGCAGCGATTTGGAAGAATACCCAAGATGCTCGGGAAGACTATTCAACATAAATGGTCATTTGGCTTAAGGAAAAGTAATTCCTTTGGTTGATCACATTAGGGAGCACTGCACTTCACAACCTGAGAATAATTAAAGAAACATGGACAAACCTAACAGGGGCAGTGTTTGGTAATAGTGGAGTGACTTTGTATGTGTTGAAACCAGCTGCCCTAGAAAAAATAATCCCACAATGAAGTAAAACCTTGGGCTCCAACAATATGAACGCTAGGAGTAGGCAATTAGGGCAGGTTGAGATGCACACTCAAAGACTTTTATTATCAAAAGGAGCATTACAATTCTGCATTGTAAGTGGTGAGCTTGAAAATTATATATAGTAAAATATTGTATAGTAGATATACGTTTGACAAAGGGTAAGAATTTCCCTTGAATTTGTAGGAAAGCTTACGAGCAAGCACACCTTTACTTTGTGAATTTAAAAAAAATCATAAATCTAAAACAGCCTAAATCCCTAAAGAAAAACAGCTATAAATCAACATAGTGTTATCATGCCTGCTACGTGTACACACTACCTTTAAATTAGAAGCTGCATGTCATGTTGCATCTAAAGTCTATCAAAGGGATTACTTGATGCTCAGTCACAAATGGAACAATGCACCTTCCTCATAATGTCATAGGTTTGAATGGCACCCTATCCAAGCTGCAGTAAATCTTGAAAAACCCATTTCCAAGCATATGGCTGTCATTTGTATTGTATTTTTTTTAAGAATTGATAACAATGCTTACCGTAACTATACCTGACCTTCCAAAATATGATGTTAAAGAAGGGGAAAGGCTGGAAGATAGAAAAAACAGAAACTAAAGGGAAAAGGCTATACAGAAAAGGGTATATATACTAAAACAGAACAATTTTGTGCTTTTTATTAGCTGGTATTTTTAATCTGCAGGAAATAGATGCCGCGTTTTGTGCAGCATTGCACCTTGTGAGTTCCTGCACTAGTGGCGGCTCGCAGCTCTGAGAGAGGCAGGGAGGGCAAATGGGTGGAAATAAAAAAAAAAATACTTAACTTCCTTGCAGCAGCCTCCACAAGGACATGTCCTCCTGCTCCGGTCCTCTTCTGCTCTCCTCGAGGCTCCAGTCAACTCCCTTAATTAATCCTGAAGCTGTTTTCATGCTGTTAACCAGCTTGACAGCAGCACCAGGATTGGATAGAGTGGGCTCTCTCGGCACTCCTAAGAGCACTGGAGGCCTGCGCTTTCTCTAACCCAGTTGTCAAAGACAGCTGGGATAGAGAGGCTTAAAATGCCCATGTCTGTCTGGCTGTTGCAAGACAGCTGGCCAAAGAGACATGCGCACTTTAACCTTAAAGTACCCTGCCCTTTACTGCCCCGCTCTCGTCCTGATGCTCGGCTCTGACGGGGTTACTGAAAAATAAAATGGTAATAAATTAACTTTATTACTGTTTTATTTTTCATCTCTGAGGTCAGTTTAGATAGTGGGGCAACGTTCATTTGCCTTAATGGAGGAGCCGCCCCTGTGACCTTCACTACACGTTAGTAAATTGACCCGACATGTGAGTAGTAGGAAGGTATATCTTTCCTCATCAACTGGAAAGTGACAGTTGTCCTGTCCCAGAAAAGACGTCACTTCCGTTACTGGGACTTCCGGTGCCCCTGAAAGCCCACCCCAGAACTGACGTAGGTGTAGAGATGTCACGTGGTTTGTGACCTAATGGTGTCACGTGTTAGCCATGTGCCAGGGTCCTAGCCTCTGGGTATTGGTCTATGGGCTGTGTAAAATGAAGGCCTTGGTGTTGTGCAACCCGTTTCAGAGCCTAAGAGGATAGATCTGGACAGGTCAGACATTCAGGACCAAGTGGATGTTTGGGGGTCCCCTCACAGGGCGGCGAAATGGGCGGGCAAGCCAGACCACCTCACTGTTGGCTAATCCAAAAAGAGGGGTCGGTCAAATGGTGCAAAAGCCGTGACATGTGGTTAGCACCACGTGTAACCCAGCAGCGTATTAGAGCCGTCAAGGTGAGCATGTGACCGTTGTGTGGTGTAGAGGCGTACGCCCTTTTTGAACCGTCTAATACATATAAGGAGCGTTTAGAGCAGCATGTCAAACCGTGATCTAGTGCTGAAATAGGGTGTCTAAGCTATATGAAGAGATGCAATCCGATAGCCAGAAAAGCCACAGTCTCAGGAGCCCAGAACCCTATCAATAGATACTATCGGACCCTCGCACAGTTGGTGTTGGATGAGAATGCACAGCAGACTCACCCTAAAGATGGGGGTTCCGATGTTACTGGGTTGCACGTCTTAAAAAGCTCAGCCTCAAGGATTTGCCACAACTCGTATCCCCTATCAAGGTTGATAGCAGCGACAGCAAAGACTTGAAAGATGAACTAAGTGATGCAATCAACTTCAACAACACTGAAGATGCTGAAGAAGGTGTAGCACCACCAAATTCTAGGATATATGAAGACATGGGTTTTCAGGAGGACCATGATCCAGAAGCAGTCATGGTGCAACCAGAAACTGTAAAATCCGAAGTCACTTATACACCAATGGACCTGTGCGACTTGCAAGATTTCAGAGCTGCCGCTGAGTGTGGCGAAAATGTTGAGGTTAGTAAAAACGCTATAGACAATTATCGTGTATACACCGTTATCCTACTTTTAACTATTAGCATGTCTTTTGCTTTCTGTGTGAACTGTAGAAAACAACTGCAGAAAGAGATGCACTAGAGGGGTCCACGCAAAGGTTAACAACGTAAATTTTTACTGCTTATGCTGTTTCAGACAGTCTGAAAATATTACAAGCCAGAACAAAGAGCAGCGTAAGAAATGTGTCAGCACTTACATTAGCACCGATTATGGAAATGAAACGCCTGGTGTACCCTACGACGCCATATGGCCTGTTAAAGGTTTCGCGGCAACAGTTGTGAACACATGTGTTAAACGTGACTATTATAACCTATGTTATGGGCATAAAATTAATGAGCCACAGCAGGAGGCTCACGTCTGTCTATACGGTTTATAAGTTGTTAAGAGTGGTGTAAAGGCTGTCAGCTGTGAAGAAAGGGGTCCACATCGATATGATTAAGATCTTGGCAGAAGCTGTCAATGAGATCCGATACGCTTCTGAGCCCTGCTCAAAACTCGAACGCATGCAGGGGCTATGTACCGATTTTGGCAAAAGTTTGATAGAAAGGGTCATAGAAAGACGTATGTGTGATATTTATTATAAAAATAGAAGAATCACGTCTTTAACACCCGAAAGTTGTTCTTAAAAAAAACAGAGGTCGTGGATAACAGACCATAATGGTGTACTTAACACCCCATACTTACTCACTTTTAGGTCAGAATCAGAGTGTCACGGGGCAAGATGTCTATGAGTTACACCCAGGCTACATCTGTATCGGGAGATTGACACATGTGCTGGTTAAAGAGAGAATAGCTGAAATACACCCTGTAACTCTGAGTTATCTGAACATTACGGAACCGCCGGCTGCATTGCAGTGCAACAGTCCTGTGTGTATCGCCAACTGGTGTATCAACGTGTTGCTACCCACAGCGGAAAAATACTGGAACGCAGCCCAAGACCGGACGTGTGAGTTAAGACTTTCACCACTGACTGGGATACACAGTGCTTTGGAGCTCATGACTGAAGATTATTTCACAAATAAAGGTCCTGTATTGTCCGACCTAGAACTGTATGAACTGCTTAGTGCTGTCAGTATCCTGAGTGTCCAGAGTTATAGGCGGGGGAGCGGGAAGTCATGTCTAGAGCTATTGAGAGTATAGCTATCTTAATTATCAAAGCTTGTAACGCTGAGACCTGGTAAAAAGAACAGCTCAAAGTAGTATGTGTAACATGTGTCTATGTATACGCTGTCAAAAGGCCTCAAGGTGTCCTGCAGTCTTTTCTGTTTAATAAAATGAGTTTACACAAAACAAATGTCTTTCATTTCTTGGTTGCTGTGTGTGACAACATGACAGCGGCTGCTTTAAGGAGGCTTTATTACTATACACATGGGGTTGAAAGCTTCGGAGGCTCTGAAGCTCGATTTAGAAGGGCTTGAGTTGAAAATTAATCTTTAAACCGATCAAGGGTGAAGACATAGTTAGCGGGGGAAGAGGCGTATTCACTTCACAAATTAGTCAGGAGATGTTTTAAGAGGAGGGCCACAGTCATTGGCAAGCAGCTACATTATCAGTGGCAGGCGGACATTATCAGTCTTCAAGATCTATCAAAACATAACAAGGGCATGATGTATATATTAACATTTATAGACGTATTGTCCAAGTATACCTATGCAGAGGCGTTAAACAATAAAAGTGGTACCATCATCACTGTCGCCTTTGAAGACATCTTTGCGAGAGGTCGAGTACCTCAAAAACTACAAACAGACGCTCGAAAGGAATTTTTAAACAAACCTTTTCAGAAATTTTTAAAGCAGCACACTGTTCAGCATTTTGTAACGCACACAGAGCTAAAAGCGGTGGTTGTAGAGCATTTTAACAGAACTTTTAAATCAAAGATGTGGCGATATTTCACAGCCAACAATAACTACAGATACGTGGATGTTCTACAGGCTTTTATAGATGTTTATAACGGCAGTTACCATAGAACAATCAAAATGGCCCCAGTGGAGGTAACCGCTGATAATTTGTTGATGGTGTGGAGAACCGTGTATGACAGTCGTCTCGCATTGAGGGCCAAGAAACCGGTTTTAAAAGAAGGGGATCATGTCAGGGTTTCAAAGCTGAAGGTTGTCTTCACCAAATGCTACCAATAGACATTTAGCAATGAGATATTCATAGTGGAAAGTGTGGAGCTTAAAGAAGGAGTATATATTTACAAGTTGAAGGACTACGTCTTTTACACCAAAGAGTTACAAAAGGTGCCCTACAATCCAAACAGGGAGTACAGGGTTGAAAGGTTCTGAAAAGGAAAGGCATCGGAGCTAAGAGACAGGCGCTGGTCAAATGGCGGGGTGGCCCGAGAAATGTAACAGTTGGGTTTTGGACAGCTCGCTGTGCGGGGTGTGAGGTTGTGATGTAAGCGCTGCAATGGAGAACTCACCTTTTTATATTACGCTTCGAAGGGCATGTTCCCTGGCAATCAGATTTCTAATTATACGGTGAAACTGGCAAAACCGGTGGACCTGAAAGGGCCCTGGGAGGTGGCCCTAACAGAGATACAGTACCCTAGAAAGTGGAAAACACTGACAAAGCACAAGGCTAAATTTACTATAAAGCGTGAGGAGGACCCTCTGAACATCCACGTGAGATTTCCTCATGGCTATTACCCAACCGTTTTCTCGGTGGTCGACGCCATCAATAAATCTATAGGAAGCATTGAAACATATGCGAATGTACACCTGGTGTCGGATAACATTAGAAGAAAAGTGTTTCTTAAAGCCCCAGAGCTCAGTACAGTGTTTAACTCTTCAGGTAAATTACAAAGGGTTTTAGGGACCGTACAACATGTGAAAAGGCAGGTGGATCCAGACCCTACATGCCCCGATATTAACAGCAGATTTTATACACTCTACGTGTATGGTGACATCGTAGAAACTCAGAGGATAGGGGATAGATATTCGGCGTTATTGAGATGTGTCCCAGTGCAGGGCGAAAATAACACAATGGTTAATATACAACATCACAAACCCGACTACGTGGCAATTTCCCCAAAACATTTTGACACTATAACCATCATGATCTATGACGATCAATCAGAGCCAGTGGCCTTTAAATATGGGAAAGTTATTGTTAAGCTTCATTTAAGGCTGCGTCGTGACGGTGACTATTAGGCAATCGCAATGGTCATTATGAAAACATACGGGGATCCCGCTATGTACAGGGACTATTATAGAGTTCAGGCTGGCTATGGGGGATCACCACCCTACTTTCAAGGGGCCCCCATTATGTATGGTGCCGGACTGGGGTGCTTCTTTTGGAGTTTGTTCAGAAGAGCAATGCCATTCTTGAGACGGAGATACGAAATTGCAAAACTTCACGTTAAAACGGCTGGCATGAACATAGCCCATGACGTCGTGGGCTCTGTATCATCGGCTGTCGCCGAGCGCATGAACAAACAACCCCAGGAAGGAGCAGGGTTGTTGTATAAAGCTCGCACTGGTGTTAAAAAGAAGTGAAGGGCTTCGAGGCGTAGCGGGCCACCAATGCCCCATAAAAAAACAGAAGACTTCTTCAAAAAGCCCACACAAAAGAAGAGTCGTAAGATGGAGGAGATCTTCCAAGAAGAAGAAGAGACCACGATCAAGTGCAAATATTTTTTAAAGCCGCTATTATGGCATTCGTACACTGAGCCTCGGGTGAATGTGCCAAATCAGAGCTAGCTCTGTTTTCTCCTAAACCCACACAGACCAGCATTGAGACTTTTTTCATGGAAGTATCGCCTCTAGCCACTCTGACACCTCTGTCACCCACAGAGTTTTATGTGTCGGGGTCAATGGATATGTATTTGGATCTCAACAACACTCTGTTACACCTCATGTGCAAAATAACCAAAGCGAACGGCACCAACATCGAGGATGATGCTAAAGTGGCACCGATCACCTACCCCATCACAACAATGTTTAATCAAGTGGACATTAACCTGGGCGATCGACTTGTCACGCAGAGTGATAACATGTATGCCTACAGGGCCTACATAGAGAGTATTCTAAATTGCAGATGCAAAGCCATGGTTTCACAGCTTTCAGCGGGACTCTTCTTCAAAGATACTGAAGTGCATTTTGAGGACACGGCGTTAGACAGCGACAATGCTGGTTTTAAAAAAAGAGCCAGCTGCACCTCCGGCAGGAGGCAATTTGATCTCCTGGGGCGCATACACTCAGACCTTTTCTTCCAAGATAAGCTTCTAATCAACGATATAGATCTTAAGATTAAACTCAACAAGATCGCATTCTGTGTCATCAGCGGCGATGCAGAACAGTATAAACTGGTTATATTGTCCGCGAGTCTGGTTGTAAAGAGAGTCAAAGTGTCACCGAGCGTCAGACTGGCCCACGCTGAAGCTTTACAACTATCGAACACAAAGTACGCCATTGATAGAGTGGCTCTGAAGATATCCAGCATCCCCACCTGTACTAGGTTAATGCAGCAGCAGAATCTATTTCTGGGGCAGCTACCGAAACTCATCATCATAGGGTTTGTGGACAATACAGCTTTTAGTGGACTCTGTACCTCAAACCCTTTCAACTTCAAACACTATGATATCAAATATGCCGCTTTGGTCCACGAGGGCACTGTTATCCCTGCAAAACCATTCACATTGAGTTTTGGAACATCCAATTTTGTCCGGGAATATCTCAGACTGGTCTCGATAATGGGGAAACATCTGCAGGACTCAGGAGTCGTTGTTTCAAGAGAGGGGTATGGGTCTGGCTCCATGTTGTTTGCGTTCAACCTGACGCCTGACATGGAAGATGGTGGCCACTACAACTTGATCAAAAACAGAAATCCAAAAGCTGAAATACGTTTTACACAGGCACTGGCTACCAACGTGAATATGGTTGTATTCTCAGTATTCAACAGCGTTATCCAGGTCAATCACGCCCAACAACTTATGTTTGACTATCATTAAAAGATTGTAAAATGAACACTACTGAGATACGTTACTTCTTAAGTAGGCATAGATACACTAAGAATTACTTTTTTAGGTGTATTTTCTAGCAATGGGCTACCTGAAAAGATAGGCCTGGAAAGACCTTGTACCCTAGTCTTTAACACCGACCTGCATTACAAGGGTGGTACACATTGGGCTGCCATGTTTCTCGATGTAGACAAGGTTATAGTGTTTGACAGTTTAGCGGAGTTCCCCGAGCATGACATTTATACAAAACCGATATTCAAATATGTAAAAAAATCATCACCCACTGTTGAGTATAACAAGCGGCGTGTACAGGATTCTCTAGCCATCACATGTGGGGAACATTGTATATATTTCATTCGTAAAATGTCTGAGGGTATGACGTTTAGAATTTTTTTTGGTATTAGGTATTAGGTATTGGTATTAGGCCCATGTTGAGAGTTGTTAAAACAGAATACGATGTATGTCAAAAGTGTAAGGCCTTGTAAAGCCTCTATTTGTACTGATGACTGTCTAAAATAAAAAACATCATAAACATGAAATCAGAGTGTGCATTTTTATTCCCCCACCACACATTTTAAAACCATTTAAAAAAAAGATGTCAGACTACTGTTGAAATGTTAAAAGTGTTTATTAGTTTTCACCACAAACGTACACAGGTAAAAAAATAAATGAGTAAAAATCTTTTGGCTCGTGAACCTTTTAACACAACTGTCAACGGTTCAAATTTCAGGATTACATTAGAGCGGTAATCATGTGTTCACTTTGAAGAGTCTCTTTTTAGACGCCAGATGTAGAGCTCCGCTGCTCCTAGACGGTGTTAGCTGAGGAAAGAAAGGCAAGGTCAGCACAATGGGACTCCTGGTAAAAATACCAGGGGTGGGATCTTTCAAACTTTCAAGCCTTCACCCCTGGTCGGCGTTACCAATGATCGTGGAAGGGATTTTGAGTTCTGCAGCACGCTTAGTTACTGCTCCCATCATCTATGAGTGTTTTGTGTCTATAGCGTTTTACTGTGCGTGAGACCTCTGACCAGATCGTACATGTGCGATCCAACAGCCGGCTGTCCCTTGTAAATGAATTCACCCCTGTCATTCCAAGAGGTCAAATCTTTAGTAGCAGCATTTTACTGAGTAACATTTGAGCAGCCCCTCCATACTTCTGACTCATATTTTTTAAGAAGGTCTATGACAAAGGCGTCCGTGGTGGGTGGCAGTCCCGGGTCTTGAGGTACTACTGTGCCTGCTGCTGTCTGTTCCTCGGCAGGTGTGTACAGAGTTAGTTTGCTTTTTTCAACGTTCAACTGTTTGCAATACTGTAAAACATTTTGAAGGGCGCCTGAGCAAAGCCCCGAGTTACTCGTGTGGTTTTAAATTGGTTCAGTTCAAAATGGCTTTGAACTCAGCATCGAGACGCTGTGTCTCATTTCTGCGTATGTCCCAGATCTCGACGGTCGAGGAGCCCAACTGTTCCAGCTGATGGTGAGGCACAAGGTACATTTTTGGGAGTGCTCCATCATGTCCTCGACAGGAGACCTGTTATTAGGGGTATAGCTATACCCAGCAGCGAACCTATAAAACCTCCAGATTGTTTGACCAGTTTCCTTTCAGAAAGGAGCGACGCCCTTTTATTGCTGAGCTTCTTAATAATGTGCCACTTCTTCTTCAGCACACGGAACTGGCTCGTTGATATCAGAACATTACCTTTTAGGGTGTTTA
Source organism: Pleurodeles waltl (assembly GCF_031143425.1). NCBI lineage: Eukaryota > Metazoa > Chordata > Amphibia > Caudata > Salamandridae > Pleurodeles > Pleurodeles waltl. The sequence goes on along the minus strand of NC_090436.1, from coordinate 269,936,861 downwards.
GGGCTATTTCTGAAATGGCTGCCACTAAATCGTCCGAAGCAGCGCATAGGATAGCTTTTCTTCTCATGGGGCTGGGTGTGACCAGCATTTTTATGAGGTCTAAATTTCGCTTCAGCTGTGCATACATTTTGGTACATTACAAGGTTTAGAGTGTAAATGTTATAAAAGTTTTCTAAAGGGGTCTTTTCATAAGCTTTGGGGACTGTTTTAGATGTGTAAGTGGCTTGGAAGTCATGGGGGAAAATACCGGTGCATAGTCTGTAGTCTTCTAGAGTGTTGGGTTTTAAATCTACCAGTAAGTAGCTGTGGGGCTTTACGGTGGTATCGTTAAATGCTTCCACGAAAAATTGCTTTTTTCCAGGGTACATCTGTTTAGCTGTAATTGCTATCTGAAGCTTGTTGCGTTTTTTTATAAAAAAGACCAAGTATGAGGCGTTGAGAGTTATAGAACGACTGCTTTTGCCCTTGTAAAACAAGTTCTGCACGATGTAGCATATGCTCAGATTACGATGATGTGAATATTGAGTAAAATCTCTCTCGATCTCAGGGTGGTCCCCTCCTTCACGCATGAGATCGTCCACAACAACCATGTTTGCAAGGTGTTTAGGTAAGAAGTCGTCGTCGTTGACGTTATTGGGGATGCCTTCTATAAATCTGATATGTGGGAACTTTAGGGAGAGTTCCGGGTAAAGATCTTGCCAGCAAGAATAAAGCCATATAATGCTATTAGGGGTCTGAGATAAAACACCGGAAGCTTTTTCTAGCAGTTCATTTATTTATTTAATAACTTTTACCGCTTTTTGAGGGGCCGGCTAAAAGGGAGGAGAATGGGTGTTGCAGCCTGGTGTCCATAGCGGTTGGGGCTCGCCACTCTCATGTCTTTTAATACCCGTACGTTAGTGTTTTGTAGTCCTCATCGAGGACCTGTTTATCAAACACTACACGCAGTGTTTTATACAGCGGTTGTGTTGTAATTTCCTACCTCTTTTTCGACCTGACTATGCTAGGGTGGTTTACGACTATTGCTCTGCTATTTTAGTGATCGCTAAATGTGTAGTGCTCATGCACCAGCCCCTTCAGACAGTCAAACTTTATTTTATCCGTATTGTTCACGTTTAAAGTGATACCTTTAACTTTCGTGCAGACCCTGTTGTTAGAGGTTTTGTAACTGTAGGTCTTGGGCCCTGAAGAACTGTATTCGAGTACGTACTCATCCTTTTCAAGTCCGCTGGTCAAATCCCCTGGATAATCATCCAGCGGCGGATCTTTATCGCCCTCTTTACTAACAAAACTAACGGAGTCTGTGTCATGGTACAAACATCGATCCTGAAGCTTATCCAACAGTCTGTAAAGCTCTAGGAGAGCTTGAGCGGTTGTGAAGCATGCTCTGAAGATGTTTATATTGTTAAAAGATGAGAAGTACTCTTTGGCATATTTCCAGCATAGAACAGCCACCTCATCATCTATAAATTCACAACTGGACATAATGTAAGACGGGGCAAATAGATACTCAAAAAGCTTTTCTGGGTCTGTGACGATGGATGTGCTTGACAAAGTGGTACGCTGTGCGAATTTTCCCCACAAGGAATTAAGACAGAGCTTGGCCAGCTGATGTCTGGCGGGGTTAACCTTGATGAGCTCAGGTCTCAATGTAATACCCTTGTGAGCATGGTAATTGTTAGCTTGTCTAACCACTCGTGCCCCCAGAGGGTTCTCAAAGCAAAGCCGCTGTTTTCAATATACTGCGCCTTGGCCTGAGTATGACGAAGCAGATGTTCAGATGTGGTGCCCTGCAGTCTATTAGACTCATGGGGCTTGTAACAACGCAGACAACCATGATAAAAACAGCCGTGAACTCAAAGGCGGCTGGCACCCCGTTAATTAACGCACACACGTCCAGGTAGTAGCGTCCCACATGGTGTTGAATGAAGATGTTCTCTTTCTCCGAGATGTACCTGAGCCACTGAAAAGACGGGGTGGAGTAACATTTCTGTTTACCATTATAGAGGTCGGGTGGTACTAGAGCTATGGTTTCAGGTTTTAAAAACATGTGCTGATAAATAGACATGCACATTGGAGCCAGAGTAATGTTCCTAAATGGGTCTAGGTATTCAGTGATTTTCTTTCTCTTGCGGGATTTGGTTTTAATAGTCCTAACCTGTTTTGTCTTCTCCACCACAACGTCTCTGAAAAGGTTGCACGCTTTTCGCAAGATCATGACATCTGCCTGACAGTAAGCTTTCAACTCTGTTTGAAAATGAAACCAATTTTCTCGGTTTTCATCGTACAACTGTAAAAAGCTCTCTTTTTTAGACGGCATCATGTACTCAACACTGTACCTGTCAGGTGGAGGCATAGGACCGCTGTAAATCATGATTAGCCCTCATGTTAAAAAAGTGAGGGAAATAACCTTTACAGCCTTCAAAACCAAAGGCTTTTGGCAAGTTTCTCAACTTCATGGACAAAACTTTCAAGGTGTCTATGAACATAATTTCAAAAGGCACAATCTTTAACAGCATCAGTTTGGAACCCTGGGTGATGAGCTCTACAGCCAACTTTTCACAAATCAGGTCCCGGAGAATAAAGAATGAGTCGTACGCTTTCGAGTTGTGCACTAGCATTGTATACTCACAGTATTTCGGCTGCATGAACGCGTTTAGGAAATCGTTCATGCACGACCGGCCTTCAAACTCCCAGTTTTCATTGGCTGTTAGATGATTGGCTTAAATGTAGTTAGGCTGGTGCACACCCATCTCTTGCATACACTCTATATCGAATGCGATATAGCCTTCTATTTTTTTCTTGGGGAATCCTACGAGCATGTAACACTCGTGCACCAACCCGGCTATAAAATACGCTTTACACATGTGACATTGCATACCTTTACAATCTTGGTCTTCAGCCTTGTAACGCCTGCAAGCCCCACAGTCTGATTTACGGACGCACTGTGCGAGGCTTATGTGTACGTTCAATCAGACTTGCGACCGACAGAACATCTTACACATCGAGCAGTTCACCTTCTGAGCATCACAGGAGACACACCCGTCCCTCTGACACATTTTACAGTGCATTTCACACTGGTGTCTGGTCCGGTTGTTGTATATGTGGTCAGAGTGCTCGCGCACATACTTTGCTCCTAGAAAACTCTTCAGGTTCAAGATACAGTAAAAGTGATTTTCATGAAGTAGCACATAAACAGTCTTGTTTATGGTCGCAAAGTACTTCCAACAACCGCTGTGGTACAGAACTTTTACAATAACGGAAAAATGGTTCTCAAAAAGGCCCAGGTCCCCAAAACCAACCAGTCTGTTGGGTAGTAGTTGAAGCGCCTCATGGGCTGCAGCCGCCATAGACATAATGACGTTGTCTGGGGAGGCCCGGTCTACCAACAACCCCGCAATACTTGCCGTCAGACACATGTTTGTAGCTCCGGTGTTAAAGTCAAGCAACCAGCAACATTTTTTCAGATGATTTTACTGTACATGACGCTTTTTAAGATTTTGGAAGCACTGCCCTCACAGCCCCTAACAATGAGGGCGATGATTCTAAAGGTCCCCTACGCCAGTAATTCAGCCTTGCTCTGTAAAAGCTTAGACAGGTTTTCTAGAAATGTCACAGCATCAAACACATCTTGAGACGATCGTCTGGTGAATAGAGGACTATTGAGACCCTGCCCCTGAAAATGCATCTGAAAGAAATTGTTAGGCCCCACATTGTGTAATAATCGTTCTATGAGCGTTTGCACGGCCTGGTGTATAGCTATAACACCATGATCGGAGGAGTTTAGGCGGTCAAGGTTAACGAACCTAAACTCCTCATAGTGCTCTGTAGTGTTAAACCTATCTACAGTACGACTATACCTTCTTACACTTTCCAAAAACACCTGTTCTGAAGCCTCAGCATGAGAACTGACGGTGGTTGGAGGGCTCCCCAGGGTATCATCGGCCAGTAGTTGACTACGGTTAGCTACTGGTGTGTTTTTATACCTCCTTGTAACGCTTAGTCTGATTTTCTTTAATTTTCTTATTAAAAGCTTGTGGTTTCTAGCGCTACTAGCCCACTTCTGTTTCTTACAATCCCAACAGTTTTTTGGCAACCAGCCACAGCCTATCTGAACAACATTTGGGGTATTTACAAGTGGTGACCCTGACATCTCACCTAATAAGGGAGGGGGTCCTTCAGAAGGTTTTGGGTTGAGCCTGCTCTGAACTTATCCCTTTGAGGACCTGTAAATGCCCATAATCTCTCCTAACTTGATAAGTTGAGGCCTTGGGGAGTGTTTTAGGTGTTGAGGGTTCTATTTTTACGAGTTTTAAACCATTAAGGGTTGGCTCACGCTGCTTCTGAGTTTTGAGCGCTCATAAAACACTTAAAGCTTTACTGAATACATACTGGGTCTTCTTTTTATATTTAGACCTAAGAACAGCAGTATTAATAAATGCGGGTCTTACAGTCCCTATGTTGGCCTGCATGCATAGTCACGCGGGTATGTTACTTATGTCTGCAACTGCTGAATTGCAAGACTGGACCACCTTGCTTCTGCACTGGACCAACCGCTATATTAAAGCCCTCACAGTAGCTCTGGAGGCCCCAGTATTGCAGCCGTTCTTACCCAGTTTTAAAGTCTTAAGACAGAGTCTGAATTTTAGCTGTTTAACCGACTGGTTTATTTCTTTTATATAGGGGTCCAGGACTCTAGTGCGTTCCAAAGGGCCGGGTTCTGGGTCATTATTTGAGACATTAGATGGATGATTGACAGCTCCCTGAGCCTCCCCTGCTATAGGACCATGGTTGACATTATGCCCCCCTTTCTGAGTGGACGGACTGGCCAGGGTCAGGAAAACAGGGTTCCAATGTGAACACCCTGGGTTTTGAGAGGCCTGGTCATCACTAGATGGTGTTCCAAAACTCTGATTTTGTGATCCGCTACATCCTTTGCTGGCATGGTATATTGAGGAGGATGGTGAAGACCACTGCGTGCAGTCACTTGGTGTTGGGGTGGTGGGTTTGTATGCCCCCGTGTTGTACCTGGTGACATCAGACATGGGAGGTTAAATGTTTATCGTAATAACTCATGGCCTCGGATGCACGGGAAGTGCTGTGGATGGGTTATGATGATTGTGGCCCTGTTGATTGCAACCTTGATGGGGACGCATTAGAAGTGTCACGGGGCGTTGCTGTGGCTTCAGAACTTTCTGCCATACCAGATAGCGCCTTAAGAAGTCCTATACAATGGGAAAAAGGATCCTCTAAGTGGTGCTCATTTTCCAAGTCTGTATCCCAAAGACTATGATGGAACGTTACACCGCTTATTGGTGGTAGATCGCTGACGGGCCCTTCCATATTAGACTCCGCCTGCGTTGAACATTTAGAATATTGGGGGCTGGGTTGAGTAGTCTGAGCCTTAACAACTTTTTTAAAAGACAGGTCTAAAGGCAAGGCTTGTAGCTCAGGGGTCTGCAACTTCTTCTTACAATTCTTTAAGGACAGACAATTTATTTTAGTATTGCTGCAGTGCTTAGGGGCCCCTCCAGAGGTTTCACATGGTACAATCTGCTGTGTGTCTGGGATTGTAAGCATGACAATGTCAGAGTGTCCAAGCCCCTGCCTGGAGGTAGTTGTTGTAGAAGTGTTTGCGGTACTAGGCATACCCTTTATGACTGATGATATGGTGTAGTTAAGAGCTGTACATGGGCCATGACCGATGTCTGTAGAGCTGCTGCATGGTAGGTCCTGGGGTCCTGCGCTGTTCACAAATACGGTTGGAGCCATAGGGTTTTGAACGGTCCCGTTGTTGACCTTTAAACATTACATCAACCATTTAGTCTGATGGCCGACTCCTCCAGAGCTCTTATGTGATGATTCTAGGATGTAAAGATAGCAAAATACATATTAGGGGTTGTTATAGCCGCTATACTGCAGGGTGAAAGAGGTTTGAGACACACTAAGGATTATATTCATCTGGCTCTACAGTTTCTAAAAACTCACCTGGGTTTTTCCAATGTGAGGGACCATTTTTAATAGGGTGCCATCCTTAGATGCTGGGGACTTCCTTTTGCGGACTGTTTTTTTAATGTTCCCATCCACATTCTGGGTCGCTACCCATGGAGTTGTTTGTCCCGCAGGGGAACCTCAGGATAAAAATAAATAAAAGTTACATTTACAATACAATACATAGACTATACAAGTTCTCTGAGTATTCCTTCGATGCTGCGTTTATGGGCGCTTTTTAGGTTTTCAAGGCTTTTACACAAGGACTCCTTTATTTACCTGCAAAAGCTGTATCCTGAGACATTGTACTTGGACCATCTTGAACCTGGAGGATCTGTTGCAGGGCGCCAACCGCAAGCTGTAGTTCTGCATCATAACCTGCACAAGCACACAAACATGTGGGAAACCTTTAATGGTAAAATAAAAAAAATAACAATCATGACATCTCTGTTTAGAACGGCCTGTGACCCATAACTCACCTTGTTGCACTGTCTCCATTTCCTCCGGAGACGCCGCAGGCTCTTGGATGTCCTACGTACAAAAGAGACAGAATTGCCTTAAAGCACAACTCATTTAATGTTATATGCATAACCTCTTCATATAAACATGCAAAATGTTGAAAAAAAACATATATATGTAAATTACAAAAAAAAAAGTCTCTCAAGATGCCACTTGTTGAACCCCTATGTTCTGGGAGTATAATACACAGAGCCATTTGTAGACCTTTTCTAGAAAACTATACACTGTTTAATAAACAAAGTCCACAGGGCGGCGCTCTTGCACAAAATAAGATCTAGGATTCTTTCTATATGGCATTATTTATATAATTCTAAGGGCTCCACAACCTTATTTTACTCATACTACAATGCGCCCTAAGGTCTTTATAACACCATATAATTACACTAATTATAAGACTATATAACACAGCACTATTTAAAAACATTACAGTTCCTAGAATTTATACATGTACAATAGACTGGTAGCCGGATCCTAGGATCCAAGCCATGTTTCGCCTTAGCTCAACAGGGCTCTGCACCATATGTGGGGGCAGAGCTCAATCTAAACTCCAGCCTCCAGGGTGGAGCAGACATGCTGAGCCAGCGCCAACAACCCAGACACAGTCTTTTTTTAAAAAATGGCTGTCTGTGGAGACAGCATGTATGGGGACCAGTGTTTTTCTCTGCACCATCCTTGGACACCAGCCCCCCTGAACTAAGGTGAGTGGCTGAGGGTTTTGGGCCTGAGCCTACTGCTCAATACCCCCACAGTAATTGCAGGTTTAGTTTTTGTCATTTTTTTGTTTTTTATTATTATGATTTTTATTTATTTCAATATTTTTTTTTTTTTTTTTAATTTAAATAAAATCTGTCATGTAGGCCCCCGGGGTCCCAAGCCTCATGCTCGGACACCCCAAAGGCCCAAACTTATTTTTTTTAAACTGTAAGGACCCAAGGGCCCAAGCGGCCAAGGCTCAGGCCCTCAGGCCCTCGCACCATCTGCGGCTTCCCTAACTCTTACAGGGTTCTCAGAGGCAGCGCGGCCTCCGAGAACAGATCGGCTTTTATTATTAACTTGAGGCCGCCGAGCCGCAACGTGCTCAGAGACCTCAAGTTAATAATAGAAACGGCCTGTTATCAGAGGCCGCGCTGCCTCTGAGAGTAGACCGTTTCAATTATTAGCGCGAGGCCCCCTGAGCACAGTGTGGCTCCGAGGCCTCACGCTAATAATTGAAACGATCTGCTCTCGGAGGCAGCGTGGCCTCTAAGAGCAGATCGGATCTGCTGATAGGGAAGGCCTCCGAACCGTACCGCACTCGGAGACCTGCGTTATTAACTTAACAGCTCCGATCTCAGAGCCAATAACAGGGACCCCGAGCACACCGCGCTTGGAGACCTACATTATTTTAATAACAGGGTCCCCAAGCGCACCGCGCTCGGAGACCTAGGTTATCAGCTTAACAACTCCGATCTCAGAGTCCACTGGGGCTCTGAGATTGGAGCTATTACATTAATAACAGGGTCCCCGAGCGCGGTGCAGCTCAGAGACCTTCCTTATCAGCTTAACAGCTCCGATCTCAGAGCCCACGTGGGCTCTGAGATCAGAGACGTTAAACTGATAACTGGGTTCTATGAGCAGCACCACGCTCAGAGGCCCCTGTTATTAATATAATATCTCAGCTCTGAGAGAGACCTCGGGGTCTCTCTGAGAGCGGTGATGTAAAACTAAACAGGCGGCCCCTGTGCGTTATGCGGCTCAGGGGGCCCCGGGTTAGTAATAACAATGCAGGCCCCCAAAATACGGGTAAATGTACAGCACCAGAACCAACTTGTACAAATTAAGCATGGCTTCCACCCCACAAAATTAAGTGCAGACCCTCAAAAAATACATACAAATGCACAGCACCAGAACCTTCAAGTACAAATTAAGCATGGCCGCCACCCTACAAAATAAGTGCAGACCCTCAAAAAATACATATAAATGCACAATACCAGAACCTTCAAGTATAAATTAAGCCTGGCCTCCACCCCCACAAAATAAGTGCATGCCCTCAAAAATACATACAAATACACAGCACCAGAAACACCAAGTACAAATTAAGCATTACCTCTACCCTACAAAATAAGTGCAGATCCTCAAAAATACATACAAATACACAGCACCAGAAACACCAAGTACAAATTAAGCATTACCTCTACCCGCCAAAATAAAGGCAGACCCTGAAAAATAAGTGCAAATGCTAAACACCAGAACCAGCAAGTACAAATTTGCATTACCTCCACCCACCAAAAATCAATGCAGACCCTCACAAATAAGTGCAAATACACAGCCCCAGAACCTTCAAGTACAAATTAAGCATGGGCTCTACAGTCCAAAATAAAATGCAGACCCTCAGAAATACATGTAAATGCTCAACACCAGAACCAATATGCACAAATTAAACATTGCAGCCCCACAGCTTGCCACCTCCAACATACATTAATATCATTTTAAAAACATGTGCATTTTACTCTGCTATGTATAGTTAAACAGGTTGGGGCTAATGTAAATGTTAAAGTACAGTAGAACATATACAAGCATCACTTTGTTACAGACCTTAAATAGAAGAGGTTTAGCAACACCAGTCTGTGCTCTGCCCTTCATGTTTTCAGCCTTGAGGTCCTGATGGTACCTGCTCTCCGCAAACTTCAAGTATGTAGTTCAGAAAAAAAGAGGTCTGTGAATGTGGGGGCTTTTATACCAGACACATTGTACTAATCATGCCTAGGCTTTGTGGTGAGTGTGGCCTGGAAATAAACATCTGTTTTAGATGGGCACTGGCTATCCACTGCTTGTTTCAAACTTTTAATTGCATGGTCAGTTTATAATTTGACCTCTACTGAACCCCTTTGATGCCTGTCCTGGAAATGTCCTGTGGGGTATGCATCTGTTTGAGATTTGCAATGCCTGTCATCCTTTGAGGCCTGTCCTGGAGAAGTCATTGGGGTGCTTACATCTGTTTTTAGGTTTGCATTACTGGTCTACTGTTTTGTTTCTAACTTTTAATTGCATGGTCAGTTTATAATTTACCCTCTACTGTGCCCCTGGAAAAGTCCTGTGGGATATACATCTGTTTTAGATTTGCAATGCCTGTCATCCTTTGAGTCCAGTCCTAGGGGCATACATCTGTTTTAGATTTGCAATGACTGTCATCCTTTGAGCCCAGTCCTGGGAAGTCCTGGGGGGCACACATCTGTTTTAGATTTGCAATGCCTGTCATCCTTTTGAGTCCTGTCCTGCGAACACTTAGGGCTACATCTGTTTTAGGTTTGCAATACTGGTCCATTGTTTTGTTTCACACTTTTAATTGCTTTGTCAATTTATAATTTAACCTCTACTGAGCCCCCTTTGATGGCTGTCCTCGAAAAGGCATGTGGGGTCTACATCTGTTTTAGATTTGCAATGCCTGTCACCCTTTGAGGCCTGTGCTGGGAATACTTAGGGCGACATCTGTTTTAGATATGCCTTTCTAAATTGATAGGCTGGCTCTAACAAAAGCACCATTTGACCTGCCCCTCTTTTTGGATTAGCCAACAGTGAGAAGGTCTGGCCTGCCCGCCCATTGCGCCGCCCTATGAGGAGACCCCCAAACAGCCACTTGGTCCTGAATGTCTGACATGGCTAGACCTATCCTCTTAGGCTCTGAAACGGGTTTCACAACACCAAGGCCTTCATTTTACACAGCCCATAGACCAATACACAGGGGCTAGGTCCCTGGCACATGGCTAACACGTGACACCATGAGGTCACAAACCACGTGACACCTCTACCTCTATGTCAGTTCTGGAGCGGGCTCTCAGGGGCACCGGAAGTCCCAGTAACGGAAGTGACGTCATTTCTGGGGCAGGACATCTATCACTTTCCAGTTGATGAAGAAAGGTATCCCCTCCTACTGCTCATGTGTTGGGTGCCTGAATGTAAGTGAAGGTCTTGAGGTCAAACTCTAGTAATTACTGCATAGGAATGACCTTTATTTGTGTGCAGCGGCTGTTCATAAGCGCATGTCGTTTTCATCAATTTAAGATTTCATAATGCAGCAGGAGTCAGACCAGAATCTTTATTCGTCCTGCCTGTGATCTAAATAAAAATGTATCATCTGCCCCACATGATTGGGTGACATATTTAACTATTGTTTTCCTGATTACACAGAGCACCTCATCATTTGCCTCTTATAGATGGTTAAAGCCCAAAACAGCTAGTTGGAATGCACTTGAGTTTCCTGTATAAAGGTGCAAGGTATAAATGATAACCACAGATTCTCATAGTAGGATGTATCCCTGTGCCTGAAACATTCAATTCCCATTCACACACAGACAAGCATATACACATAGGTTTTAAAACAACCAACGCTTCACACACGGAGAAAGCTACCTAGAAACCATCAGACAATATTGCAAAAGGTCACTTAAAATATTGCTCTCACTCCTCCCACAAAGGAGGCCTAATTACAACCAATGTTCACCATTCCCAGACCAATGGCTTTGTTCTCAAACAGAATTTACAACTGTCTCAATGATTCATAAAATTCAATTTTTTTGTAGGTGTAAATTATGTATATTGTTGATTATGCCTGCTGTGGCATGATATTGCCCTGCATGCGCATAGTTCACCCACTGAGCGTATCACAATTGTGTCGTTTGAAAATAGGAGAATTTCATTCGACTTGGACGTATTTTCTACAATATATTCTCTTAAAATGTTTCCCTCCTTCACTCATCGTACAAAGGATGAAAATATCGTGCACGTTACTGCATTACTACTGAAGAATTCATGCGTGTGCAGTTAAAGCTGGTAAGAGCTGTGACTACCGCAACGATATAAGAGTGTGAGCATTCACCGGGTTTGCACCGGATTTCGCTGGCCAATCCTTTGACACTGCACCTCCACCTCATTGAAGGTAGAGCGCTACTTTTTTTACGTGAACTGCAATACTGCATTTTTGTACTGGGGCCAGTGATTATGTTTTGAGTGCGAACTCCCACGATTTGCACAGCAGGAGCAAAAATCACACATGCGCTGTTTGTGCACACGGGATGGGAAGTATCACATCATTAGATCGCTATTACCGATCAAAGGCTACCAATTTTGTATCCGATCCAAATTGCACATTTTTTAAATGGCACACCTCACAATACATCAAACTGACGCATGTGCAATTTGTACCCGTTTTTGGAGACCCATCATGATCAAGCCAGTTGTGATTTATAAGTGGATCAGGAATGTGGAAGTTGCTACTTTTTCCAGGCACATGTCAAGCAATTGTTCATTACTTGCACAACTGCCTGATAAACAGAAGTCTAGCAACACTGCAGATAACTGTAGAGGACGCAGAGAGTATAATTTTGAGTTGTGCATGGGTATGAATTCATCCATAGCTCCTAATCAGAACGAAATATAACAATATACCGGGCACAATAGGAAACAAGCATTTGCAATGCAATGGGTCTTGCATTTGCTCGGTTAGAGCTATTAGTGTTGTAAATTCCTAACTGGACTTTTCTTGCCATATACATTGAAAATGAAAAGTAAAACAGTTGACATAAGCAAGCCAATTCAAAATGCCACGGCTGCCATGAGCATGAGTGCGAAGGTGAAACACAAATGGAAAAAGAAGTTTGCTCGCAGTTAAACGTATATTGGCAAACATGCAATTCTCCATGTAACAGGGTCGTTGACCAAGGCGGTAACGAAACTGCCCCAAGAAGGGACAAACGTAAAGTATTTACTAATGATAACAAAGGTATTTTGAAAGGCAACCCCACGAACGAGTGATGGTGATAGGCCTGCAGTAGGTATGGTTAAAAGCCCACAGATAGATTACAACACGTCAGAGTGCTTGTGCACTTGACCTAAAGATAGAAACAGTAGGGGTTGGTCTGTGTTTTAAGGTGTTATCAATCTGCTACTTGGCTGTTGGTAAGCGTTCAGTGGGAGGTCTGCAGGATGAGATGGCCCAGGACGGTGGAGATGGGAAGGCCCCTCCTCAATTGCCAGCCACACCCTAAGCGTCAGCCCTGTTGTCTGTTTAAGGCAGTAATTACTGAACATCATTTCACGTCCCCTCCAACCCTGCCTACCTTCAAACATAGCCTTTACTTAAATGATTTCCATTCTAACCAACCCCTTTCATATTGAAGAGTGTTTTTGTTTTTAGGGATATGTCACGCTAAATACTGGCCTCTTCGGATTTTGTTATTTTGTTTAGGATACCCATTGCTGTTAAGAGGACGGTGGCAGGCAGCAAGGAACAATATGTTTTCCCCAGAGGCGCAATGTTTGGACAATCGTGGAAGCCCTGACTGCAGGCTGCAGTGCAAACTTCCTGGTACTACAGGGGGCAACTTGGTGAATGGACCACCTCCACTCTAAAATCTAGTGGTGGCGCACATGGAGTTATTGCACAGAGGCTTTCATCACATTATTACAGCCATCCTTTGGATTTTCCCTTTTTGCAGTTTTATATAGCGCAAACCAGCCCGTATTGGAGCACTTAACATAGGCACCATTTACATTATACAACGTCATATTATTTTTTTTAGGCAAGGAGAGATTAAGTGATTTTCCCAAAATATGTGAATCCGATGCCTAGGATCTAACTTGGTACCCCAGTTCCAGAGTCAGGAGCTCTTCCCGCAAGACCACATTGTTTGCAGGCTGAGGAGTGGGATTTCTGCAACCATTACAAAATTTTCACCCGAAAACTATATCACAACATTCGGCAATGAGGACATGCTAGGTTTCCGGTTTAGAGTCAAAGTGGCATAGACAAGCAGCGCAGGAAGCATTACAGAAATGGGTGGTTGAGTATGCAGAAGTGTTAATGGTTGGATTGATTGAAGTGTAGATGGATGGATGGTAGATAGGTTGATGGATGGATAGTCTGATAAGTGGACTGATGGGTTGATGAGATGGTAATTTAGTGTGTAATGCATCGGTGGGCGAGTAGATAAATGGCTAAGTGAACGAACAGGAATAACTCCATTCTGTGATCTGAATCTCTTCAGTTTGCCCCTAGCTCCTTATTGGGTACCTAAAGGACATACATATCGTTGAGTTTATGATTTTTTTCCCATTTGGGAAACACTCCATTTAACTTTAGCCATCTGACCTATGTCACAATCAGTTTATCAGCCAGCACATAGCATTCAATTTAAACAGCTATATGGGAGCTAGTAATGTCAACCACATGGCTGCCCTTTGTTATCTCACTTTCATACAAATATGGTCTGTGCTCTTTATGTCATATTGTGTATTTCTTTCCCAGTTACCTCTAGAGTAAACAGTGAATGGGTGGCTCTGCCGTGCACTTCTGCATAGAAAGCGTAGCTTACCCATATATTTGTCGCTCATTTCCACTCCGTTACTTCACATTTCTCAGAGAGGGAGGAGTGACCGTAAAAGCTCATAGATCATAATGTCTGTAAAAGGTGCCAATGTGCATTTTTTTAAGCACTGCATGCAGTTGGTGACAAAATCAGAGCCTTTAAAAGCTGAGGTGTCGGTGGATACGGTAGGTCACCAAGGTTTGTGTATCTGTCTTCAGCCATGTGTCTAAGCACTCCCCTGCTCACCGTGCCAAAGTAAATGAGCTATATTAACATATTGAGATTGGTTTGCCTCGATATTGCCACCTTGTAGTACCGAAGTGGACTCCTCAGCAAAATTACTCAGTGGAAACAATTTTTAAGTGGTCACCACAAATTTCCACTACGAAAATAAAAACAATTTGCCCAAGATCACATTTTGGTCATGTGGAGAAACCAGGATTGGAATTCGGGTCGCCTCGAGACACTGTCAGGTTGTGCAGTACACTATACAAATGTCCTAACCTTAGAACATTGACAGGTACCCTCTACTGAGTGGTATTCCTGGTAGTCAAGACGATGCGTGGGGCCTACCATCCCGTACCCCTCAGGTCACAACCAAGGCAGGTGGGGACAGGAAGGGAGGGTGAATGTGTGCGTGTTAAATATGTGATTCCTATAAAACAGAAATGCTAATTAAACGTGCTTTTGACTCTGTATCTGGTACAGTCCACTGGCGTTGGGACACTTTAAAGCAGTTTCTTTGTAATAAGTTCAACTATGAACTATGTAATAAAATGGTTCCACCTCACAGATCATGTGCTACAAAGAGATTTGAAAACATTGCAAAATATCGTTTGCTGCAAAAAACAAACTGCAAGCCAGGGAGGAATCAGGAAGTGGGTTTTTATTTGACAAATACACATATGCCTTTGTCTTCGCAAAGACGATTAAGCACACGCTGCTCAGACGAATATGCAAACTGTACACTCAGCAGTCAATCACAGTATGGCCAAGTCGAGCCTTTGATTTAGCGGATGCAAAGAGAGTTTGCACCTGAACAGGGTACATCACTGTTCTAACTCCAGTCCTAGACTAATTAAGTGAAAGTTTAGCATTCTTCAAATATTGTAAACATGCGTTTAAATGTAAATTAGAATCTTTGTGCACCACGAGTAGCATCCTCAACGTGGCAAAAAAGAACGAGGCTACAATTTGGAGGGCGAGTGGGTGGTGTTTCACATAACATATACATCGTATCCCCTGCCTCTTCTTCAGACACACACTTCCTCCCTGACTCAAGCCACACTTTATAGGAATTCAGGTTACACCCAAATCTCATGGCTTAACATCCTTTCCTCGTGTGCAGGGCGACCAGAGTCCTTGCGATCAGTAAGATGCAGCTGCTCAGACAAATGGCTTATTTTGTTGGAATTTAAATATGCAGTGGTCCTGCTCTTGTCGGACTTCATTGAAAAAGTACCATCACCTGATGAGTGCGTCCCCCAGCAGTGCCATATTGAGGCGGGTCAGAAAAACAAACACTCTATTTGGCTGGTATCTGACTATGAAGTGCTCGTCGGATCTGAGTGAAACAGTGTAATCAACTGACGATTCCATCTCCCGGCGGCGCAGTGTTGAGGTGGGTTATTCTCCTGTGTAAGGATGCAGCTGTCATGCACTCATCTTGTCTAATTAAAGTTATTTGACCTGTGCGCACGGCGTGGACCCTCATATTGGCACGGGTAACATGAGGCATCTGTGTACATAAGAGTTAGGCGCTGCTGCCATGATCAAACCCGAAGACCGGCTGCAACAACAGGGGAACAAGAGGGCAGGAGCGAAGATGTAATCACATATGGTGGCACCGAAGCTGCAATACTTAAAGAGGAAGTTAAAACACATGTGCTGTTTACAAAGGCACTGAAGCAAGTGAAACAAGCATTTGCAATGCAATAGTCTCGTGTTTGCTCGAGTTAGAGCTCATAGCATTGTAAATTACTGACTGGACTTTTGTTGCCACACAGACTGAAAATAACAAAAGGAAGAGAGTGAGGGTGAGCTGGCCCTGGAAAAGCCCCAATCTGCTGTTGGTTTATGTTTACAGAGTGAGCTGGTGGGGAGGAGTAACTGAACAAGCACCCACACTGTTGAGGTGAAACAGGCAAATGCCCCCAAAAAGTCCCTCACAGAAGAGATAAACAGGGCATAGCGTAATTACACAATACTTTGTGCTGCTCCCAAAGTGAAAAAAGGCAGGACAAAAAGACAGAACTGACCACTAGCAAGCAAGGATTTTTGAAGGACACTGCAACTAACAAATCAAAAAGCTGGAACTCACTCTATACTGTAGTATACTTAAAAGTATACAGCAGACCGAACGCTAACGCTCGACCTAAAAACTGGAAACAGAATTAAATAAAGCCTAATTTCCATAATTAACCAAGCGGTATTGAAAGCTACCACAGATCACCTACCTGGCTAGAAGGCATCCACATCCATGATTATCTATATTGTGTCTTTGGGGGTCACTGTCCCTCTTGACTTCAAGTTCTACTTGCAGTGATTTCAACTGTGGTGATTCCTACTGAATACCACCAGTACCACAACCCAAGAACCTAGGAGAACCTGTCAGACGAGTTACCACATCATAGTACCCTACAGGCTAGAAACTTTAGTGTGGCTAGGTGATCTGTGTCGTACATCCACTGATCCACAGGGTGCAGAGGGCTGCAAAACTTCAAGACAACTCAGACCACAAGAACCCTAGCTCATACTCATGCCCTATTAGTAATTTCAGACATTATTTTCTAATACAGATTGCTACTCATCATATTTCAAATCCAAGCTTAAGCAAATTGGTACGATCTAAATGAATTAGCTAGCTAGGGTATAGTCACCTAATCCAGTTAGCCACGAAAACACTGCAGTGCCTGCATTGGACTCATGGAGGATAGCTCTGGTCTGTGCTGGTGCACACCCATAAATATGTCGAGGCAACGAGATTAAAAAATAATAATGCCCTTCATTGCATTCATTAACTCTTTGAGTTAGTCTTTGTAAGAGGATGCAAATCAGAGTGGCATTTCAGAGGTTGCATGGTGGTTCTGTGCGTGTTACCTCCTGACACTTGATGGAGCTCTGAGTCACCAAGGGATAGTTGAAGTCCCATGCCTTCAGGGTTAGGCTTCAGTTTGTGCATGCACAGAAAATGACTGCCAGGCAACGTATGCACAGTAAATGTTTATATATAGGGACAGTTATACGGAAGTGACAATCCATGCAGGGGGTTCCATTTGCAAGTGGCCTTCCTGGTAACTAACTATGCCTCCTCCAAATTAATTTCCTGCCTAGAACACGCTGTATGCAAGGCAAAGTCCAATAAGTTCATAATCCAGCACTGGGTCTCTAGATCGCAAATTCATACCTTCATGTTTGATCCGCTTGAAAGCTTGTGGTCTATTGCTGAGGGAAGAGTCCAATCGAAAATATTGGGTGTTGTTAATTTTTGCATAAGTGTGAACCAAATACATTTGAATTTGATCCACGTTATGTAATGTGGTACTTTTAATGCTGCTTTTATGTGTTCTTCCAACTGCAGGTTTAGGCACAGTGAGCTACCTGTGTTCAAGTCACTAAACCTCTTTGGGAACTTCACCAGTTTAGACGAACTCTATGAAACAGGGGAAGCTTCAAGTTGATGCCTGAGCTTAAAGTATAATTTAAAGTTCCTTACTTTCAGCAGAATGCATAATGGAGGATTTATGCTGTTAATCATTTCAATGGATACCAAGTTGACCAGCAACAGATTCTCATTGTTTGCTACATTTAAGCATACTAATCTCTTTTTTCAGTATACAGACCAGTGATAAGCAGCAGATTGTTGTCCCCCAACAGAAAGTAGACAAGACAAACAGGCAAAAGCCAAATACGGTTTTCTAGGAATGGCTACATGAAGGAACCAGAAAAGGGTGAAAATAACAAAACTGAGGGATGCAGGATTGGGTGGAGAAATTTAACGAAGCAAAGAGCCAATACAACTACGAGTCATTACTAGGCCAAGAGATTTGTTTGTAGGGTGGTTAAATATGGTCTACCCACCCACTGGCATGTTGGTTAGTAGTCTGGCTCATTGCTTTCCATTGACTAGTTTTGCAATGCTTCAATTTTCTTCTCTTTTCGAGCCTGGTGGTGCAGAAAGTCACACAAAAGGACCACACACCTAGCACTTAACCCCTTCTCTCTGCATTCTGGAAAAGAAATCATGACATAGATACTCTCAGTTGTTGCTATAAGATTAATTTTTCTTTAATGGCCAATGAAGTACATAAATCTATACAAGGTTTGCCCAGCATACGTCCAGAAATGTTGAATCCATGATCAATTTCATTGCTGTATATTTAACTGAGCTCTTCCTAAATGCAGATGGAGGCATGGCAGGGACCTCTGGCAGTACAGGTGTAACTTCTTAGGTTAAAAAAACAATGAGCAGAACAGGAACAACTGGAAATGGGAGGAGAAGGAAAAAGGATAGCCCAAGATTGCATGCACCAGGTGATTTTGGATCACAGGATCTGTCCAAAACCATCTGAAAGATGGTTTTCAACAGAGGACACATAGTGGATATAATTGTGTTAATTATTAATTAATGTTTTATATAAGATTTCTTCCAGTATATTTGTCATGGAGGCTTATGTTTTTTTAACTGTGATTTTTATCTAGCTTTGCACATTATTGTAGGTACACCCTTCCCTAACCTATACGCCTCATATGACAGTTATGTATCTGTAATGAGACAAAAACAGCCTGGGCACTTAGGTCTTTTCTAGGTAGTTGTCTTATAATTAGAAGCTGGAAGAAGGGGGTTGTACCTAGGCAGAAGAAGGCAGGAAAAGGCAAAGGCTTACCTTCATTAAACTCTAAATAGGAACTTTGCATTATTCAGGCCAGCATTCTAGTGCGCCTTTTGTGTGCAACTAGGAGGTAAGGTGGCAATGTACGAAAAATGATTTATTTGTTAAATTAAATGGGTTAATTGAATAACAAATACTTTTTCATTTTAATATTATGGATCATAGAGTGACTCCAGCACACGAATAGAGACAATTGCAAGCGCATATTACCCATATCTGGTGACCAGCATCTGATATTTCCTAAGGTGGGTCACTCTATTACATGCCTGATAACGTACCACTACATTGTAAGATAATCACGTACTTAATTTTCTTAATTCCTCCTATACTTACCTCCCATGGTAAGTACGAATGGAGTTATATGTACCATACAGTGTAGTAATAGGCCAAGGTAGTGGATATTATATTATTGTAGACCAATAAAGCACCAGGAAACCGTCCTGCACAAAAGGCAAGACTACACTTGTGGATATTGTGCCCTCATACCCACAAATTGGGCTGCATTTGCAGCTCCCACCCGCTGTCTGTAGCTTCCTGCTCCCCTTTCCTTGCTGCAGCCTAAAGCTACCTTATCTTGACTTATAGTGCCCTGGCCAGGTAGAGATGAAATTCATAAACCCTTGATGATTAATGGAACTCAGCGCTGAGTGAAACATCTCGATTAGAATAATTAATTCCTAGGTATTTCTTTTTCCATTCTGGTTGGTGTTTTTCAGTTTCTTGTTATTTATATTTATTTCCAAAGATGAAGGAAAACATTACAATTCTCAGAAAAATACCGGCCATGCTTGTACAGTGAGACATAAGCTTCACGCTTGTGGTCTGTTCAGACCCAATCAGCAGAATATCTGATATTGAATGCACTGTGTCAAATTATATTGCGCACACAAAGGGGCATACTGACAAAATGCATTTTGTAGTACATAGTACACTAGTAATACTAACACTACAAAATTCTATTGGCGAACCTACATGCAGAGGTCTATGCCTCTGTGGCTCATGTCTTTTAAGTCCAGATATCTATGTACCGACTGCGGAGATCTCTGCATGTGTAGGTGTATGTTTTAGTACGACATTTGAAAGGGATGAGGGGAGTGACTGAAAAATTGGGATTTTTACACATAAATGGGAGAGGGTAGAGAGGAGTATGGAGAGGTTAAGGAAGGTATATGAGGAGTTAGGGAGGGGCATTCAACTACCCACAAAAGAGTAAACACTTTCCCATTCCCAAACTACACTTCTATAGGTACTATGCACAAAAGCAAACACAATCCTAGTCAGGGATAGGCACAAGCAAACTCTAAATTAACCCGTGCTTAATCTCCTGGTAGCTTGGAACAGGGCACTCAGACATAACTTAGAGGCAATATGTGAAGTATTTGTGCAACACTCTAAACAGTAAAACAGCTAAAACATCATACAAAATGAGCCCACACCAGGCTAGAAAAATAAAGCTTGATTTAACAAATAAAACAAGACCCTAAAAACAAAAATTCAATCAGAAGAACAGGAGTCAAAACTTCAATCCGATTCCAGTTGGAGCGCCGGTCAGATATAGTCCCAGATAAGTCCTGCTGAAGGTTTACCTTCTCATGTTTTGTGCCATTAGTCCTGTTCATGTTGCAGAGGGTCGCAAGGAGAGTGTCACAGGTGGCGGGCAGACTGGTGCAAAGAGGGGGCTGGGCATTGCGGACAGGCGAGCTGGAGCTTTGCCTTGGCAGTCCCCCATAGGCTATCAATGCTGCTGTGCAGAGACAAGCTAGCGGTGGCTTGTGCTGATTTTCAAAGCAAACCGTGTATATCTGGTGTGAACAGGCCTGTTTGCAGTCACAAAGACCCCAAAAGCTTGATTTTGAGAACCACACCAAGGGTCTAGGACCTGAGAGGCACCTCTTGCGGGTCAAGAGCTCACTGAAGGCAGATCCAGGAGCTGTTGGGGAGACCTTTATGTCACTGATGCTCAGAGCAGGAGGCCAGCAGACTTGCCCATGGAGTCACTGTTGGATCCTAGATTCAAGATGAAGTTGCAGGTTCAGTTCTTCAACCCCCGCAAGACAGCAGCAGGCAGAAGGTCAGCACAGCAGGGCAGGAGTTCCTGTAGGACAGTAGTCCAGCAGTGTGGCGGTCTTTGTTGCAACACAGCAGCCCTTCTTCCTGGCAGAGTATCATCAGGTCTATAAGTGTACTTAAGTGGTGATGTCTGAAGTCCTTTTATACACAGTTGTGCCTTTGAAGTGAGGAAAACATTGTAGAGGCATGTCTTTGGAGCACACAGATGCCCTGCATTCCCTGCCCTGGTACAGCCTATTCAAGTGTAAGTGATGCTGGGCCCAGTTCCTCCCTCCCATCCACCCAGTGATGGTTCATCCAGTTACACCTGATCTCCTCACTGTGTGTGGCTGTCTAGGAGCAACACACAAAGCCCAACTGCCAACTACACAAAATCATGTGAGCAGAGACAGGCTGGAGGCACCAAGCAGCTGAGGCAAGAGATGCAAACTTTTCTAAAGTGGCATTTTCAAAATAGTAATTTAAAATACAACTCACCATAAGTTAAGATTTTAAAATAGGATTCCAGAGACACCAAACATGAAGAAGGTATATCTTCCCATTTGAAAATTACACATGTAAGATGTAAGTGTTGGAATGTCAATTCTAGTTATAAATTCATTACTAGTAGTAACGTTATGGCTAGGGTCATATAGGAGGCTTTCACTCATCAATGAAGAATATCAAGAAGTAGTAAATTTACTCAAAAGAGAAAAAGTAAATTTATGCATTTAAATTCACTCATGTGTATGTTTTCCTTTGTGAATAGTCCCCATAATTTTTCCTTTTCGTTGTTTCATATTATTAATGATGAGTGGTTAGCTCAATAATTTGATGCATAATTATTTGTGGAGTGATTAAAATAACGGTATAGTTTGTGTCAGGTAAGCATGTAACACCCCACACTGTATTTGCTAGCAGGTCTGGTGAATAAAAAACAACTTTGTTTAGAAAACAATTGTGAAATTCCAGGGAACATGATAAAATACTCTGTGACATGAAAAGCAATATATTAGACTGCTTGAAATGGCTTGTAAACAGGTAAGATATGAGGGCTTCAGGTATTAAAAATGGAAATGAGTTTAGGTTAACCCAGCATGACATTGAATACTAGGGAACTCAAATTCACGCAGTATTTCCTCAAGGATTTGATGTTAGATCTTCTGCCACCAGTCAACTAAGCATGGCCTAAATAAGTGAATGAAGCCTCATAACTAGATGTGCAGAGCACACATGAACCTTGATGTTGGGATCTAAATGTCACCTGTACAGCCCTAGAAAATGTGCTTTGCTTGTGGCAATCCTCTGTAACTTTTGACTTGTTGCTTCCATAAATATGACAATCATGCATGACTAATGAGGACCTCTCAAATAATGGCTTGAGATTCCAGAGTGTGGTAACAGGCACACAAAGTGTACCTCTCCTTTTGAGAGTCACTGCTATCTGTTACTGAGCCCACGGGGTCTGACAATTGTGGTGGAAATTGTGTATAGTTTAAGGCAGAAGCCTTTTTGACTGTCACCTTCACAGGAGAGATGCTCATGAACCTTGATGTTGGGATCTAAATGTCACCTGCACAGCCCTAGAAAATGTGCTTTGCTTGTGGCAATCCTCTGTAACTTTTGACTTGTTGCTTCCATAAATATGACAATCATGCATGACTAATGAGGGCCTCTCAAATAATGGCTTGAGATTCCAGAGTGTGGTAACAGGCACACAAAGTGTACCTCTCCTTTTGAGAGTCACTGCTATCTGTTACTGAGCCCACGGAGTCTGACAATTGTGGTGGAAATTGTGTATAGTTTAAGGCAGAAGCCTTTTTGACTGTCACCTTCACAGGAGAGATGCTCATTGGCCTTACTTGGTAATGGGTCTGCTTAGACCATTCACCCATGTAGGCAACCAAGGGAGATGTGGATGGAGAGTGCTTGCTAACGCTGGAGTGTGTGTGATGTACTTCACTGTATTGGAAGAACAATCCTTCTTGGATCTCATTTGTCAAGATGATTTACCAAATGGAGTCCTGGCTGTGAGCCTGCTTGGGTACTTTGTTGATCTAAGCAAGACTTGGGCAAGTTTACCTTTTGAAGTAAGTGAAGTGCAAGTAACTGGATGGTGGGGTGGCACCATTTTGAAGTGACAAGACAGCCTCTGCATTTTCCTGCTACGTCTCTCCAAAACATTGTTACTGTATACAGATGTGTATAGTGTCTGGTGAGAGTACTGCTCCCATCTTCCTGCCTTTGTTTTTCAACTATTGCGAGAATAGAACCAGCTCCAATCATCTCTTCCAACTGATTCTGCTGATGAAATAGTATGCAGCCTGTGTGAAACTCTCTAACACCATGAAAGTAGACATATCCACAACAGAGATGGACTCTGGAATTGCCAACCTTGTCTGCCAGTCAAAGAATATTTCTTTGTAGAAATCCCCAGTTGGTAAACCAGGATACTGTTTACAAATAAAGGGGACTGCATGCCTGAGTCATCCCTTTTTCTCTAACGCCATATATTTAAATACTAGCCTTTTTGCTAATTCAGAGACCAATTAGCAATCCTAACCACTGATAGAAGTACTTATTGATTCTGTCCTTGTTTCAGAAAGCCCACTATTGTGGAAGAGGGGAGAAGGAGCATCCAATGCAGAAGGAAAGATGCCCAGAAAGGGTAGATCAAATCCAAGTGACTTGTGGAAGCTACACAGAGCAATATCAGTACCAACTTCCCATCACCACTGTATAGTTATACTCTATTAAGGATCCCCTTCATGATCCTTTTTTGATTATTGGCTATATCTCCCCATGGCTCTGTGGGTGGCCTGCACCTATAAAAAATCTTGCAGCGGCCAGCATGTTTTATGATCTCAGTCTCTGATATGTGTAATGCCTTTAGAGAAATTAATGTGATTGTGTGGTATGGAGACATTTACTTTCCTTGTATTTGACTGACTTGGGCCTGAGTTGGGTGAGCTCCTCTTGATTTTGGAATAGAGGACTTCAGGCTCCAGAAGGAACTACTGGAAATTAGTGGAAGAGTAGTGACGCTGGAAAACCTGTCACAAAGTCATTGGTGAGCCTGCACTTATTTCCCTCAGTGCATTGCCTCCTGAGAACCTCCTGGTTCCAAACATTTCTACTCGCTACCCTGTCTGACTACACTTTGTTCCATGTGCTAAAACACCACCAAGCAGGGACAACAGGAGTGGGCCATAACTTGGTTTGGTCAATGCTCTAATCCAGAATACTTAGGTTTTGATTATGAGTTTGGCGGCCGGAAAACACCGCCCTCTGCCTATGCGGCAACCCCCGCCAGAGTTATTCTGGGTTTCCTGTCAGGTCAGCGGCTAGAAACCTAAGTTTCTGCCCACTGGTCTAGCGGGAAGCAAGCTACAGCATTGTTTCTGGCTTGTAATCAAGCCGGCGACAAAGCTGTCACCTGCAGGTTGTACCAACACACTCGCAATGCTCACTGTCTGCAAAGCAGACAGTGAACATTGTGATGGTGCGGGCCGGGGGGGGGCCTTCACTGCCCATGCCAAGTGCATAGGCAGTGCAGGGGCACCCCTGTGGCCCCCGCACCTGTTCTCCGACAGCCTTTTCATGGCGGTGCTACCGCCATGAAACCGCTGGGGAGAATGAGGTCGTAATCCTCAGGGCAGTGCTGCTTGCAGTGCTGCCCTGGCGGATTAGGGCCTCTGCCACCACCAGACCAACAGGATCCAAGATCCCGGTGGAGCTTGTGGTCCAAACACCAGGGTTGTAATGTGGCGGTCGAACCGCAGCATTGGCAGAGGTCCAGACCACCACCACGAGTGTGGCCGTCTATAGCACCCCAACTCGTAATGAGGCCCCTAGTGATGAGAGTCAGCAGAATCCATGTGTGGAGTGTCATAAGGAAGAATGACACCCCTTAAGAAGAAGAGGAAAATGCTTCTGCATTCATACCATGAGAAAGATTTATTATTATTGTCAAGCATCCTCTAAAGCCATGAGCAAGATTTATTATTATTGTCAAGCATCTGCTAAAGCCAATTGGCAGGAATATCTCATGGTGTGGATCCTGCACTAGAATCAGTAGACAGGAACTTGCTAATGTGAAAAAAGCCTCTACTAAACTGCTTGTACAATATCAATTCCCTTTATATTTCCATTCGTAGCATCTAGTAGTGCATATATTAAAATACTTCATTTGAAAGATTAAGGACTTACTGGACATTTATATATTCATTTCATAATGCTGTGCTGGGTCCTTAGTCTCTAGCTGGATTACCTCCCTTTGCACTCTTTGGAATGCTCTACTTAACTTCCTAGATGGTGAAGTGCCAAAGGGGTTTACGTGGTGCACAGTTTGGGTATCAGCTGTATAGTTACCCCGGGACATCAAAGGTAAAAGGCCACAACTGTCACAGTTGGAGCCCAGTAACACATAATTGGCCTGACCTGCCGAACCCAATTTTTTTAAAAAGCAAGAAGAAGCAGGTCAGGTATAAAAATATAATGCAAATCTGAGAAGAGGAATCAAATCAAGATTACAGATAGCTATATTGGAATGATCAATAAAAAGTCAAGTCAAGATGGCAACCTCTCTCGGGGGAGTGGCTTGTGCGCCATCCAAGGTGCATTGCTGATCTCTAGATGGAGTGGGGAGCTTTTCAGGGATTTGCAGCCACTGCAGTGTTCACCGGCGAAGCAGACATTGCTGCGTCACCTCCTGAGCACCTGGTGAGTATCTGGTACTTGGTTTCACAGGCCAGCTCCTCTCTGAACTGCACAGCCAGGGTCTTTCTTGTCACCAGGAGAGCTCATGTCTGCCATCTTGTGAGGGGGTGAGCACGTCTCTTCAGGAGAATTCATTTTTCAAGGCATTTAACCTCATTTCAAACTGTTGGCTCCTCTTCACAGTGTGCGGATAGCTCCGGGGATTTTCCATTTCTATTCAGCATGAGAGTTCATGCCAGTCTTGTTTTGTGGTGATGAGCACCTCTTTTTCCACAAGCTTTCTCATGCAAGGATTTCTGCTGCAGCAGCAATATGCCTGAATTCACCACGCCGGCCTTCAGGGATTCTTTCCGTACACAAGGAGAATGTTTGACAAACCACCAGATGCCTCTAAATGTGAATTGGTTTCCTGAGCCACTCTCTATGCTTCTTAGTGATATTTGAGCTGCTGATATCTATCTATTTGCATTGCAACCTTTTTGAAGCCTGAGAGGTAAATGCTGCTCTATTTATAATCTTTTTGCTCAAGACTTTTTTTGTTCCTCAGGGCTCATAATTACTGTTTTTCAGTTTATTACCAATTCTTGCGCTGCAGTTCAATTGAGGTCCAGCTTCAATATATTGTATATGACTGTTATTTCACTGCTATTCAACCCTCGTCCAACCAACTTATCTAATATGGGGAAAACAAGAAGCCTTAAACTGCCTGGAGCGTTAAATTCTGTTTTGTTCTCAGACTGTGACTCTGCCCATAATTATATGAATGTCAATACGTTTCAGAAGTCAGATACTACCCCAGTAACAATTCTAAAATCATCTACACTTGGTAAAATACATTTGGAATCCAATAAGAGACTGAAAAGGATCCCCCATTGCCAGTTAAATCCACTACGATTTCCATGGAAGGGATACTTGATTAAATGTTTGCAATAAAATCCTTCATGGAAGAGACTACCAAGACTTTGAAACATTTGGATGATAAATGGTCCTCTTTGGAGGCACGAGTTTTGATGGTAGAGCAAAAAACTGACAGTCTTCAAAATACAGTCTCACCTGTTACTCATTTGGAGTCTGAGATCCCCTTACTCAAAAAGTACACAGAAGACCTAGAAAACCAAAACCAGACAAATAATTTTTGCATTTATGGTCTTCCTGAAAACACTGAGGGCTCTGATCCGACTGTCTATTTTCAGTCTTTTCTCTCAAAAACTCTGGATATGCCTACAACCACTCATCTCGACATCCAAAGGTCACACAGATGTGGTCCCAGAGTTTTAACTAAAACATAGGAGTTATCATATTTGTCTTGCAATATACAGATCTTCTGCAGGGGATGTCTGCTATTAAATCTAAAAAGGAAAACATTTTGGCTGATCACAGACTCAACTGTTCCCAAGATGTGTCTAACATTCTGGCAGATTGTCAGAAGCTATTTCTAGATATGCATTCTCAGCCTAGAGCCAAAAACGTCAGATTTGGTTTAATCCATCCTTGCTTATTCAAGGTGATTCATAAAGAAAAAACATCTACTTATGAAGATCCTGTTGCTATCAGGAGATTTATTCAACAACACGGAGGAGAAGACATGGAAACTTCGAGAATTAATTATGAATTGTTTTTTGTATGCTTTCTTTCATACTCAATAGGTTCCTGTGTATTTTAGAAGACTTACTGTGGTATACTTCTTTCTTCTCTCCTCTCCTCCTATTATGTAAGTTCTACTTATACATTATTTTTCTTTTCTTATAGAGGTGTTTGGTTTTCCTTTATTTATCTCGTGCCTCTACTTTAGTATGATACCATATTTCACATCGTAACTACCCTGCTTGCCCTCTGGAGCGAAGAACTTGTCACTGTCATCTTCCGGTGTTTCTACCCTCCCCTCATCTTTATTTGTATTCCTTGGTATGTTTTTCAGTAGTTATGTGTATGACTTGCTCTATCTCTATGTTCCCTTTTTTGCTTGCTTCTTTCTTTTGTTCTTTTATGTTGTTCTATTTAATCTTCCTTTCTGCCTTTTTCCTTATCCTCTTACCCTTCTGTCTTTCCTTCTGCTTACTAATTATAATTCCTATGCTTACCAATTTTGTATTCTTTGCTTATCCTTGTATTTCCATAATGATATTAATCTTGTTACTTTAGACATACAAAGTGTGCATGGTTTTGTTCACATTTAACAATTCTGAGTTACTTCATGGGACTTTAAGGGTTTAGGTGACCCTGTTAAAAGACAGAGAATGATATCTCATTTACCTAAACTTAAAACAGATATGGAACTACTTCAGGAGTCACATCTTTTTGAGTTGGAGGTTGCAAACGAAAGAAATGCTGAGTTGGAAATGTTATTGTCTCACCTGCAATGGGGAAAAAGAATGAAGTATTCATTCTTTGTCTAACATTTGCAAATCTCAGTTAAAACCAAAGAACATGGCTCTCAAGGTAGATGGATTATTATCAAACTATTTATCGATAATGAGCCAATTACAATTTTCAATGTTTATAACCCAATCTCTTTTGACAATACATTCTGGACTAGTGTTGGAGGATGGATTATTAGTAGTGATAAGCATGCACCTATCACTAGCAATAAGGCCAACAGCCCAACATAAGTTCCAGTCAAGGTCTCAATACATCAGGCCCTGGCTCAACCCTTTGTAGCTAGCTGTGAGTAGGCAGGCCTAACTTAGGAGATAAGTGTGTAAAGCATTTAAATATACAAATACAGTAAATAAGTAAGACACAGCACACATTAAAAATCCCACACCAATTTACAAAAATAGGAATTATTTTTATCTTTAACATGACACCAAAATGTCAAACATCCAATATACGGAATCAGAGATACGAATTTTTAAAGATGGAATAAAAAAATCTGTTTTCTAGTGCCTAAAAGCCAATAGTGATAATCAGGGACATTGGGTCATGCTAGACCGGGAGCAAGTAACAATTTGAAGCTGACCGCAATGGAGCCCTATCCGAATACACTAAGCGGGAGGCATCAGTCAAAATTTTACCTTCGGACTTAGCAGTTTTTCTCGAGGATTTTCTCCTGGCTTTGTGCTGTCTTCTCCAGCAAGTCAATTTTGATGCAATGTCATCAGACTGCTTTTCCACGAGGTCGCGGCCAAATCCTGGAAGTCTAGTGCTCTGGAGCTTTCAGCGGTACAAACCTGAAATTCAAGCATTGTCACTGTTGAACGTAGTTGGCTTGGCTCTCGATGTCGTGCCAGTCCACTTATGGAGCCTTTTTCAAAAGTTGTTCCAGACATCTCCAAACGTCTGGAACTTCTTTCTGAAGT
This sequence comes from Pleurodeles waltl, assembly GCF_031143425.1. NCBI lineage: Eukaryota > Metazoa > Chordata > Amphibia > Caudata > Salamandridae > Pleurodeles > Pleurodeles waltl. The sequence continues at coordinate 269,908,049 of NC_090436.1, read as the reverse complement.
TCACCTTGAGGGTTCTAAGTGTCCAAAAACCTAGATATCAGGGTATATACGCTCTAAAATGGTCCTTGGAAGTTTGTAATACAATTCCCACAACGCACATGGCCAAATCCTTAAAAGTCCACTAAACACATTCCAGACTTGAGGCTTCTTGATGAGGATGGTGCAGGGAAGTCCTGTTAAACTGTTGCTTTCAGAGACTCCACTCCTAAATCCTTTTAGAAGCAAGGGGAAGTCCTCAAAGCTGTAGTTCCCAATGTGCAGCAGGAGCAATCCTTCAGAGAGTAGTCCTTTGGGTGCAGACCTGGGTTCTAGCAGGGCAGTCCTTCTTCTCCTTGTAGTTTCAGACAGCAAATCTGAGTTGCACTGCACCTCTCGCATATTTATTCAATGGTCTGGGGAGACAAACAGGGGAGCACCTCTGTCCAATGAAATGCAGGGTGCTACCCAAAAGCATGACAGCTTCTTCCAAAGTGTGGCATATTCTTGGCCCACACAGTACTGCACTTCTAAAATCCTAAATTAGATAGAATTTCTAAAGTCAAATTTGTTCATACTAAAATACAAACACAATTTCTATTGACCATTCAGTGCAAATCTTTAGTCAATATTTAGAGATTATGTTACCCGGATCTTCAGGAATATACAGTGTATTCTACACCTCATCATTCTCAATCCTGAATAGATTATTACTTTCTCAGAAAATCCTTGGCTCAATATGCCCTTAATGCAGACATTGGATCAATTTCAATATCACATCATGCTCCACTATACACTTACTTAGATTTTATACCCTGTCCACCACTTTCAAGATGATTGAGTTTTAATAATTCCTGGTTGTTAGATGCTCATTTTAATTCTCAGGTTGAAGCTTTAACTTCAGAATATTTTGTTATTAATTCCATAAATGCCTACTCTTTTGTCATGACTTGGGATTCTTTTGAAGTAGCAGTTTGAGGTTTTATTATTAATTTTGTTTTATGTAAGAAAAATGGGTATGGAAGCCTAGTCAACCCAGCTTTGTGAAACTAAAAACAGGTGTATACCTGTTATCATTCAAAGAATGAGGTTTCCTTACAAACCGTAATAGATGCCAAATTCACTTTTAATCAATTAACTACAAACGCTGCCTCTACTTATTTATTGAAGAGTGGTACAAGATACCATAGTGGCCAAATAGGATGGGGAAATTACTTTCAAATTATTCAAATATAACAGAGATAGAACTAAAATCGAATATTTAATAGATAACAAAAGGGCTATTCCCTTTAAGGACAAAGATATTTTGAATGATTATGTCAATTTTAATATGAATCTCTACTACATTGAAACACAACCTTCTCCATCAGATTCTACCAATTACTTTCAATCCATCACATCCCCTCAATCACTACATATTGATTTTGAGCCACTGGGTGCAGATATCTCTTTATCAGAAATCACTCATGCAATTTTTACAGTACAAAGAGGAAAAAGCTGTATTACCAGATGGTTTTACCGTTTATATTTATAGTCATTTAGCACTAATCCCTAATCATTTACTTTTGTTTAATTTTCTCATCAATAATGGAACCTCTCAAGGCACTTTCCAGGAAGCGCTAATATGTTTAATCCCTAAAGAAAAGAAAAATCTTGCAAATGTAAAAATTATCACCCCATCTCTTTAGTTAACACTGATTGCTAAATTTTTGCTAAAATGTTAGCACTACGCATTAATCCTATTCTACCAGATTTCATAGGCTCAGAATAGTCTAGTTTTGTCAAGGGCCAATTAGTATCTGAAAATGCCTGTGTCTTTTTCAATGTCTTAGGTAAAGCATCCACATTGGATTGTCCTCTGGCTGCTATTGCTTTGGATGCAAAAAAAGCCTTTAACAGGATTGGTTGGGAATTTATGTTTAATGCATTGAAATGGAATGGTTTTCTACCTAAATTGCTTGCTTTAATTTCTTTATTGTATATCGGTCCTAAAGCTGCCATTTTTGTTAATGGTATCCTCTCAGAGTATTTTCCTTTGTTTAGAGGCATACGTCCTTTGTCTCTCCTTTTATTCATGATTGTGCTTGAACCCTTTTTAACCAAAGTTCATCAGGACACAAACATTTAAGGATTTCAAATTGGTGAACAGCAAATTAAAATGTCAGTTTCTGCAGCTAAACATCCTTTTATATTGTCCCAAACCTACTACATCCCTTCCTCTGTTCCTCAAGCAAGTTTCTATTTTTCTCAATTATTAGGATACTGACTAAATACTGATGAATAAGAAATATTACCCCTTAAATGTTTATGTAATTAAATTCTACTTTGATCACATTAATAAGACTTTAAGTGATACACTTATATGGTGGCACCCACTGTTTCTTTCTTGGTGGGGCAGGATCGATTCAAATAATGCTCACTCCTATGATACTCTGCATCAATTCCATGATTCAAAATCATATACCTGAGAACTATTTTAAATGAATAGACTCTCTTTTATCTACATTTCATTGGAAAGGGAAATCTCCCTGTAGGGCTCTATGAACCCTAAAAAAAGATAAACCTGAAGGGGGTCTCAAATTTACAAATTGTGTGCAATATCATAATGCATTTTCCCCAAAACAATTTGCTCACTGGCTCACTCATTCTTCCACTCCCCATATTCCTTTATGTATATTGTTAGAAAACTCTCTTACCTTACCTTTTGATTTTAAAGAAATATTGGCTTTTGTGGCAAATATTTTTCAAATACGAACGCCAGTCATTGCTCATTCTTGTAACATTTGACTCCTCTCCTTCCTTCTAACTATCATTCAGTTGCAACCTTTCAACAACAATCCATTTGGTTTAAAAGACAAATTAAAAAATCATTCAATATATTGGAAAACTTGAAGAGATAGAGGGTTGTGTTGGTTCTATAACTTTTCAGTAATAATCACATTTTTCCTTTTATTAATCTCCAAACTCAATTTTCCTTGCCCTCTACATTTAGAACCCAATATGACCTCCTCCACAATTCCTTTACTAATTATAACTCAAAATAACTTGAAACATCTTCTCCATCTCCTAAGTCTGATACATGTTTTCCACTGTTAACTGCCTATCCCACGGCTTCAATTATTTAAAAACTACTACACACTACTACACACAGAATTAAATAAAAGACTAAGTTAACATGGGAAACAGACATGCTGGAGTTTTGACCTATAGCTCTATGGGGTAGGATTTGGCTTAAACTGCATAAATCTACACAGGCTGCAAACACTTCAGACCCTTGATTTTGTCTATCATGGTTTATTATTTACTCCCATCAACTTAAAATCATTCTCTGCAGATTTAATTTCATCTTGCTGGTCCCGTACTTGTTCAAATGCTGATTCATAACAAAAGTTTTTTTAGTGTCTCTCTATTATCCAGGTTTGCAAGGTGGTTTGGCAATCATTCAACAGGATTTTTAAGGTTACTATTCCCTTTTAATTTTTTTAATATTTTCTTAGGAAGTCTAACTCCTTATTGGTCACAGTTAACTCAAGGTCATAAATTAATAGATTTATTGCTGGCTGTTGCTTTTCACTTAACATCATATTGGAAACAGGCTGTAGGAAGTTGGCTCTGTATATACTATTTCAAAGTAAGAAATAGTGTGCACAGAGTCCAAGGGTTCCCCTTAGAGGTAAGATAGTGGCAAAAGAGATAATTCTAATGCTCTATTTTGTGGTAGTGTGGTCGAGCAGTAGACTTATTAGAGGGTAGTGTTAAGCATTTGTTGTACACACACAGGCAATAAATGAGGAGCACACCCTCAAAGACTTACTCCAGGCCAATAGGTTTTTATATAGAAAAATATATTTTGTTAGTTTATTTTAAGAACCACAGGTTCAAGATTTACAAGTAATACTTCAAATGAAAGGTATTCTAGGAATTTTGAATAATCACAATAGCATGTACAGTTTTGACAAAAATGGCAATAAGCTATTTTAAAAGTGGACACTGTGCAAAAATCAACACTCTCCTGGGAGAGGTAAGTATTTGTTAAGCACTTACAGGGTTCAAAGTTGAGTCCAAGGTAGCCCACTGTTCGGGGTTCAAGGCAACCCCAAAGTTATCACACCAGCAGCTCAGGGCCAGTCAGGTGCAGAGGTCAAAGAGGTACCCAAAACACATAGGCTTCAATGGAAACAGGGGTGCCCTGATTCCAGTCTGCCAGCAGGTAAGTACCTGCGTCCTCGGAGGGCTGACCAGGGGGGTTTTGTAGGGCACCGGGGAGGACACAAGCAGGCACAGAAAGTACACCCTCAGCGGCACAGGGGCGGCCGAGTGCAGAGTGCAAACAGGCGTCGGGTTTCTGATAGGAATCAATGGGGAGACCCGGGGGTCTCTTCAACGATGCAGGCAGGCACATGGGGGGCTTCTCGGGGTAGCCACCATTTGGGCTAGGTAGAGGGTCGCCTGGGGGTCGCTCCTGCACTGGAGTTCGGTTTCTTCAGGTACTGGGGGCTGCGGGTGCAGTGCTGGTTCCAGGCAGTTGCGGTCAGGGGGAGCCTCTGGATTTTCTCTGCAGGCGTCGCTGTGGGGGCTCAGGGGGGTCAACTCTGGCTACTCACGGGCTCGCAGTGGCCGGGGAGTCCTCCTTGTAGTGTAAGTTTTCCGCAGGTCGAGCCGGGGGTGTCGGGTGCAGAGTGGAAAGTCTCAAGCTTCCGGCGGGAAACGTGTGGTCTTTAAAAGTTGCTTCTTTGTTGCAGAAAGTTGCAGTTTCTTGAACAGGGCCGCTGTTCTCGGGAGCTTCTTGGTCCTTTGGATGTAGGGTAGTCCTCTGAGGCTTCAGAGGTCACTGGACCCTGTTGGATGCGTTGCTGTTGCAGTTTTCTTTGAAGTAGGGAGACAGGCCAGTGGGGCTGGGGCCACATCAGTTGTCGTCTCTGTCTTCACTGCAGGGCTTCAGGTCAGCAGTCCTTCTTCTTCTTTAGGTTGCAGGAATCGATCTTCCTCGGTTCTGGGAGCCCCTAAATACTGAATTTAGAGGTGTGTTTAGGTCTGGGAGGGCAGTAGCCAATGGCTACTCTCCTGGAGGGTGGCTACACCCTCTTTGTGCCTCCTCCCTGTGGGGAGGGGGGCACATCCCTAATCCTATTGGGGGAATCCTCCTTCTACAAGATGGAGGATTTCTAAAAGTAAGAGTCACCTCAGCTCAGGACACCTTAGGGGCTGTCGTGACTGGGGGGTGACTCCTCCTTGTTTTTCTCATTATCTCCTCCAGCCTTCCCGCCAAAAGTGGGGGATGTGGCCGGAGGGGCGGGCATCTCCACTAGCTGGGATGCCCTGTGGCGCTGTAACAAAGGGGGTGAGCCTTTGAGGCTCACCGCCAGGTGTTACAGTTCCTGCAGGGGGAGGTGAGAAGTACCTCCACCCAGTACAGGCTTTGTTCCTGGCCACAGAGTGGCAAAGGCACTCTCCCCATGTGGCCAGCAACATGTCTGGTGTGTGTCAGGCTGGCAAAAACTAGTCAGCCCACACTGGAAGCCGGGCATGTTTTCAGGGGGCATCTCTAAGATGCCCTCTGGGTGTATTTTACAATAAAGTGCACACTCGCATCAGTGTGCATTTATGGTGCTGAGAAGTTTGATACCAAACTTCCCAGTTTTCAGTGTAGCCATTATGGTGCAGTGGAGTTTGTGTTTGACAGACTCCCAGACCATATACTCTTATGGCTACCCTGCACTTACAATTTCTAAGGTTTTGTTTAGACACTGTAGGGGCATAGTGCTCATGCACATATGCCCTCACCTGTGGTATAGTGCACACTGCCTTAGGGCTGTAAGGCCTGCTAGAGGGGTTACTTACCTATGCCACAGGCAGTGTGAGGTTGGCATGGCACTTTGAGGGGAGTGCCATCTCGACTTAGTCATTTTCTCCCCACCAGCACACACAAGCTGGCAAGCAGTGTGTATGTGCTGAGTGAGGGGTGCCCAGGGTGGCATAAGACATGCTGCAGCCCTTATTGACCTTCCCTGGCATCAGGGCCCTTGGTACCAGGAGTACCAGTTACAAGGGACTTACCTGAGTGCCAGGGTTGTGCCAATTGTGGAGACAAAGGTACAGTTTAGCGAAAGAACACTGGTGCTGGGGCCTGGTTAGCAGGGTCCCAGCACACTTTCAAATCATAACTTAGCATCAGCAAAGGCAAAAAGTCAGGGGGTAACCATGCCAAGGAGGCATTTCCTTACACAGGCTCACAGTTTTACTTTCAAATCTTGGTGCAACTCACTCTGTTTCCATCATAGGCTGAAGACTAATTATGTCTCTCCCACTTCCTTAAGTATAAAGAGAGATCTTTTATGCTTCCAATCACTGCTTTTTAAAAATCCTGCCAGCAAAACCGCTTATGTTTTTGCTGAAGTACAGAAACCACCTTGAATTAATTTCACTGTCTTTTTATGCAACTTGTATATAGTTTTATAAATGCATGTATCTGATGTTTTTCTCTCTTTCAAATATGTCTACAATATTTATTATTATTTTTCTCTATTTTCAGCAGAGAACATTTTCCCTGAATCCCATCCCTTCCACTTACAGACCCTCACCTTACTGTCTGTTATGAACTTTGACAGTTTTTATAAGCATAAGAAATTTATTTATTCATGTCTAAATCTTTTTCAGTAGTTTTGTTGTACAGGTTATGATGTATTTCACATTTTGTCCTTATTGCTTAGGCCATTACTGATGCTCTTCGCGGTTTTCAATAAACTCAACATTAAAAAAAAGATGACAACCTTTCACAAACTCCAAGTATAAAGTCAGCCATATTAAACAGTCAGAGATGAAAGACTGAAGTGACGCCATTAGAATGTTACAACATGGTGCTGACTGAGAAAGCGTGATTCACAATAAAATATACAAGACATTGCAACGTGTGACCGGGAGGTTAATGTTGTTTTTAGCATAATAATGACAAGAATAAGACCGTTCTTGTGGTAGAAATTTAGGGGCATATTTATGAGCCACTAGAGCACCGGAGTGTCACTTTTTGTGATGCTCCTGTGGCGCTATGCCCTGCGCTGTATTTACAAGGTGTCGTTAAGCTACTTTTCATGGCTTAATGCAACCTTGTAAATACGACCTTTCACACCCAGCCCTTTGCGTGGGAGGGGCATGCAATGGGTGCTGCTGTGTGCATGCAAGAGCAACACCCATTGCATTTTCACGCTACCTCAGATTTACAAGTTTTGGTAAACCTGCGGCAGCACCAAAATCTAGCACCACACCAGGGATGTCATTAGCAAGGCGCAACGAGGAGTAATATTTTTACTCCTCCTCATTTTTTGCTTTTTCTATAGGTGCTGCATTCTACAGCACACATAGAAAGAGCAAAATGCCAGACATAATTGTTTATGTGCGGGAAGGTGTCCCTTCCTGCACGTAACCAATCATTTGAAAATGACGCTTTGGCACTTCTGTGTGTGCCGTATTGCAGCACACACAGAAGTGCCAAATCACCATTAGTGATTGTTCATATGCAGGAAGGCACACATTCCCGCACATAAACAATCACACCCCTCAATGCAGACATCCTTGCAGATGGTGCAAGGATGCCTGCGTTGGTGCTGGCAGATAAATTTAGTGCCAGCGCAGGGGACAACACAGGAGTGCACCATATTCAATTAAATACAGCGCATCCCTGCATTTTCCTATAAACATGGGCCTTAATCTGGTGGTGGAGAAGGATGTCACCAGATATGTACCTAATGTGGGGGACACTCAGAATTGTGGTACTATGTAGCTGCTGCCCACTCATGCACCTGTTGCAACTGAAATGCAATACAAAATATAGCTCAGCCAGGAACTAGGGGAAAAAGAAAGGAAGGAATAGACAGTGTAGATATTGGTTAAGGACAGGCACTAGATATCAGTTTAAGACATTCACAGAACTATCACATGGTACTCTTTGAAAGGAAACCCATCAAATTCAAATCAATACTTTATTAGATAAGGGATGTACTCATATATTTGGATGTTCAAAATTATACTCTAGCACAAAGGAGGACCTGGCTTTTATAGTTCGGACTGGACTTTTCCCATGGGAATATTGATGGATTAAACTCAGATCTGTTACTGGGAGTGAGTTTTTGAAAAGTTTTCACACTCTGGCCATCATTTTGTTTTATAAAAATTGATAGATTAATTTAAAATATCTTTGTCCGTAAGGCAAAAAACCCCTTTGTTATTGATTAAAGTTTCTATTTTAGTTCTATCTATTTTGACCTTTAAATAATAATAAGTAATCTCCTCATCCGGTTTTGGTCAGTATGGTATCTTCTACCACTCTGTTATAAATAAGTAGATGCAGCACTTGTAGTTAATCGACTAAAAGTGAATAAGCTAAGCGGCTAGGGTATGCCCAGACATGGGTCTCCTGCTCACTGTGCCACTGGATTCAAGCTAGCCTGGATGATAAGGGGTGATACCCGGAAACCAGTACCAGGATGCTTGTTTCCGGTCCAGGGAGGTTGTGGCTTGGCAGTTCGAGCTGGACTGTTCCCATGGGGAGCATTGTCAAGACTGATTTGCATATGGCTGGGTCCAAACTGGGGTGACGTGGTGAGCAAAATAACAATGGATTAAACCCAAATCTGAGAGTGGGGGTGAGTGTTTGAAAACTTTCAACACTCCGTCCATTATTTTGTATTGTGGTGTTTCTATATGCACCCTAAGTGGCTAGGATATGCCCAGATGTGGATCACTTGCTCGCTGAAACACTGGATTCAGGAGACAGGGTGACGTGGCAAGAAAAATAATGATGGATTAAACCCAGATCTACGACTGGGGGTGAGTGTTTGAAAACCTTCAACACTCCAGCCATCATTTTATTTTGTGGTTTTTGAAATATTATACTTAACCCTTTCTCTGCACGGATGACCGATTATGAGCTCCATGTCCAAACAGAAAACAGGACTAATGGCCCAGGACCCACAGGGAGGGTAACCAAGTTTCAAGCTGTCACACACAGGTGTGGAACAGGGTTCAGCACATATCCATGAGACCGAGGTTCAAGGTAAGGTAAAAGGAAGTAAAAGGGTTTGAAAAAGAAAACCATAATTAAGATGCAAGGACCCAAAATGTGACAAACTAAGCAGTGTTGTGAGGTTAGTCATTAGGCACCTAGTCACATTTATTTTTGCCTATTTTAATTTAGGTCTGAGGTCTGTGGCCCTTCACCGAGTCACTTGACATTTGATTCCTTTTATTATTTTAGAGAGGCATCATTTTAGTGGCAATGTTTTATTTTTCTTATCCATTGTCCTTCCCTGTAGAACTTTGTTATTCCTTGCGCTGCACGACATTTTGTTCTCTGCTGACATCAAGGCTACATATGATAGGTTCCCAAGTATTGCTGGTTCAGAGAGTACAGTGTCTTCCTTACACAGAAAGGGATGTGTTTTCACGCCAGAGCAGTTCCTAGAATAACCCAATGTTTAATATAAAACATCAGGCTGCCTTATTATCCTTTAAAGAGACATTCCAGTCAGATTGCCATCATATGCTGCCCATCACCTATGCAGTTTCAACAGAATCTTGGCGCTCCCTCTTTTGTCATGGAGGAGGTTTTCCAGGAGAATAACAACCTCTCCTTTACCTTCAACACAGGAATGGGGCTTGTGCTACACTCCCCAGACTAGATGGGAGGATTAGGGCTATAACTGCTACTTTCTATCATGTATGAATCTTGATAGTGTGTGTAGGAATATTGGTAATGCTATTGTGACAAATATGGTGGGACTGTTTCTATCTTTCACTTTCTTGGTCACTGTTGGAACAATGTCTACTTTCATTGTCCTTATAATCGTACTTAATGCCTTTTTACGTAAAATGCTATTGTTTCAATAAATCCTATTGATCCAAGACATGCTCCTGCTTGTCCTTACACGTATGAGACTTGTGCAACTGAAAGAATGGGGCACAAACTGTTTCCACCACGACTTCCCAGAGGAATCTAAGGGTGTCATGCGATGGGCTGCCATAAATCACTTTTAACCATGGTATCTGTGAGGTGCTGCTAGCTGGCCAGAAGGGTTAGGCTGACAGTTGTCACACAATTTGGGATTGGACTCAGTCCCCGATGATCGGTGGTGCTGCTGCCCAAAACTCAGCAGTCTAAGTCTAGTTATTTTGGTGAGAGCCTCATGACATGGCGCTACCAACATTGTTAAGCACTGATTTTTTTCGTATCTCCCAAGTACCTCTGTCTAATTAGGTGTATAAAACACTCTAAGTACCATATACGGAAATGTTATTGGTATTCGGGACATCCTCCTCAGCTAAGTAAGTAGTACCTGCTTTTGGTTGCAGGTTGTTCAAGCTTGAACCTTCTAAAAGGATTCTCCCAACTTAATGTTTCTGTCTCTTAACAAGATTTTACATTATTACATTATTACATTTGTTATATAAATAGCAGACAACAATAGGATAACAATCGCAGCTAATATGAGACTCCCCCTCACAACGCACTTATTGCAACATAGCCTATTGGAGAGGAGAAGTTACCTTCATGGTTGAGGCACACTCGGCTTGCAGAACAATATTTTTTTACTCATGGGTCAACTTTCCAGCAGCAGATGTGAACACACATACATTTCATCACTACCCTCCAGCAAATGCACCTGCACAATACAGACCATATACATATTAGGAAATACCCCTTTCCCAGCAAGAACACCAGAATTTGTTTAATGGTGCCCTACCACACGCCCAACAGAATGTTAGCCTAGGTCCACTAAGTAATGACGGACGAACATGGTCAGAATTGTCCACATATACACCACATCCACAGGCAGATACAGTGGTGGTAACAGAGATATGCCTCTTGTACACTATTTTAGTAGAAATATATAGGTGCTTAACTCAATTCATAATGCATATATTAAACACTGCCCAAGCAAAGGCTGCTCCAGTGCAACCACATGTGGCAACAGCAGGGCTAAACCCCGCAACAGTGCACTCAGTAATGGGTAAAGTACCCTTTTAACATGAAGAAATTCTGATTTGGGTAGCACAGAAATATAGCGCTTTGGAAGCAGTGTTACCCCATACAGGACGCCAAGATAAACACCAAATTCTCACACTGTGATTGTTATTTGGGATTGTTCCCTCAGTAGATAAGTGCACAACATGGGGTACAGTATTTGCTGCTCTAAACTACAGCACACGATGCACTGACACTTGTGAGTTTAGTGGAACTGTTGAAGCAAATTGAAGATGAGTAAGGGGCTGCCACAGCTCTGGATTTGGGGATGCCATTAATAGGCACTTTTGCCACAGTGTCCTCAATAATTTTAAGCAACCTTGAAGGAGAAGCAGTTGCTCTGGCAGCACACCAGCAGCTCTGGGATATTCCTGTATGAGACCAAGAACATAAGCTGCCTAAAATTATCGCTAAGACATATAGGCCCTCATTCTGACCCTGGCGGTCTTTGACCGCCAGGGCGGAGGACCGCGGGAGCACCGCCGACAAGCCGGCGGTGCTTCAATGGGGATTCCGACCGCGGCGGTAAAGCCGCGGTCGGACCGGCACCACTGGCGGGGTCCCGCCAGTGTACCGCGGCCCCATTGAATCCTCCGCGGCGGCGCAGCTTGCTGCACCGCCGCGGGGATTCTGACCCCCCCTACCGCCATCCAGATCCCGGCGGTCGGACCGCCGAGATCCGGATGGCGGTAGGGGGGGTCGCGGGGCCCCTGGGGGCCCCTGCAGTGCCCATGCCACTGGCATGGGCATTGCAGGGGCCCCCGTAAGAGGGCCCCTACATGTATTTCACTGTCTGCTGCGCAGACAGTGAAATACGCGACGGGTGCAACTGCACCCGTCGCACAGCTTCCACTCCGCCGGCTCGATTCCGAGCCGGCTTCATCGTGGAAGCGTCTTTCCCGCTGGGCTGGCTGGCGGTCTGAACGAGACCGCCCGCCAGCCCAGCGGGAAAGTCAGAATTACCGCCGCGGTCTTTCGACCGCGGAACGGTAACCTGACGGCGGGACTTTGGCGGGCGGCCTCCGCCGCCCGCCAAGGTCAGAATGAGGGCCATAGTAGTATAGGTCAGGACAGTTGAGGGGCCAGACCTAGTAAGCCCAAAAACGAGGAAAATTCAATAAGGATTCTACCAAGCAAGCGGCTGAGGGTTTGTAAAAAGGCTGGGATAAACAAAAACAAAATAAAGATATTGTTAAACAAAGAAGAGAGTCTCTGTGCCCGGAGACCAATGAAAAACGCTATATCCTTAGAAATAGATAAACTTGGAAAACTCCTGATAGATACCAATGTATTGACACACACCAATCTCGTTCCTTCCAGGACTCACCGGACAAACGTAGTGAGAGAAGTGGGCGTTCTGAACAACAAATTGAATATGTGAAACAGAGAAAAGATTCAAAATGCTCAACTGAAACTTCCACTAAAAAGGAAGAGAAACCTCCCCAACAGAAAGCGCAGTTTAAAAAGAAAAAGGTGGCAGCGATTTTGCCCGGAAATACCACGCATGTTGAGTGATTTAATGAAGAACGGGAAGTGGACACTGACTCTGCTAGATAGCACACAGAGGTCACAATAGCTTGCCAAAATCTTCAAGAGCTTCTGGATGTGACAGCAACTAACGACTATTTAGAAGTTGAAACTGCAGACATGCACGTCTCTCCTTCTGACAGAATTTTCAAATTGAAACTGCAACTTGAAGGAGACGTTGAGCGCACAATTAAAATAATATTCTGGGAACAATTGACATTGGTAGAAAAGGATTGGCCACCATAATGTGCTGGCAATCTTCCGTTTAGGGAAGAGGTTTGTTAGAACTATCAGCTCTGGGCGTAGTTTCCCCTCTCTTTTGGGCTTCTGACCTCCTGTTTTGATCCTGTGTTGAACTTTGTTTTTGCTGGGTTTAGGACTCTGGGCACTTTACCACTGCTAACCAGTGCTAAAGTGCAAGTGCTCTCTGTCTAAATTGGGTTGGTAATTGGTTTATCCATAGTTGGCATACTTGATTTACTAGTAAGCCCCTATTAAAGTGCACTAGAGGTGCCCAGGGCCTGTAAATCAAATGCTACTAGTGTCTGTATGTTCTGCTGCTGTGCTAACTGATGCCATTGTGCTGGTCTTTATCACAGATTCATGTGTATTATAGATAGGACTGTTGCCTAAAATACTAGTGGGCCTGCAGCTCTCATTGTGCCACACACATGATTAGCCCTGTAAACAGGTCTCAGACCTGCCACTGCATTGTCTGTGTGGGCAGTTTAGAACTGCCAATTCCACCTGGAATGTGTAACCACTTGCCAGGGTCAAACCTTCACTTTTACTACATGTAAGTCACCCCTAAGGTGGACCCTAGACAGCTCCATGGGCATGGGTGTTTTACATGTCCTGATAGAGAACTACTGCTACATTCGTTTTTCACTGTTGCAAGGCCTACCTCTCCCATAGGTTAACATGGGATTGCCTTGAAATATCTTCTAAGTTTGATTTCCCATTGGAAGAAGATAGAGCTATGGATTTTGGGGTCTCTGAACTCACAATTTGAAAATGCATCTTTTGGTGAAGATGTTTTTTTAAATTGTAAGTTTGAAAATGCTACATTAAGAAAGTGCACATGTTTTTGCTTAACCATTGTGTGCCTCTGCCTGGCCGTGGAATACATGTCTGGGTCAGGATGACAGTTGGGCTGTTTGTGAATTCACTCTAGACAGTCACACAAAGGGAGCTGTAGGTGTGTCCTGCATATCCTGATGGGTCTTCCGGGACTAGAGTGGAGGGAGGACCTGACACATGCACCTGAATATGGCTGTGCCTGTCCTTACACAAAGCAGTCTCCAACTCCCTAGAGTGTGTCTGGGGCCAGGGAAGAAAGGCAGGGCCTTGTGTACTACAAAGACTTTCCTTTGAAGTTTGCCTACTTCAAAGGTAGAAATGAGTATAAGTATTGGGCCCCGGAGAGCACAACTACAGAATACCTGTGGACCGAAAACATTCTGCCAGCAAGAAGAGCTGGATGCTGTAGGAGGAACTGCCACTCTGCCTGTTGTTTTGTTGTGCTGGCTTTCTGCTTGCTGCTTGTGTCCTGGGAGTGAAAGGACTGGACTTTGCTTTCTATATCCTGCTTTCCAAGCTTCTCCAAGAGCTTTAACTAAGCTTGCCTCTGGGTAAGAAGTCTCAGGGGCATCAAAGATTTCATCTGCCAGTGCCTGGACTCTTCTCCTGAGAGTTCTGCCTTGCCCAGTGGGACAAATCCACCATTGGAAGTGGAAACTGGGGTCCTCAGGAAGAAATTCCATGCATTGGATAGCCATTACTGAAAACTGACGCATCACCTGGGTTGCGGTAGAACAATCAACTCAGTGCTGGCTTTGTGGCTGAAGAATCGGTGCAGTGTCTGCCTTGCAGTAGAAGGACTGGCGCAGCACCTGTGGGACCACTGTAGCACCTGTTCCTCTGAGACTCTATCATCACGGTGCTTCTGGATTTTCCCACACATTGTCCCTGGGAGTCATTTCTTCATGAGTGCTGCATCGCAGTAAGGATTCCATATATTGCCTCTCCTGCGAGGAAGAGAATAGATGCATTGCCAACCCGGCACACCAGCTCCTTTCCGGCCTGCATCATCTTTGTTTTCCACACATCCAAGGTACTGTGTGTTATAAGCATACAACAATTGATTCTTCACGATTAAGACTCTTTTTACACCTAAAAAGTGATATCTCTACTTGTGTATGTTGGATTTTTGTAGTTTTAGTCTTGCTTAACTCAGAAAAATATTGGCTATTTTTCTAAACTGGTGTTGAGTGCTTTTGTGGTGTTTTCACTGTGTGTACTTTACACATTGCCTCTGAGAAAAGCCTGACTCCTTGAGCCAAGCGACTAAGGGGGTAAACAGGGATTATCTTAGGTGTATGACTCCCTTAACCTGACTAGAGTGAGGGTCCCTAAATGGACAGGGTGTAAATTAACTGCCAACTAGAGACCCCATTTCTAACAAGGATATGATAGCCCTCATTACAACCCTGGAGGTCAGTGTTAAAGCGGTGGTGATACCGCCAAAAGGCCGGCGGTAAAAAATGGGATCACGACCACGGCGGAAACCACCAACACATACAGCTACTTTAACACTCGGACCGCCACAGCGGTAGCAACAGACACTGCAGCGGTAACCGGCAACAGACAGACGGAAGTCAATGTACCGCCCACCCCATCACAACCCGCCCATCCGCCAGCTTTTCTGGGGCGGTACCAATGCCATCAAAAGCACGGCGGAAACAGTACCCAGAAGGGAAACCACTCACCTCTCGACACTCAACGAAGAACCAGGACGCCATGGAGCACGAGCTGCACGTCCTGCCCATGCTGGACTACCTCCTCGTCTACCAGGAGTATGAACGGCGGCGGGGACGACCACGGTGAGTACTGCACCTAGTACACAGGAGAGGGGGTAGGAAAAAGAGAGTGACACACACACGCAAAACACGCAACACCCCCACCCCCACCCTCACCCACAACACCATACACACAAACACATGCATCAACATTACATTTATACCCGCTAACCCCCTGGAAGAATGAAAGGACAAAAGGAATAGAGTCAAATCAGTGATATTTGAGAAATAGATATACGAAATAATTTGAAAAACAGTATTTACAAAAATAAACAATATGTACATAAGGTGGTACATTGTCCACTCAAAATGTCCGTGGGCCACTGGGCCAAAGCTCATAGGCCAAGCACACACTTGACTCCTGCCTCAATATGGAGAGAACACTGCATGGGCATCAGGTTGAAAACACACAGGCACCTCAGGGGGACAGGGAATGGGGGGGCACCACAGCCGGAAGATGGAATAATGCCACTGCTCCTGGAGGGGGCTCCATGCCCACAGCGATGTCCTGAGAAGTCGAAGGCCACAGTCTCTCAAGTGGGTGGTTTGCCCACTGCTTGGTCCTAGGGAGTGCAAAGCCACAGTCTCTCTAGTGGGTAGTTTGCCCACTGCTTGGTCCTGGGGAATTCAAAGCCACAGTCTCTCTAGTGGGAGGTTTGCCCACTGCTTGGTCCTGGGGAGGTCAAGACCACAGTTTCTCAAGTGAATGGCTTCTTCCACTGGTTCTGGAGGGGGCTTTGTGCCAAGTTTGCTTCATCCTGCCAAGGAAAGTGTGAGTGGATGTATATCTCCACTGGTTCTGGAGGGGGCTTTGTGCCCAGTGTGCTTCATCCTGCCAAGGATAGGGTGAGAGGACGCATATCTCCACTGGTTCTGGAGGGGGCTTTGTGCCCAGTGTGCTTCATCCTGCCAAGGATAGGGTGAGTGGATGCCTTTCTCCACTGGTTCTGGAGGGGGCTTTGTGCCCAGTGTGCACACCCTACCAAGGATAGGGTGAGTGGATGCATATCTCCACTGGTTCTGGATGGGGCTTTGTGCCCAGTGTGCTTCATCCTGCCAAGGATAGGGTGAGTGGATGCATGTCTCCGCTGGTTCTGGAGGGGGCTTTGTGCCCAGTGTGCTTCATCCTGCCAAGGATAGGGTGAGTGGATGCCTTTCTCCACTGGTTCTGGAGGGGGCTTTGTGCCCAGTGTGCTTTATCCTGCCAAGGATAGGGTGAGTGGATGCATATCTCCAGTGGTTCTGGAGGGGGCTTTGTGCCCAGTGATGCAACACTTGGGGTGTGGCAGTTCACAGTCCCTTACCTGGGTGTCTGAGGCACGAGATTTGCAGGGACCAGGTTGCATGATAGTCCATGGAGGCAGGGCTAGACTCCATCCGGCGGCGGCTACGGCTGCAAACTGGTGGTAGTGCCGGTGCCGGTGCTGCCAGTGGTGGATGGAGGCTCCAGCCCTTCTCCTGCAGCCTCGGACAGCTGCCCACTGGGGCTGCTGCTGCTGACAGTAGTGGTGCTTATGGCGGTGCAGGTGGCAGTGCTTGCGGCGGTGCTAGCGGTGGGGCTGCTGGCGGTGCTGGCAGCGGTGCAGGTGGTAGTGCTGGTGGTTGTGCTAGTAGCCACCAGGCCTTCACCTGCAGCCTCGGATGGCTGTAGTGCTTTGCCTAGTGTTTTGTGCCGCTTCCTCACCTTGGCAGATGGTGGTGTGACCTTGAGTCTGGCAGCTGGAGTCTTTGAGGTGGTCTTGCTGGGTGGTTGTGGCTCCTTCCCCTTGCTGGATGCTGTCCCCCTCTTCACCTTGCCAGGTGGCGAAATGCTTTTTGCTTGGCAGGGGTTGGTGGCACACTGGCTGAGCTGACGGGAGCCCCCTTTGAGCCTCTGATAGCTGCAGGAACCACAGCAGACGTGGACTTTGTGGCTGAGGTGCTGGGGAAGGACAGGGGGATGGGTAGGAAAGAGGTCAATGTTTGCCAGGAAAATCATCTTAGGGACACTGGGGCGGGAAGAGGGAGAGGGTTTGGGAGTGGAGGAAGAGGGAGTGGTTGTAGGAGGTGTCTGTCTGCTCAGTTTGGGTGCAGGTGCATGGGCTGGATGCTGTTGGGTGGGTGTTCGGTGGTTGGGTGCTTGCGTTTGTGTACTTGGGAGGAGGGATCACTGACACAGTGGGAGAGGACATAGGGGACATGTGCATGGATGTGAGGGTAGTGACTTCCAGTGAGGGGTGTGTAGTGATGGGCGTGCTGGTGATGGAGGTAGTGGATGAGGATGTAGTGCATGCAGGTGTGAGTGGAGACACTACTGGGAGGGAGGTGGATGACGAGGAGGAGGGGGACACAGTGGAGACAGTGGATGTTGGTGTGTCTGCATGGGGATGGTGGTTGTGTGAGTGCCTGTGAAATGAAGTGTGGTGCTTGTGTTTGCCTGAGCCACTTTTGGGTGTTGATTTGGGTGAATGCTGGTCTGAAGGTGTGCTTGGGATAGTCTGGGGTAGAGGGGATTGGGACTGGGTAGAGGAAGTTGGAGGGGGAGGCTAGAGACAGGGACAATGGCTGCCATCAGGGAGGAGGCCAGAGCCTGAAATGCTCTCTGTTGGGCCGCCAAGCCAGAGTGAATGCCCTCCAGGTATGCATTTGTTTGTTCCAAATGCCTCTCAACACCCTGGATAGCATTCAGAATGGTTGACTTCCCAACAGTGATGGATCTCAGGAGGTCAATAGCCTCCTCACTGAGGGCAGCAGGGCTGACTGGGGCAGGGCCTGAGGTGCCTGGGGCGAAGGGAATGCCCACCCCCCTGGGTGAGCGGGCACGGGAAACATGCTGAGGGACTGCTGGGAGGGTGGTGCTGGTAGTGGGGTGGCGGCTGTACCTGTTGTTGGGGTGGGCACAGAGGTGTCCGCCACCCCAGTGAGCTTCCATCGGAGGAGGAGTGGCTGTCTGTGGTGTCCCCTCCTGTCCCCGTCATGGTGCTCCCCTCGCCCTCTGTCCCACTGGTGCCCTCACCGTCAATGGATTCGGCCTCCAGGCCCATGTGGGATGCTCCATTGCCGGTGCCTCTGCTCCTCCGCCAGATGATGCTAATGCACACAAGGACAGGGTGACAAAACAAAAAGGGGGGAGAGACAGAGGATACACTTGGTTAAAGTTGGCGTACACAACACACAGGGAGCAGCCCTATGGACTAGGACATACACTACCAGTTACAAAGATCGTCACCAGCCCATGGGGTACATTGCCTAATGCCATTAGCTGCACACCTGAAACCCACAGGCCCCTGCCCAGTAGTAGATGCCCACTAACACTATTGGGGTAGGAGTGCTTCAGAGCCTGCCCAACAAGGGACCTACTCTGCCATGTTCGCCCTGGCCTAGGGGCACGCACAGCCCACATCCCCCACCCAGGTAAACCTTAACGCGCGCACAGTCAGGATTCAGAATCTGTACTCACCATCTTGTGGCTGCTGTGATGCCTTCAAGCACCCATCCAACTCCGGATAAGCCACCGCCAGGATGCAGAACATCAGGGGGGTCAGGGTACGACGGGACCCCTTCCTTGTTGGGAGGCCAGGCCCAGCTGGGCCTCTGACGTCTTCCTTGCCCAGCGGCTCAGGCCCTCCCACCACTTGCGGCAGTGGGTGCTCCGCCTGTCCGCACCTCCTTGGCGATGTCACGCCAAATATCCTTTTTCTGATGGGCGCTGACCTCTAGGAAAAAGACATCAGAAAAGGGAATTAGTTAACAGTCCGGTCCGTCACACTCTCTCCCATCACCTAACGCACATACATTGACCACCATACATACAGCACTCTGCCCAGGACACCATAGCCCCCCCCCCACATGTGGCTTACACACCCAGCAATTCATACATTCATGGCCCACACATCATGCTCACAGTGTACTCACCTGTTTGTCTGGAGGACCGTAGAGTAACGTGTACTGGCATAGGACCCCATCCACCAGTCTCTCCAACTCCTCTTCAGTGAAAGCAGGGGCCCTTTCCCCAGACATATGAGCCATTGTCGCTTCCAGACAGAGGTCACAGCAGCACTTGCAGTGTAGGTCCTCTCCTGTTGAAGATCAGGTAGCAAGTGAGTGAATAGATAGAAAATGGAGGTCACGTCCACGGCGGTGCGTACCGTCACCGCCGGCGTACACCGCCATTGGCTCCTGGAACACATTGGGCCCAATGATAACCAATGCGAAGTTGTGCAGCGGTCGTTGACCGCCTACCGCAATGGCACACAACGCCAGCGGAATTACCTCATTTCCACTTGTCCCACCTCACAGGTCAGGCAGCCGCCATTGCAGGGGGGCACAGGCCATAGCACCTAACTGCGTCACAGTAGACATTGGCACAGCAACTGACTCTCGGATTCACAAACGGGTTCTGTAATGGAAAAAATGCATCATTATTTCAATAGATGTGTGAATATGACCATCTGCTCACCGTTTTCCTACATAGGCTTTAACCGCTGAGGATGAATATGAGATGGTGACATCCTCCGGTGTGCAGACCCCTGGTGGACCTTGCAACAATGGAGGACAGACACATTATCCTAACATAGAGACTTGATCGGGCCACAATCCAAGAACTGTGTAACTAATTGGAGCCAGACCTGATGTCAGCTATCCGCCAGCCCACAGGTATCCCCCCTCTAGTGCAGGTCCTGTCAGTGCTCCATTTCCTGGCAAGTGGTTCCTTCCAAACAACAGTGGCCATGGCATCAGGGATGTCTCAGCCAATGTTCTCCAACGTGTTGAACAGAGTGTTGTCAGCCCTGCTGAAACACATGTGCAGCTACATTGTATTCCCCCAGGTGCAGGATTTGGCCACAGTGAAAGCTGACTTTTATGCCCTGGGACTTATCCCCAACATCATTGGTGCCATTGATGGTACACATGTAGCATTTGTCCCCCCCGGAGAAATGAACAAGTCTTCAGGAATAGAAAAAGCTATCACTCTCTGAATGTGCAAATGGTGTGCTTGGCGGACAAGTACATCTCCCATGTGAATGCCAAGTATCCTGGCTCTGTGCATGATGCCTTTATCTTGAGGAATAGCAGCATCACAAATGTGATGGACCAACTCCAGAGGCACCAGGTGTGGCTAATAGGTGAGCCCAAGGTCCCCACCCAGTATAAGTTGGTGTCTGGGTATTGGATTGTCCCTAAGGGTTAGTGTGTGTCTAACAAGTATCCCTCGATGTTTGCAGGTGACTCTGGTTACCCCCAACCTCTCATGGCTACTGACCCCAGTGAGGAATCCCAGGACAAGGTCAGAGGAACGTTACAATGAGGCACATGGATGAACAAGGAGGATAATTGACAGAACCTTTGGCCTCCTGCAGGCCAGGTTCCGGTGCCTCCATCTGACAGGTGGATCCCTGTACTACTCACCCAAGAAGGTGTGCCAGATCATCATTACATGTTGCACAACCTGGCCTTGAGACGCCAGGTGCCTTTTCTGCCGGAGGATGTGCCTGGAGATGGTCTTGTGGCAGCGGGGGAGCCTGTGGACAGTGAGGAAGAGGAGGCAGAGGAAGAAGATGTGGACCACAGAAGTAATATTATACAGCAGTACTTCCAGTGACACACAGGTAAGGCACTGTAACTTCACTCAACTTTTCAGTTTTCTGCTGGAGATTGTACATGGAAGCCTGATTTTCCCATGTCTATGGCCACTTACTATACCCTTTGGCATCTCTATTTTCAGACCTCTGTGGCCCACTCTGGCTCCTGGTATGTTTACTGCTGCCCACTAAAGGTCATTCCAATGTAAATATAACTGTACATATAACTTGCAATGCTTTGATAATGTTGTACTAATACACATTTGAATCACTTGACAGACTCCAGATTTGTATTTGTTCCAAGGGTGTTTATTGAAGTGTTCATAAGTAGAGGGGTGTGTGCAATGGGCTGGTGTGATGGTGGATGAATGTCCAGTTAGAGTCCAGTCTCTTGGTATCACAGGTGCATTGTCCAAGGGGGCATAGGAAGGGGAGTAATGGCAGTTCAAGGTGGACAGGGTGACAGAGTATGACACAAGGGTGACAATCAGGAGAGTCTTATTTTGTGGCGGGGGCCTTGCCAATGTTCTCTAGTTTCTGCCTGGATCGCAGGGGCTGTTTGCAGGGTGGATCTCCTTCTGCAGGGGGTGGGGTGCTGGTGGCCTGTTGTTCGTGTGGTGGGGCCTCCTGCCCACTAGCGCCGGCGGAGGTGGAGGGCTGTTCTTCGGTGTGGCTAGTGTCAGGGGCCCGTTGGTGTGCCACTGCCTCCCTCATGATGTTGGCCATGTCAGCCAGCACCCCTGCAATGGTGACCAGGATGGTGTAGATGTGTTTGAGGTCCTCCCTGATCCCCAGGTACTGTCCCTCCTGCAGCCACTGGGTCTCCTGAAACTTGGCCAGTATCTGGCCCCTGGTCTCCTGGAAATGGTGGTATGCTCCCAGGATGTTGGTGACTGCCTCCTGGAGAGTGGGTTACCTGGGCCTGTCCTCCCCCTGTCGCACAGCAGTCCTCCCAGCCTCCCTGTTATCCTGTGCCTCTGTCCCCTGAACTGTGTGCCCACTGCCACTGACCACAGGTCCCTGATCGTCCTGGGTTTTTGGGGTTGCTTGGGGTCCCTGTAGTGGTGGACACACTGCTGATTGACGTGTCCTGGGGACAGTAGCATTGGCCTGCTGGGTGGGTGCTGTGGTGGTGTTTCCTGAGGGGGGATGCTCTGTGGTGGGTTGGGACTGTGGCAGGGTAACCGACTGTCCAGAGGTCCCTGATGGGCCAGGTTGGTCATCGGGATCCAGGCGTGCAGAGCTGCTGTCAATCAATCAATCAACCAAGTAATTTCTTAAGTGCACTACTCACCCGGTAGGGTCTCAAGGCTCTGGGGGGGGTAGTGGCCATTTACTGCTCGAAAAGCCATGTTTTTAGGTGCTTTCTGAATGTTAGTAGGTCTTGGGTCTTGCATAGGTTGGTGGGGAGGGAGTTCCAGGTCTTGGCGGATAGGTGGGAGAAGGATATGCTGCCAGAGTTGATGCGTTGAATGCGGGGGACTGTGGCGAGGGCGAGGTTGGCGGAGCGGAGCTGGCGAGTAGGTATGTGGAAATTTACTAATTCGTTGAGGTAGGCCGGTCCGGTGTCGTGGAGGGCCTTGTGAGCGTGGACGAGGACTTTGAAAATGATGCTATTGTTGATGGGCAACCAGTGTAGGGATCTGAGGTGGGTGGATATGTGTTCGTGGTGAGGGAGGTTGAGGATGAGTCGTGTGGCTGCGTTCTGGATTCGCTGGAGTTTTCTTCTAAGTTTGGCTGAGGTCCCAGCGTAGAGGGCGTTGCCGTAGTCCAGTCTTCTGCTGGTGAGGACGTGGGTGAATGTTCTTCTTGTGTCTAGGGGTATTCATTTGAAAGTCTTGCGTAGCATGCGGAGGGTGTTGAAACAGGAGGATGATATGGCATTGATTTTTTGGGTCATGGAGAGCGATGAGTCCAGTATGATGCCAAGGTTGCGTGCTTGGGTGGTGGGTGCTGGGAGTGGTCTGAGGGCGGTGGGTCCCCAGGAGTCATTCCATGCTGTTTTGTTGGGGCCGATGATAATGATCTCTGTTTTGTTTGAGTTCAATTTGAGGTGGCTTGTTGTCATCCAATTGGCGGTGTAGAGGAGTCCGGTGTGCAGGTTAATCTTGGCGGTGGCTGGGTTCTTGGTGAGGGAGATGATGAGCTGGGTGTCGTCAGCGTAAGAAATGATGGTGATGCCTTGGGGGCGGAGGATGTGGGCCTCTCCTGGGGGGTGACTGGATGTTGCTGGCAACTCCTCTCCGGTGACATTGAGTAGGGGTCCTGTGGAGATGCAAATGCAGTGTTATTGTACCTGCGTGTGCCATCTTGTGCATGGGTGTGTTTCCCTCTATGGTTGTGATTTCCCTGTCAGCTTTGCCTTGTGTGCGTGGTGATTTTGTGGGCTAGGTGAATCTCTCTACTGGGCATGCTGGGTGCCCATGCAGGTCTGTGATGGGGGTCCATGGATTGTTGTGGCATGCAGTGCTTGGTATTGGGATGGGTGGGTTGTGATAGTGGGGTATATGTGAGGTGGTGGAGTGATGGGAGTGAGGTTGAGGGCGGGGGTTTGTGATGGCATGCAGGTAGGGGGTGATAAAGTAGTAAAGATTTGATTTACCAGAGTCCAGTCCTCCTGCTACTCCTGTGAGGCCCTCAGGATGCATGATCGCCAAGACTTGCTCCTCCCATGTTGTTAGTTGTGGGGGAGGAGGTGGGGGTCCACCGCCAGTTCTCTGTACAGCTACCTGGTGTCTTGCAGCCACGGAATGTACCTTCCCCCATAGGTCGTTCCACCTCTTCCTGATGTCATCCCTTGTTCTGGGGTGCTGTCCCACGGCATTGACCCTGTCCACGATTCTCTGCCATAGCTCCATCTTCCTTGCAATAGACGTCTGCTGCACCTGTGATCCGAATAGCTGTGGCTCTACCCGGATGATTTCCTCCACCATGACATTTAGCTCCTCCTCTGAAAACCTGGGGTGTCTATGGGGTGCCGTGGATGTGGTGTGAGTGGTATGTGTGAGGATGTGTGGGGGTAATGTGTGGGGTTATGTGTTGGGGTGTGTGCTGTGAGGTGCGTGGATGCTGTATGGGTGATGGTGTTTTGTGGCTGTGATTGACTGGGTGCTCCTGGCTTGTCTCTCTCTCTCTCTGTTTGCTATCTTTTTTTTCATTGAAAGGGTCGTGGGTAATGTGGGTGTGTGTTTTATATTGGATTGGGTGTGTGGTGTATGTATGTGTGGCAGGTGGGTGTAGTTTGAATTGTCCAATGTGGTGGTGTTTTTTAAGTATGTGTATATTTTGAGCGCAGCAGTGTGTACAGCCAATGGTTTACCACGGTTGAAAGACCGCCGCAGTGATTCGTGGGTCCTGATACTGTGGGCGTATTCCTGTTGGCATAATGGTGTGGGTTTTGGTACCGCCGATTTATCACTGACCTTTGGTCTGGCGGACTTGAGTGGGTGTCTGAATAGTGGCAGATTTCTCTGTGTGGGTCATAATACCTGTAGCGGAATATCGCTGCGGTCACAGTATGTTGGCAGCCGTCAGCACAGCGGTAGGTGGCATTTACCGCCAGGGTTGTAATGAGGGCCTATGCCTTCTTTCTCACCTCTCATTCATGGGAATTAGGAGAAGCCTAAGCAGTACATTGGACTTTGGCACAAGCCAACACGCTGTATCAAAACCATGTAGGTTGAGATAAGGATTTCTCCACCACATAATACTGGCAAGATCTACTCTATTAAACCACAATATCCAATTAAGCATGAAGCTAAAGCACCTGTGAGAGAAATATTTGCACAACCTGAGAACCAGGGTGTGATAGAACCCTGTGTATCCCCTATTAACAACCCTTTGTTTCCTGTAGCAAAGCTGCACCATTCATACAGAGTAGACTTAGATTAAAGATATTTGAACAGCCACACAAGCACATTTGCCATACAAAATGCTCACAGCACTTACCAACAATTTAGTGTGAAAAAGTACAAAATGACCCGGACATTTCCATTGGGTCTTCTGATAAAATATAGCATATGAAAGCAGGGATTTAACAGCTTTCAGCACATTAGACTCGCACAGGAAATTTTCATGGCTCCCACAAGGGTATGAGAACAGCTCTGGACTGTTTTCAGCACTTATAACTTTTATATTGCACAACATTGACCCTGAGGAATTGTCCTCTGTTGAGGATATTTACTTGACGAAAAATGACCTGGTCCAACACCTAAGGAGAGTTGGCCATATCATGGTAGGTTTTGTAGAATTTGGCTACAAATTCAATTTTAAAAGAATGAGATTTGCCATTCTCAGTGTCCTATTTTTGGGATACAAGTTTTCAGATGGAGGAAAAAGCCTAGAGCCGCATTTCCTAGAAAAGTGTGTTGAATTACTACCACCGAACACAATAAAAATTGTTAAAATTTGGCAGAACTTACATTCCTGATTATGCCCAGCCCATAAATCCACTGTACAATCTATTACATCCAGATTTCAGAAGTAAATTCTGGACAATGGAATATACAAGCATACTCAGAGCTTTCCAAAAAGACATGCTGGAGGCAAAACACTCACAAACATGAGACAATAAAACAAATTTCGTCATCAGAGTAATTTGTGGTGCCATCGGGTTCACCTATGTGACATTCAACGAAGGTGATACTGTCCCAATAGCATTCAAATCACATTTATAGTCTATGGCCGAAAAATACTTTGCTCCCACTGAAAAGATTTTAACTGACGGTCAGTGGCTGTCATCAAAGAAAGACCCTTAGCCCAGTGGAAAAGCATTGTTGTCATGACCCCGAAACTAGCTCTTGAAGCTGTTACCAAAGCCAGCGTTCCAAACGCAAAAGCATTATGGGGGTCATTACAACCCTGGCAGACGGTGTTAAAGCGGCGGTAAGACCGCAAACAGGCCGGCGGAAAAAAAAAGGGAATTATGACCGTGGCGGAAACCGCTAACATAGACAGCCACTTTAACACTCCGACCGCCACAGCGGTACCGACAAGCAGCGCGGCGGTCATCACCAACAGACATGCGGAAGACAAAGTACCGGCCACAGTATTACAACAGGCCAATCCACCACCTTTTCCGGGGCGGATTCACCGTGGATAAAAACACGGCGGAAACAGACATTTCAATGGTAAAACGCTCACCTGAACAAACTCCACGAGGAAGGAGGGCACCATGTAGCCGGAACTCCAAATACTCCCTGCGCTTGTCTTCCTGCTCCTCTACGAACATCAGCAACGGCGGCGCCGAAGACAATGGTGAGTACTGCACCTACGACATAGGGGAGGGGGGAGGCAATAGTCACGGACACACACATGCAACACCCCCACCCCCAACCTGACCCTCACCCACTACAACACACACAACAATGCATTTCCGAACATCACAGTAACAACCCCCAACCCCCCCGGAAGAATGCTAAGACAAAAGGAAATGAGTTCAACCATTGTAATGTATCAAAAAACAGTTAGCTCATATATACATCAATATATACACATTCCAAATATATACATCACGATTAGTAGTACAGGTATGCACATTTCAATGTCCGTGGACCACTGGGCCCAAAATGCATGGGCGAGGCCCACACACAACACCTGTCCTGGAACGGAGAGAACACTGCAGGGCCATCAGATAGAAATACAACAGGAACCTCAGGGGGAAGGGAAGGGGGGGCACCTCAGCCGGATGACTGCACCACGCCAGATCCACGACGGGGCTCCATGCCCATTGATGTATCCTGGGGAGTGCAAAGCCACAGTCTCTCAAGTCTCTACAGTGGGTGGGTTGCACACTGCTGTATCCTGGGGAGTGCAAAGCCACAGTCTCTCAAGTCTCTACAGTGGGTGGGTTGCCCACTGCTGTATCCTGGGGAGTGCAAAGCCACAGTCTCTCAAGTCTCTACAGTGGGTGGGTTGCCCACTGTACCATCCTGGGGAGTGCAAAGCCACAGTCTCACAAGTCTCTACAATGGGTGGTTTGCCCACTGTACCATCCTGGGGAGTGCAAAGCCAAAGTCTCACAAGTCTCTACAGTGGGTGGTTTGCCCACTGTACCATCCTGGGGAGTGCAAAGCCACAGTCTCACAAGTCTCTACAATGGGTGGTTTGCCCACTGTACCATCCTGGGGAGTGCAAAGCCAAAGTCTCACAAGTCTTTTCAGTGGGTGGTTTGCCCACTGTACCATCCTGGGGAGTGCAAAGCCACAGTCTCACAAGTCTCTACAGTGGGTGGTTTGCCCACTGTACCATCCTGGGGAGTGCAAAGCCAAAGTCTCACAAGTCTTTTCAGTGGGTGGTTTGCCCACTGCTGTATCCTAGGGAGTGCAAAGCCACAGTCTCTCAAGTCTCTACAGTGGGTGGTTTGCCCACTGTACCATCCTAGGGAGTGCAAAGCCACAGTCTCACAAGTCTCTACAGTGGGTGGTTTGCCCACTGTACCATCCTGGGGAGTGCAAAGCCACAATCTCACAAGTGGATAACAGTCTCCACTGGTTCTGGAGGGGGACTGGTGCCCAGAGTGCTTCATCCTGTGCAGGATAGATGGAGTGGATGCATGTCTCCACTGGTTCTGGAGGGGGAGTGGTGCCCAGAGTGCATCACTCACCCCGTGACGGTCCCTGTTGCGTCACTGCCCCTGCCGCTCATGGGCTAGCGGTGCTTGAGTTGGCGGTGCTTGCCCTGTTCAGCGGTCCTTGCCATGGCGGTCTTTGCCCTGTTCAGCGGTGCTTGCCCTGTTCAGCGGTGCTTGACTTTGCTGTCTCTGACCTGTTCAGCGGTGCTTGCCATGGCGGTCTTCGCCCTGTTCAGCGATGCTTGACTTTGCTGTCTCTGACCTGTTCAGCGGTGCTTGCCATGGCGGTCTTTGCCCTGTTCAGCGGTGCTTGCCATGGCGGTCTTTGCCCTGTTCAGCGGTGCTTGCCCTGTTCAGCGGTGCTTGCCATGGCGGTCTTTGCCCTGTTCAGCGGTGCTTGACTTTTGTTGTCTCTGCCCTGTTCAGCGGTGCTTGCCATGGCAGTCTTTGCCCTGTTCAGCGGTGCTTGCCCTGTTCAGCAGTGCTTGCCATGGCGGTCTTTGCCCTGTTCAGCGGTGCTTGCCCTGTTCAGCGGTGCTTGACTTTGCTGTCTCTGACCTGCTCAGCGGTGCTTGCCATGGCGGTCTTTGCCCTGTTCAGCGGTGCTTGACTTTGCTGTCTCTGACCTGTGCTGCGGTGTGTGCCATGGCGGTCCCTCATTGCCCAGCGGGGCTGTGGCTGCCGGGGCCCTCCTGGGCACTGACTCTGGCGGTGGTCTCCTGACAAGTGACAATAGTGCTGCCCTCCTGGGCACTGACTCTGGCGGTGGTCTCCTGACCAGTGACGATAGTGCTGCCCTCCTGGGCACTGACTCCGGCGGTGGTCTCCTGACCAGTGACGATAGTGCTGCCCTCCTGGGCACTGACTCCGGCGTTGGTCTCCTGACCAGTGACGATAGTGCTGCCCTCCTGGGCCCTGACTCCGGCGGTGGTCTCCTGACCAGTGACGATAGTGCTGCCCTCCTGGGCACTGACTCTGGCGGTGGTCTCCTGACCAGTGACGATGGGGCTGGCGGTGGCGTCTTGGGCAGCGGGGAGGATGGCGGCCTTCTCCGCTGTGCTGGTCTTCCCAGACTTTGGAGACTTCTTCTGCCCCTTCTCCACCTTGGGAGGAGTCACAGCTGATTCGACACTCCCCCCGGGACCCTTGTGGGCGGCTTTGCCGGCAAGTGTCTTCCCCCTCTCCCGTCGGGCACTGTCCAACTTCTGGTGCTTCACAGGGGGTGGACTGGCAGTGCTTTGGCTCCGTGTCACACTGGCTGCCCTGGTGCCCGGTGCACTCCACATACCTCATACCCAGGCACCACTGGTACCGGAATCTTATTGGCTGAGGTGCTACTACGGGACCTATGAATTGGAGGGGCTGGGGTGATGGGACAGAGGTCAAGGTTGTTCAGGAAAATGTTCTGACAAACACTGGGACGGTGGGCGCTGACCTACATGAAATGTACAGGGGAAGAAGAGAAGTCATTACCAAATGCACCGTCGAAGTGAGTGGCCCACATCCCTACCCTTGCCATGTGGCACATGCATTCACAGTCCTTCATGCTCGCATAACTCTGCCCCCTTCCTACTTACATCCAGCCCTCTCCACCCAGGCATAGCCCATACAACTTGCACCCTATGTACTCACCTGTTGGTCTGGAGGACCGTAGAGTAGCGTGTACTGGGGGAGGACCCCATCCACGAGCTTCTCCAACTCCTGTGCAGTGAAGGCAGGGGCCCTTTCCCCAGATGCACGTGTCATTGTCTCTTCCAGACCGAGGTCACAGCAGCACTTGCAGTGTAGGTCCTCTCCTGTCGAAGATCAGGTATCGAGTGATTGAACAGATAGAAAATGGCGGTGACGTCCGCGGCGGTGCGTATCATCACCACCGGCGCACTTCGTCATTGGCTCCTGGGACCCATAGGGTCCAATGTTAACCAATGCAGCATTGCACCGCGGTCTTCGACCACCTACCGCGACGGTGTACAACGCCAGCGCAGTTACCTCACATCCCATTGTCCCACTTTAGAGGTCAAGCATCCGCCATTTCAGGGACCCACATGGCTTCATTTACAACTGCGTCACACATACCTAGGCCTGGACTCAACACACATACAGGAAGATTTTTGTATTTTGTGTCGTGTTCTGTGTAGCTGTGGGTACATACCTCAGAATTGGTTGACTCTGTGTTCGCTGTTGTCCTTCCTAGGCACCGTCCGCTGGGACATGTGAGGAGATGGCGGAATCTTCCGGTGTACCGACCGCTGGTGGACCTGTTGACCATGGAGGAGCGACATTTAATTATCACCTACAGGTTTGACCGTGCCACAATCCAGGAACTGTGTACCCAGTTGGAGCCAGATCTGATGTCACCAATCCGCCATCCCACAGGAATCCCCCCTCAAGTGCAGGTGCTGTCAGTACTCCATTTCCTAGCAAGTGGGTCATTTCAGACAACAGTGGCCATGGCATCAGGGATGTCCCAGCCTATGTTTTCTAACGTATTGTCCAGAGTGTTGTCTGCCCTGCTGAAACACGTGAGGAGCTACATCGTTTTCCCTCAGGTGGAGGATTTGGCTACAGTGAAAGGTGACTTCTATGCCCTGGGACACATCCCCAACATCATAGGTGCCATTGATGGGACCCATGTGGCTTTGGTCCCCCCCCACAGGAGTGAACAGGTGTACAGGAACCGGAAGAGTTATCATTCGATGAATGTACAGAGGGTATGTTCGGTAGACCAGTACATCTCGCAGGTAAATGCTATGTTCCCTGGCTCAGTGCATGACGCCTACATCCTGCGGAATAGCAGCATCCCTTATGTGATGGGTCAACTCCAGAGGCACCGTGTGTGGCTATTAGGGGACTCTGGTTACCCCAACCTGTCATGGCTATTGACCCCAGTGAGGAATCCCAGGACCAGGGCAGAGGAACACTACAATGAGGTCCATGGGCGGACTAGGAGGGTGATTGAACGCACCTTCGGCCTCCTGAAGGCCAGGTTCAGGTGCCTCCATATGACAGGTGGTTCCCTATTCTACTCACCAAGGAAGGTGTGCCAGATCATCATCGCCAGCTGTATGCTTCACAATCTTGCTTTGCGACGCCAGGTGCCTTTTCTGCAGGAGGATGGTCCAGATGACGGTGTTGTGGCAGCTGTGGAGCCTGTGGACAGTGATGAGGAGGAAGCAGAGGAAGAAGACATTGATAACAGGGACTCTGTCATACAGCAATATTTCCAGTGACACACAGGTGAGAACAATTTTTTTACTAATATATTTACTTTCACACTTCAACCTCTATCCTGTCTGTCAATTTGAAGCAGTATTTGCTAACTGAGTGGTACATTTCCATTACGGTTTCAAAGGTGTGGTTACCAACGTGTGTCATCTGCTTGCATCCTTCATGGGCTTGTGATGTGTTACATAGGTAAGTTGACATTACATTTTCGAACGGATTTTGTCATTGTCATAGATAATACACATTTTCAAAATCACAGACTGACTCCAGATTGTTTTGTGGTTCAAGGGTGTTTATTGAAGTGCTAATTATTGGAGGGGGTGGCAAAATGGTGATGGGTGATGGTGGAGGAATGTCCATGGCAGAGTCCAGTCTATTAGTCTCACAGGTGCACTGCCCATATGGGCATACGAAGTGGAGCTGGGGCAGTTCCAATCTGGACAGGGTAACATAGTGGGACAATGGGATGTCAATCAGGGTGGTCTCATTTCTTGGCGGGGGTCTTGCCATCGTGCTCTGTCCTGTTCCTGGATCTCAGGGACAGCTTGCGAGGTGGTTGTCCGTCTGCAGGGGGTGGGGTGCTGGTGTGGTGGTCCTGTGGCGGGGCGTCCTGTCCACTAGCGCCGGCGGAGGTGGTGGGCAGTTCATCGTCCAGGCTAGTGTCAGGGGCCCCTTGGAGTGCCACGGTGTCCCTAATGGTCTTCTGTATGTCCTTCAGCACCCCTAGGATGGTGCCCAGGGCAGAGCTGATGGTTCTGAGCTCCTCCCTGAACCCCAAACACTGTTCGTCCTGCATGCGCTGGGTCTCCTGAAACTTGGCCAGGACCGTAGCCATCGTCTCCTGGGAGTGGTGGTAGGCTCCCATGATGGAGGAGAGGGCCTCGTGGAGAGTGAGTTCCCTGGGCCTGTCCGCCCCTTGTCGCACAGCAGCCCTCCCAGTTCCCCTGTGTTCCTGTGCCTCCGTCCCCTGGACCGTGTGCCCACTGCCACTGCCCCCAGGTCCCTGTTGTTGTTGGGGTGGTGGGTTATCCTGGGTTCCCTGTAGTGGTGGACACACAGCTGATTGACGTGTCCTGGGTACGGAGGTATGGGCCCGCTGGGTGGGTGCTGTGCTGGTGTTACCAGAGGGTGGAAGGTCAGTGTTGGGCTGTGCCTGTGCGAGGGGAACCCACTGTCTCGAGGCCCACGATGGTCCGGGCTGGTCATCTGGATCCAGATGGCCAGAGCTGCTGTCATCACTGTGGGCCTCTTCTGTGGGTGGGGTGGAGATGTCTGGACCCTCCTGTCTGGTGGCGTTAGGTAGTGGCCCTGCAGGGGTGTAAAAGCATGATTATTGCATGTGTGTGTCTCATAGTGTGCAATGGGTGGGTGAGCGTGTACCCCTGTGCTAGCATTCCTGTGTGGGGGCTTGTGTGATGATGGTTGGGGGGTTGTTATGGGTATGTGCAGTGGGCATGCTTTAGTGATGGGTGTCCATGCTTTGTTGTGTCATGCAGGGCTTGGTGTTGGGATTTGTGGTTTGTGTTATTAGTACATTAGTGAGGAGTTGGAGTGATAGGGGAGGGAGTGAGGGTGGGGGTGTGTGATAGCATGCAGGTAGGGTGGGGGATATGATAGTTAAGATTAGACTTACCAGTGTCCATTCCTCCACCGACTCCTCCGAGGCCCTCTGGATGCATAATGGTCGACACCTGCTCCTCCCATGTTGTTAGTTTTGGGGGAGTAGGTGGGGGTCTGCTGCCAGTCCACTGAATCGCGATGTTGTGCCTGGAGACCACTGAACGCACCTTCCCCCGTAGGTCGTTCCACCTCTTCCTGATGTCCTCCCGATTTCTTGGGTGCTGTCCCACTGCGTTGACCCTGTCGACGATTCTCTGCCATAGCTCCATCTTCCTAGTTATAGAGGTGTGCTTCACCTGTGATCCAAATAGCTGTGGCTCTACCCTTACGATTTCCTCCACCATGACCCTGAGCTCCTCCTCCGAAAACCTGGGGTGTCTTTGGCGTGCCATGGGGTGGTGTAGGTGATGTGTGTGGGGTGTATGTGGTGATGAGTGTGGTGATGTGTAGTGGTGTGTGGTATTTTGTGCGTGGATGTTGTGTGGGTGATGGTGTTGTGTGCCTCTGTGTGGTGGGGTTGCCTATTGCTGTGCTATCTCTCTGTCGCCTTCGTCTCTAATTTTTGGTCATGGGGGTTTGGGGGTGATGTGGGTGTGTGTTTTATACTGTGTTTGGTGTGTGGGAGTGGTGTTTGTATGTGTATCAGGTGTGTGTATTTTGAATCGTCCAATGTGGCGTTGTTTTGGAGATGTGTTTGTATTTTGAGCGCGGCGGTGTGTACCGCCAATGGAATACCGCGGTTGAAAGACCGCCGCCTGGATTCGTGGGTCGTGATAGCATAGGCGTGTTTCTGTTGGCGTGACAGTGGAGGTTTTGTTTTCGCCAGTTTATCACTGACCTTTGGTGTGGCGGACTAGTGTGGGTGTCTGAGTTTCGGAGGATTCCGAGATGTGTGTCATAATAGCTGTGGCGGAATTCCGCGGCGGTGTATTGGCGGTCTTCTGCATGGCGGTAAGCGGCTTTTACCGCCAATGTTGTAATGACCCCCTATATCTCCACTGGATATAATGGGCCACCTCTCTGATGGCCACTGATGTTGACCAAAATTACGGACACAAGCTTTCTTACAATATGATCTAGAATACCCAACGCCTGCTGACATTTTGCCACTTGACCAATGTCAGATGATTATTTACACTGATGGTTCAGCACAACCGGCAACATGCACAAAACACCATAACTCTGCTGCTTGTGCAGGAGTGAGTGGTTTAATGAAGGATGGCCAGTTCCACCCTCAAAACACATACACACAGGCCCCAGGGGACTGCACTGCACAACTGGCTAAGCTTAAGGCTTTCCTGATGGCACTGGAACATATGGATCCTGAATTAAGAACACTCATAGTGTGTGATTCTCACTATTCTGTCTAGTCCTTCAATTAGTACCTACATTACCGGTGACAGAATGGATTCAGAGACTCAAAAGGGAACACCATTAAAAACAGATTCCTATGGGGGACAGCAGCCGATCTAAAGAGATACTACCAAATACCCATGCTGTACACAACATGGGCCACTATCGTTTCGGAATTACACATTTTTGGAAACACCCTGGCTGATGAAGCAGTAAAGTCAAGAATTGCTACGGCTTCTGTTGCAGTGGTTACTCATTTCAAGACAAGATTGGATGATGAGACTTTGGCTGCTGTGAAAGTTTTCTCCGAGAGCAAGCCCTCACCAAAAGAATATCCAGCTAAATATTCCTACCATCTAGGTGCCCAAAATAATGCTTTTGTCAGCATGCCAATGGTGGGTGATCGTGTGATTCCCCAACCAAGACCAAAGACAAGAATTAATTAAAGCAGTGCATAAAGGGGTTGCATCTGCCCATGTAGGTGTGGCGGTTACCATTTCCCTTTTGTAAAAATGCTATTGGTGGATGGGTCGATACAAACAGACCAGACAGTATATCCTTTGTTGTGACATTAGCTAACAAATAGGAAGCCCACTGCAAAACATCTCTTGGAGTCCCCCTCCTAATTTCCAACAAACCTTTACCGTGTGTGTACCTGGACCATTGCAGTCCCCTAAAACCTGATGGTGCATATAAATATATTTTAGTCACTGTTGATTCTTGCTCTAGATTCCTATGGGTATGGCCACAATGATCAGCGGACGCTCGAACTGTCATTTAAGAGTTGCAAGTCTTCATAAATACATACTAAGTTGAGGCATACCATTCAGACCAGGGCCCCGCCTTTGCCTCAAAGGAATTCATGTACACCATGGCTATGATGAGGGTCCAACTCAATTTCTTGTCATCCACCATCCCAAGGGAAATGTGGTAGTGGAGTGTAAAAACTGTGACCTAAAGCAGTCCTTAACAGCAAGAGTGCTAGGTATTGGTCGTCATTAGCTTAACCATGTTTATGGAGTCTAGAGAGAACTAAAAAATATGCCCAGAAGGTCCCTGGGAGGGCATAGCCCATTTGAGGTCCTATTTGGGATACCTCTGTATGTCCCAGATATTGATGGCCCTGACACTGTGAAAGCAGACACACCTGTTGACATAAGTGAACGAGTCACTGTCTTACAGGAATTACAACAGTTCAGTGATGAAAATTTATCAGCATCTGCTGCTGCTTTGGAAATGAGGGACACACCAAAAACAGCAACAGGCTGGATTCCAAAGGTTCAGGATGTAGTGCGTTAAAATATTGCTGTAAAGAAAAAAATTGGCCCATCTTTTACAGCACTGGTTCCAGCCCTGGGAATATACAGCACCAGAACTTTCATACTACCACTGTTGTTTGGTTCCAGAGAAAACCGCTTTGAATCAATTGACAGTGTTAAGTTACACCATGTAGCCAGTGGTAAACAGTAGACCATGAGGAATCCTGAGCAGTTTCTGAACCCTCTCACTACCAGTCAGCATGTGCCTCTCCAAGATTTAAACATCAATGATGAGACTTCTCCAACCCTGGGGCGGGTGGAAAATGAGCTTTCATTAGTACCTGTTTCTACACCATCAACAAGAAATGTCCAGAGTTCTGAGTCATTTTTCTCCAATTCTACATAAACGGATAGAATTGTTTACTATGAATCACCAAGAGATACATCTATCAAGATCACATAGCTAGTCAATTGGCTTAAAACTAACTATTTTATTCACCTATAGAATTATCTATGGATATTGCTAACTTTGCTTGCCTTCCTTCTTTGGACTGGTTTCGTCATTGTTTTCCTGAATGTCCTGCTATCAAACTGGTGGATGAGGTACTAAAACCTTACCTGTCCTCTCATAAGGTCCGAAGAGACATGTGCCTAGTGAACATTTCAGCTATTCTGATTCCTGATGGGATTGTTTGGGATAAAGTACCTTATAATATATATAGGCTCACAGAAATAATTCAAATTCCGTATGTGTTAAAGTTTCAATGAATGATGTAATAACATCAGGTGTTGTTTATAATGAATGTGATATGAAAACAGTTGATTTTATGCTTTCTGAGCTTGAATATTACACTGTATTTGAAAGTGAAGAAGTTTACCAAGCAACCACCAACTATGGTGAAATGTTCTGTTACCATCATTATGGACATCACTTTATACAGAGTTAGCACCCCGAGAACTGTTTTTAATTACATACAAAGGGGAATTGTCCAACACCACCAATGGAGAGCTCTAAAACATATTTGGAAAAGTGTGCATATTTTACCTGGCATGAAGATAAAAAAGCTGTCTTATTATTTTTAAATTGCCTCCTACGAAGTTACAGAGCATCATGTTAACTGACACCAAGTTGATTTATTCGGATTCATTTGTTGCCCGGTGGGCTATTGAAGGCTATAAACATTGGTTGAAGCCAATAGACTTAAAGAGTGTGTGGGAAAGTAGAAATTGGCAAATACACAGGTGGGAAGCTTTGTTTAGAACATGTCTCATTCCATTACAAATTATATATTTCTAGATGAAACAGTGCTACAAACAAGTTATTTAGGCTTAGCAAAAGTTAAAGAAATGAATGCACCCAATATCCCATCCCCAGCGAAATTTGATAAATGCAAAAGATTTCAGATGTTGAACATTTAACTCAACACTTTCAGGTCCACACGTGTGGGTATTGTGGCCGGTGGACACAAACAGATGTCACTCACATTTTGTAAATTCCAATGAGTAAACCTGACCCTCAATACATGTCTCACAAGCATTCTGGTATTGCTATTCCTCACAGCGTGCCCAATGTCAACAATGGTTGAAAACATCCACACTAGCAGTTGTCAAAGAACACCTTAGTATCCTATCTTAAAGCACAGATTTAAAAGATTTTTTGTTAGGTCCCCATATGCGATGCACAAAGGGCTTCCTGTATGCCACCTATAATGAAATCATCACAAATGGAAGCTGCTGCCCAGCAAATAGATCGGGAAAATTTTCAGAAAAGCTCTAGCAGTTGTAGAGGATGGTAAAAACACTTTGTCCAAACACATTTTCACCTTAAATAACATTGTTTCTTCTGCAATAGACATCATGAAAACTGATATGTCTATCTTACAACATAGATAGATTCAACTTAGGTTCATTATGCAGTTAGGTTGGACGTTACAGGTTCTGAAAAGTGGTTGCATACCCTGTGTTAGACCTGACATGCCTTAGGGTGGTCACCGCTAACTTTTTGCCTGCCTCCCTCCACTTTTTGGACTCTGTTTTTGCTGGCTTTTAGACTCTGCGCACTTTACCACTGCTAACCAGTGCTAAAGTGCATATGCTCTCTCCCTTTAAACATGGTAACTTTGGATCATACCCAATTGGACTATTTAATATACTTATAAGTCCCTAGTAATGTACACTGTATATGCAGGTTTGGAATAAGATCACCTAGTGCTGTATGGAATTGTTTTAGCAGATGGATGGCGGTGTTGCGATGCACCGCTAAACTAAAGGGTTGAAGACTTGCTATAATTCTATATTGAATCAGGGGTATGGAAAGGATAGAACAAATTACATCCCTGAATCAGTTTCCACATTTGTTTTTACTTTTAGGACCTACAGAAACTGATTCTAGTTAATCTCATTTCTTCTGAATTGCTTTTGTTCAGGGTCTGGGCTTGGTAGAATTAGGCTTAACGTTTCATAACATTGGCGTCGGGTTTAAAATTGAAGCAAATACTGTATGCTTAAATAATAATACTTTCTGAATAGTTACCTTATACTTTTTCTAATATTTATTTTGCACATTTACGTTGCACTTTAAACCATCAAAGAGGTTGTTTCAGGGCAGAATTAGGTTGAATTTTAACATTTCTTCAGTAGGCTCATTTTCATTGTTGAATGTGGAAGTGTGGGCACAGCATCCAGCTTGCCTTGTTAATATAGATCCTCAAACTATACCTTGGAAAACACCGCAAATACTTTTGTCCTGTGAATAATGATCTACTAATATTGAACAGAGTCCAGTCAACTAAACTTCCACATTAAGCGAATGTTGACTTTTTAAATCGCTCTTGAAACTGTTCAAAGGATAAACTGGGAGCTCTTATTGCAGAAAAGTTAAGACTGGTCGACAATACCAAGTTTTCTTTGAGCTTCTTGTACCTGCTTGTTTTAGAATAAGCCAAAGCAGGTCTGTATATTTAAAATGGTTGCAGGATTCACTAGATATAGAAAGTGCCCAGCCGCATCAGTTGACTTTAACGTTATGTGTGTAAACTGCGAGACTCGAACCAGCATTAACAGTTAAATCTGTCAAATGTGTGGAAGGTGACTGAGTTTACTCAGGTGGGGTAGTAGGTCAAGGTCACAGACAGATCAATAACCTCTGTTTCAATGTATTGACCTACAGTATGTCTACCACTGAGAGGACCATTTGTTACTGTGAGTAGAACAGATGGTGGAGGATTATCCTTCGGAATCCTGACCAGTCAGAGGTTAGTAGCTGCCAGTTCTTGAGGCGTTCAGACAGTTTCACCAGATAAACACATCCAGTCAGAAAGGAATAATCAATGAGCATCATTCGGTAATATTTTCTCTATAGTTGCCTTTCTATTCAAACAGACACATATTGTTCACAGATTGTAACCCAATTCTACCTTCCCCTAGCAGCTAGCCAGCCTGGAACAGGCTTTCGTCCAATCTTTTTTGTGATTTCTATTTGGAAATAAATATTACAAATAGCATTTGAAGAACAGCTATAAACATTTCTTTGACCTTACGGTTACATGTAGCAAAAGTAAACATAAATAGAATAACAGAGAAAGGATAATATTGTATTAGATCATTAAGATATTTTGGACTCAAATAATAAAAGACTCATCTCATAAGAAAAGTAATCAGTCTCCTATATATACTTTCTTGAAAAAAATCGAGCGCACCATACATGGCTTCAAAATTAGTCACCTTAAAAGTCGTCAGAATATACTTTGGAAAGCTATAACTTGAGCCATTTTAAATTATTCACTCCAGTCCCCATCCCGAACTCAAAAGCCTTGATTCACGAAGGTATTTACATGTAGGAAAGTAACGAGTGTGGAGTCTGTGCACTCGTGGTGGAATCTCCACACTTAGGGCGGAATTACCACACGACCCACTACAGTGCGCTGTGCAGAGACTCCATCCCTAGTGTGGAGACTCAGGGGGTCATTCGGAGTCAGGCGGTCTTGAGACCGCCAGACTTTGGGTAGCCATCAGACCATAATGGTAGTGGCGGTCCGATCCGCCACATTCTGACTGTGGCAGAAATGCCGCAGTATTACCGCCGACACCGCCAGGCTGGAGTCAGCCTCCAGCCCGGCGGTCCTAGCGTTTGGAATCCACCAGCGCAGCACTGCACGTGGATTATGAGTTCCATTCTGCCAGCCTTTCCATGGCGGTTCATACCGCTGTGGAAAAGCTGGCGGAATGGGGTGCCAGGACCCCCTTGGGGGCCCCTGCACTGCCCCTGCACTTGTCATGGCAGTGCAGGGGCCCCCATGCACAGCCCATCACGCATTTCACTGCCAGAATTACGGGCAGTGAAATGCGCGACGGGTGCTGCTGCACCCGCTGTACAGCCACATGGGTGCCGGCTCGGAATAAGGCCCTCTTCACCTCAGGGTTGACGGGCGGAAACTGACTGCACCAGCGGTCCGGTGGCCGGTTGAGTTTGGCGGGCGATCTCCGCCGCCCGACAAACCCGAAATTACCCCCTTAGTCTTTACATCTTTTTATGAATTGTTTAAATTGCTCAGCAGTGCATATCAGTTTTCTAGATATTTTCTTGAGAGGATAGAGAGTGAAATGGGACAGGAGTTTTTGTTTGTGATCACATATTGTTTTTTTTTGGGGGGGGGCATTTTGGTGAATAGTTCATGGACACCAGGCTTGTTTAGGGCAACATTTTTCATGGCTGCCTTTTTCCACAGTGCAGCCAGGACTTGTTCTTCGACTCATTAAGGACAAATGTAAATAGGATGTCTAAATACACTCAAAGCGAAGTTCTTCAACCCACAAGTATCACTCAAGAAAGGATTTCTTTCCATTGGGCTTGGCCGCGTACGGTTGGATCCATGGTAAAAATAGAAAAGTGGATTGTTGTGCAACTCTTTATGTGGTTTGCTAGAGTACATGCACTTAATTCGGAATTTCTCTAAGTTAGTGTACGAGCTGCAGGCAGCACCACCCAGAAACAGTGAGTTGCTATTTTCTGCGTTATGTTTTTAGCGGCCCATGCACTACCTCGGAAAAATTCAGTGAAATATATGCGCTTTAAAAAGGGTGGTTCCATAAACAGGGACATACAACTGTGCTCTGGGTAAGCGCCCAGCCTCATCGCATGCTCCTAAAGGGCATCCCAGTTGTGCAGAGAATCACTTCTGAAGTTAAACGAGGGGGGATGGTTGTGCGGCTGAGGGACTTCAGACAAATAGTGATGGTGTCATTCACGCTGATACAGAAAGTGCTCTTTAGATATTTATCTTCCAGATGTTGGACCTCGCATCACTTAATGATTAATGAACATTTCCGAGGAAACCTACAAATAAGTTTTTCACACTGCGAATTTCTTTGTTACTCACACAAACTGAAATATGAGGCATTTACTACAAATATGGGAGAAATGTGTGTTACATACTTGTTTGATATATTCTATCAGTACACATAACTGTAGGAGATTATAAAAGATACCATTCCATTATTTCATGTGTAGGCTTCTCTGGCCACTATAACATATTG
The DNA here is from genome assembly GCF_031143425.1 of Pleurodeles waltl. NCBI lineage: Eukaryota > Metazoa > Chordata > Amphibia > Caudata > Salamandridae > Pleurodeles > Pleurodeles waltl. Next base: position 269,867,547 of record NC_090436.1, on the reverse strand, counting down.
AGAGACAACCCTTTATGTCCTGGCAAATAACTGCTCTATTGCTCTGCAAAGTACGAAGGATCTGCTCAATTTAGAACTAAAATATTGTCCTCTGTGTTTTGGCACCTGAAACTCAGGCTTCAAGGAAACTCATGGTGTGTGTATGATGAAAGATGCTAACCAAGACTGCACTTCAGAGAAACCAGGCCCCTGCTTACAAGTGACTGTCAAATATAATTAATAGGTCCATTGTGGATGTGCATAAGAACTTGGATAAATGATCAAATTGCAGAACCTCTCTGCTGCAGTTTTTGACATAGTACACACATTGGTTTTAGTAACTCAAACAAACATTGCAGAAAACAGAAGTGGAGAACAAACATGTACTTATTTCATTTCGTTCTTAATTTTGTATTTATTCCCTCATGAAATGTCAAATGGATTCAGTGGAACCAGAAGACTTCGATATTATCTGTACAAAATGGACTGTGAAAACAAAACAGGAGCATTTTTCCTAGGGAGTTGGAGTTCATAGCCTTTTACTGAAGGAATTCCAATGCCAGGGAGAAAACTGAAACTTACTTTAGCCAACAGTCATTTAACCCTGAGCTTGAAAAATGTTTGTTCTACAATTGTGCATGAAGGGACATATTTACAAAAGTTTCGCATCAGGATTGCATCACAAAAGTGACTCGAGCAGGCGTATAATGTTTTTGGGGGATTTGGGGCTTACTCACAAGGAGTTTGCAAGGCTGTTGCGTAATTATTTGTGATGCAGCGGCAGCACTGTGCTAGCATCATATTTAAAATGTGAAGCATTTGGCCAAATGCGTCACTTTTCATGCTCCTGCGTCATAACCTGTGCGGGATCCACCTGCACCCAGTTAATTTAATGCGTGCAGAGTAGGCGTACTGTTGGAAAAAGTCACTTATAACTGACCCAGTGATATTTACAACGTTTGCCTCATTTGACACATCTGCCAGATGTGTCATGCACAATCTGCATTGCGTCAGAGTTCCTAATTCACCAAAACCTAGGTTTGAGGACTGACTCAGTGGCTTTAAATCAGGAATCTGGCCATTTGAAGTCACTTCACACCGTGAAATATGTCTGTTTTGCACCACCCCACTGGTTGTAGTAGGTCTACACATGTGTCAATCATGTTTTAGGACCCCTTGACCAACCTGGGACCATGGCACCTATGATGCCGTCATCCACTGCAGCCAAGCTATGTGATGTGTACTTTTTCCAAAGGACAGGCCAGAATTGTCACCACTCCATAGAGGAATGGGTCCCCAAGTCCAGGTCTGCGTACTCCAAAGGACAACAACTAAGTACACACATAAGGTAGGTAATACATGTATTTCCACTTCACATTCCAACATACAGTCGTATTTACTTACATTACACTGTCACACATCCTCAGGTCTCTACGTACACATCAGTAAACTATGCCCACTGTAATGTCATACATAGCCATACTTTATACATTACTTCTCACATCCAGGACCAATGTAAAAGTGTAGAAAGTGATATTCCACCATTTTACAGTCTTTTACATTGATCATCACACATTAGGCTCCATGCATCAAACTGAACTGATGCATCACCTCAGATTTTTGACAAATTGCTGAAACTGCATCAGTTCTGATGCCAACTTCTGCAATGCATTGGTTTTATAAGTGGATGTCTTGCGGCATCCTTCCTTTGGATGTGTCAGTATTTCTGGTGCACACTAGGCCATGCAGACCTGAATAATAAATATGACGCATCAATGGCATCTTCAACGTTTTTCCCACAGCACAATTATTTCTGATGCATCACTGCCGAAATGCAGAGATGCACCAGTTCTTGTAAATAAGGCCCTTGTTTTCTAGTTAAAAACTTTATTTGCATCTGAAAGTAGCACTAAAGTAACACAAAGTGACGCGAGTGCTGCTGTGCATTTCTTTGCTTCAAGTTGGTGTCCCATGGGTGGTGTATTGCTGTGCCTATGCAACGACCTGTGGTTTTTGATGCAAAGCCCAAGAAATGTTTTCATTTCTCCAACTTATTTGACTTTGCCTGTCTGTGGCATTGTACAGCACATGCAAAGTGGGAAACATTTTAAAATGTGCCTAAGCACAGTATTTCGTACTGGAAGGATACCCTTCCAGCACAAAACTAATACTAGGCATCACTGAGACACTTTGGAATATCATGCAAAAGTGTGTGCAGGGCTCTACACAGATTGATTATGCACCAGCGCTAGGGAAGGAATAAGGAGCCCGGTATTTTAGTAGATATGGTTCTGCCCTGCTCTCTCCCTATTGTACTAACTCTACTTCCCAAGAATAAGTGAGCAAAATTTCTCCAAACAACCCTGCATGCTAATACACAGATGCATTAAGAACAGTGAGCAAAATACTGCCAGAAAATCAGTTGTGTGGTGGGGTGCAACTGAGGAAAATTATCCCAGTGTCATCTCTACAAAGCACTGCATGCAGATGAGACCATCCTTAATGCAAATGTATATAGTGCAATAATTGTGAAATGTTATGGTCGAGTCAGCATTGGCAACTCAGGTGATATGTTAAATGTTAGAAATGGGGTCTTTGGTTGACAGTCAGGTTACCCCCTGTCCAAGCAAGGACCCTCACTCTAGTCAGGGTGAAAGAGAGTCATGCTCAGCTATCTGCCGCTCACCCCCTTGGTAGTTTGGCAGGAGCAGGCAGGCTTAACTTCAGAGGCAATGTGTAAAGTATTTGCACCAACACACACAGTAATACAGTGAACCACTACAGAATGACACAACACAGGTATTTAAAAAATAGATAATATTTACCTAAACAAAACAAGAAGAAAACAACAAAAATCCAACATACACAAGTCAGGTTATACATTTTGGAAAGAATAAGAGTCTCAATCCTGAGAAAACAGTGAGAACACTGTTATTTGACAAAAGTATCTGGGTAGCGTCAATATAAAGTCGCACAGGAGAGTGTGCGTCAAAAAAGGCAAGTGATGTGCTGATTTCTCACCCGCAAGCGAGAATGTGTGTCGTTCCTCATCCGGTCGGGTTTGCCGTGCATTGCTTCTTCTCTTCCGCAAAAGAGCGAAGCGTCGATCTGGATGAGCACCTCGGGTCTGGGCAGGCTTTGTGTTGATTTTCCACACCCAGGCATGTTGCGTTGAAATCCAGTTGCACGATGTCAAGAAACCACACTGCGTGGGGGCTTGCGTCATTAACAGCAGCCACGGCAGGTGTTGCACGTTGTTTCTCCAGCCGCGTTGCATCGATCTCTCAGCCGTGATGCAGGTGGTGCATAGATTTTAGCTGTGAAGCCAGCTGCGTGTCGTTCATGAGCCGGGAGGCGGGTGGTGCATCAAAAGTTTCTCTGAACGGCGGTCTTTTCATGAATTTTTAGTTCTTAGCTGCCAGCTTCACCTCTCAAGTGCCCAGAGACTGGATAGTGCACCACTTGGCAGGGCAAGAGTCTCAGCAGAGAGTCCACGTGCTGGCAGTGGAAATCTTTGATGGCCCTTAGACTTCAACAACAGGAGGCAAGCTCAGTTCAAGCCCTTGGGGATTCTTCTCAAGCAGGAATGCACAACAAAGTCCAGTCTTTGTCCCCTTTCACAGGCAGAAGCAACAAATGCAGGATAGTTCAACAAAGCACAGTCACAGGCAGGTGCAGCACTTCTCCTCAGCTCTTCAGCTCTTCTCCTTGGCAGAGGTTCCTCTTGATTCCAGAAGTGATCAGATTTTCAGGGGTTTTGTAGGCTCTTCTTATACCCCTTTCTGCCTTTGAAGTAGGCAAATTTCAAAGGAAAGCCTCTCTTGTTTGTGAGATCCTACCTTGCCCAGGCTAAGCTCCAGACACACACCAGGGGGTTGAAGACTGCATTGTGTGAGGGCAGGCACAGCCCTTTCAGGTGTGAGTGACCACTCCTCCCCTTCATCCCAGCACAGATGGCTCATCAGGATATGCAGGCTACACCCCAGCTCCCTTTGTGTCACTGTCTAGTGAGAGGTGCGAACAGCCCAACTGTCAAACTGACCCAGGCAGGGAATCCACAAACAGGCAGAGTCACAGAATGGTTTAAGCAAGAAAATGCCTACTTTCTAAAAGTGGCATTTTCAAACGCACAATCTAAAAGAAAACTTTACTTAAAGATGTATTTTTAAATTGTGAGTTCAGAAACCCTAAACTCCATATTTCTATCTTCTCCCAAAGGGAATCTGCACTTTAATAATATTTAAAGGCAGCCCCCATATTAACATATGAGAGGGATAGGCCTTGCACAATGAAAACTGAATTTAGCAGTATTTCAATTTCAGGATATATAAAACATATTAGTATATGTCCTACCTTAAACATACACTGCACCCTGCCCATGGGCCTACCTAGGGCATACCTTAGGGGTGCCTTACATGTAAGAAAAGGGAAGTTTTGGGCCTGGCAAGTGGGTACACTTGCTAAGTCCAATTGGCAATTTAAACCGCACACACAAACACAGCAGTGGCAGGTTTGAGCCATGTTTACAGGGCTACTAATGTCGGTACCAGTGCTGCAGGCCCACTAGTAGCATTTGATTTACAGGCCCTCAGCACCCCTAGTGCACCTGACAGCCTTGGGGTGGTCACCCTCAACTTTTTGCCTGCCTCCACTTTTTGACACTGTTTTTGCTTGTTTTAGGACTCTGCGCACTTTACCACTGCTAACCAGTGCTAAAGTGCATATGCTCTCTCCCTTAAAACATAATGACATTGGCTCATACCCAATTGGCTAATTTAATTTACTTATAAATCCCTAGTAAAGTGCACTACGTGTTCCCAGGGCCTGTAGATTAAATGTTACTAGTGGGCCTGTAGCACTGATTGTCCCACCCACATGAGTAGCCCCTTAACCATGTCTCAGGCCTGCCATTGCAAGGCCTGTGTGTGCCAATTCGACTTGTCATTTAAAAGTATTTGCCAAGCCTTACACTCCCCTTTTTCTACATATAAGCCACCCCTAAGGTAGACCCTAGGTAACCCATAGGGCAGGGTGCTATGTAGATAAAAGGCAGGACATATACCTGTGTAGTTTATATGTCCTGGAACCAGAACCTGCAAACTGCTAAGAGAAGCTGCCTGGCTGCCCAAAGGGCTCACCTGACTGCTTTGCTGTAAAGGACTGCTGTCTTGCTGTTGCCCTGCTTCCTTGCTGCCCTCTGGCTCTGCTGAGAAGTGCTCTCCAAAGGATTGGATTGAGCTTGTCTCCTGTTTCCTGAAGTCTCAGTGCCAAAAAGACTTCCTCCTGCAAAGAACTCCTTGTGCGGCGAAAATTCAACACACAGCCTGCCAGAAATGAAGCACAGCCTGCATCGCGGTGAGAAAATCATCGCACGCCGAATTGGAATGACACAGCCCGGCTCCCCGAAAGGTCGACGCAGTGCCCGTGTTCCGACCGGAACTTCGATGCACGGCCCACTGGATCGATGCAAAGCCGAGCCGCAACGATGCAGGCTGACTTCCTGCAAAAAGAATCAACGCAGCGCCTGCTGTGCAAAAGAAATTACCCGGCCTCACCCACTGATCAATGCAGCTCCTGTTACTTCATCCTGCACACCCAGGATTTCTCTGCATCATCCCCGGGACATCCAAATACCCGGCAACCCGAAGAGGATCCAAGTCTGCATGCCGGAAATTAACGCAAAACCCTTGCTGCATGGAAAAGCAACAACGCATTGCCTGTGTGCGCCTGGAGAAACCGACGCACACCTCCCCGTTTTCCCCACATCTCCCTCTCTGTGGTCACGTGCGAATAATTTAGATGCAAGCCAGGTACTTTGTTCTTGCAAGTGACGTTTGTTGTTTTTAAGAACTAAAAGACACTATAATTTCAAAAGTGATATTTAAACTTGTATTTATCAAATCTTGATCTTTACCTTAATCTACTCAGCTAAATATCCTATATTTTTCTAAACTGTGTGGTGTATTTTTGTGGTGTTTGCACTGTGTTACTGCATGATTTATTGCACAAATACTTTGCACATGTCCTTCAAGTCAAGCCTGACTGCTCAGTGACAAGCTACTAGAGGGTGGGCATAGGATAATTTGGATTGTGTGTGATTTACCCTGACTACAGTGAGGGTCCTTGCTTGGACAGGCGGTAACCTGTCAATCAAAGATCCCATTTCTAACACTAGTAAATCAAATATGCTAATCATAGAAAGCCAATTACACATACATTTTACATAGGAGGACTGGCAGTTTAGCACAGGATAGCAGTGGTAGAGTGCCCAGGGTATCAAAAACAGCAAAAACAGCAAAAACGCAGTCCAGAACACATCAGCAACCTGGGAAACAGAGGCAAGAAGTTAGGGGAGACCACGCCAAGGATGCCAAGTCTAACATTAAGCTTTTGCAAACGTTATACACATACACATTAAGGACAAGAAAATTATGCAATGTTCCCATCCTGGCTCATGCCTATTGTTTTAGCTACATGTCCATGCAAAGTCATGTTCTATTATTTTGATTGACTTCAGTTGATGGAACTTTACATGGAATCCTATTGATTTTTGCACTGCTTCCACGCTGTGTTTGACCTTTGCATAATTTATACCACCTTTCGCCACCGAAAACCTTTTGTTTGTGAATGTGAATAGGAGCTACTCTTTACTCCACTTTACCTCTTGCAGCACCACTTTGCATCATGTAAATGCCCATGCTAAGATTAGTAAATCATGAAATAGGGCCCAGGAGTATGTTTTCAGATTGAACTAACTCTATAGCATGAAAATATCTCAGTAGTTGTAACCAAACCTATGCCTTCACAGATTATTATGAGGAGCTCTGTAGCAACCACTGCACCATTATGCTTTGTCGTGAGTACACTTTTAGAAGTTCTTGTGTAACTGCATACCCTCAAAGTAGCTCATATGAATTTCTGCACCAACTTTGCTCAAGGAGATATTAGAAATCTACATCAATCATTCATCTTAAAGAATTAGGGCCTTATTTAGAAATTGGCAGATGGGATGCTCTGTGATAAACGTGGCTGATGTCCTGTCAACCTTGTATATAGCCTCCTGCACTTGAAATATGGTAGAATGGATATAATTCACATTTTGATCATGTAGTACATCTGCCAAACTCTCCATAAACCCCTAACTTGTCAGTGATGAGTTCTGCTCTAAGTCAACAAAAGGTATTTATCAGCAGTTCCACACCAACTCATCACCCCAAGAACATATTATCAGAAGTATGCAATATTAACTCTACTTCATTAAAATACTTTATTGAAATTATGCAGTGACTAAGACCCTTCACCCAGATGATATATTATCAGAATTCTGCCCTGAGCTCACACATCTACTTCTAGAGGAAGGCAGACTTAAGTAATTCCCATCACCATATAAGATGGGACGTGTGATAAGTACATTTTCAGAGCTGGTAATTTGCTTCTGTTGTTGTTTGTAATTGAATCACTGGCAAAGCACAAATTTGAGTTCAGAGTTTCAAAGTCAACTTTTAACAACCTCCCGATTTGAGGAAGAGGAGGCAGTATACCCAGATTGATCACCTCAGCCCTATGGGGATAGTGAATGTCACACCCAATCCTTGTTAGAATGAATAACTAAGGTCACTAATTCACCCTGAGCTCCACCCCCTGGTAGCTATGGCACAGAGTACAGACAGTACATTTTAATAAATAAAATGACACAACAATGATAAAAATCAAAGAAGGGAGCCGGAGATATGAATTTTTAAAGTTTTGAATAAAAATAATGCCAAAAAGCGCTATGCCCCAAAGTGGTTAACTGGTGGCGGTTGACTGGAACACCATATCAGGCTATGGTGATGGAGTGCAGGTTAGTTACAGGAAACAGGAATTAGATTCAACCTGATGAAAAATGTAACCTTTGGGTTCAATCTTTAAAATGGAAGTCTGAAATCTTCAGCTGGGCAAGGCAGCAGGATTTCGCAGGGAAGGGCTCTACAAGGTTGAATCGTCATCAGATGAGGTCCAGGTGACGCTTTTGACTTTGGGAGGAAAGATTCAAGCAGGTAAAATTTGAATTCCATGCCCAGGGAAGGCACCATGCCAGCCTGATGCTTTTGATGCTTTCACCTGGTGAACATTTCTGCATTCAAACTTAGGGCCTGATTTAGATTTCAGCAGATGGATTACTCCATCACAAGAGTGACGGATATCTTGTCGGCTGAAATATAAATTCCATATTTCAGATATGTGTCAGCCGTAACCCATCCGCCAAAATCTAAATAAGGCCCTTAGTCAAAAAGTCCCAGGTTTCTCGAGATGCAAGGAGTTCACCTTGACATGGGCCCGGATTCCAGGGCCCAGGACCAGCTCTTGAAGGTCAAGACTCACACCAGCAGAAACCACAGGCAGAATTCAGGCAGGTTCAGTTGCAACTGGTCAGCTAGGCAGCAAAGGCACTTAACGCTCTTAATGCTTCCTGTGCACATGTAGCTTGAACAGGAGGTCATTGTTATGGCCCTTAGGGGGTTATTCTAACATTGGAGGAGGTGTTAATCCGTCCCAAAAGTGACGGAAAAGTGACGGATTTACCACCAGCCGTATTACGAGTCCATTATATCCTATGGAACTCGTAATACGGCTGGTGGTATATCCGTCACTTTACCGTCACTTTTGGGACGGATTAACACTCCTCCAAAGTTAGAATAACCCCCTTAGAGTCTACTTCTTTGTCCGCAGTATAAAAGGGAAAGCAGATTTATTTTTCTCAGTCCTCTTCTAATCTTCCACTGGTTCTTTTCGAAGTCTGAGGAGGGTACTGGGGAGGACACATCCATGCCTGGCACCAGCTTGTATGTAGGGGTAACCCCTGGCTCCAATAGGGTAAAGGTTCCCAGAGGTTACTCTCCTAACTTTGGCAGGATTTTCTGTATACTCTACTGCAAGCAATCCCACATTGCACCTCCCTGCCTAAATTCAAGATGGTGAAGCCTTTCTCCACTTTTGGAGAGACAGTATGCACATCACAGAGGTGTTGGCAGAAAAATTAGCAAACCTCCTATGTGGTAACATAAACCAGTTCTGGCAGAAGCTCCCTCCTCACTGTGATTGCAGCCTTGATGACTACAAGAACAAAGAATGGGCCTATGCAGGTATCATCTGATATCTACCTATGACAGGGGAGGTCCCTTGAAAATAATTAAGTTCCTGGGCGTTGCCCAAATGGTTATCCTGCCAGAGGAACAGGAATACCTCCCCCATTAAAGCATTTTTCTTTTGCTCTGGGAGCAGTTTTCATACATCTTTCAGGGTTACACAGTCGGAGGGTTACAGTTGGAGGCTAATGCAAGTTAGCCTTCAGAGGTATGAAGCAAAAAAGTTAAATTTCTAGAAGTACCTTTTCCTTAATATTTATTCAAAAATCCAACTGGTGAATCAGGTGTGGTATTGTACTTGTATATAATTTTTTGTACATATTGTATATAACGGTGTGTTTTCTTCTTTCATTTATTCCCCCCTTTTTTCTCTCTTCAGTATTGTCTCTGTCATAGTTCTATTGGAATGTTATGGTTTGAAAGTGGGGAGTTAAATGAGTGTGAGGCTTGGTGATGAGGTGTAGACTGTGGCTAGAGTTCCTGTTGACAATAAACTTCTGCCTTTACAACCTAAGAGGTTTCATTTGGATCTATTTTCCACATTGGCAATGACTGGTCACAGCCACACATTACAGGAACGTCATCACTTTTTCAGCAACCTCACTCTGATTTTCCCCAATGCCCTGCTTAACCTTCAGTCTCCTGCATTTAGCCTTCTGTAGTATTTATAACAGTTTTTCTGGACATTTAAAAATTTTCAAGCCTCTTGTTACATTCTTCACTTTTACCTTTCCTCCACAGTCTAACCACTTTTAAAGACATGCAGTTTAAGATATTGTCTGCCATGCAACTTTCCTTGAGATGCTGCTTGGGAACAATCGCACAACTTATACCACGATCTCTGCTTCATCGTGCAAACTTCCCCAAAATACAACCGCTCAACTAAAATACTGTACAAAGCCTACTTCGGGAACAATTTCCACAAAGGGACACACCCATCATCAACGAACTGCTCTGCCACACACACGCCCAACACCAAAGAGCTGCTCTTCCGAATCTGAAGATCAAAACAACCTCACTACAGCAGCTCACATCTCTGCACTGTCCCACGCCTACTCACCTTACAGCAGTTAGCAGGATTCATCATTATGTTTGTTCATGTAATAGTGTTTCCTCTTTCTCCTCATGTCCAGTCCTCCTGAATCTATATAACAGCTATCACTCTGCATGTTGTTTCCGGTATTCTTCCTAATTCCTGTATAGAAACTGGTAACAGACTAGGATTGGTAGACTACACTACAGGAATACAGTGTTAACATACTTCTGTTTTAATTTGTATTTGAAGCCTTAAACTCTTATATTTTATACATTTTTATATAATTTAAACAATAGACATAATAATCACAATTCTTTTTAGAAGGATTTCAGGTACATAGTAGTATGCTGGCATATTCTTTTATTTTGCAGTACTTTGTCTTCTTTACTTTATTGTTATTTAATTGTCTGTTATTTTTCCTTTTCTCCTTACCTATATTATCATTTCCTATTATTTACTTTTCTACTAATGTAGTCAGTGTCAATGGGATAGATTTGGCCTGATACTGGACTCTAGTGCACGGTTTTCTCTGGAACCAGATGGAGATTTTGCTGGACTTTGAGGGAAAGGTAATTGTTCTGGATCCTGAGGTGGTAGATCAATAGAACTTGTGGGGTATTTCTGGGCTGAATTCGAAGTTAAAGGAAATCATGCCTCATGCATGGTTAACACCATCCAGAGTTGGCCACAGCAAAAACTTCTTGGAATATTTCTTGATCCCAATACTGATCCCCAAGTACAGGTTAGAACATGGAGGGGGTATTAGATGTATTATGCCAGGAATTCCAAGAAGTGTTCTTGGATAAAATGAGATGTGTACTCTCACCACATTGCTTTGAAGGAAAAATGCCATCCAATTGCTTGCAAAGTAAGGAAGATACACATAAATTTACATCCTGCTGTCAAAGCTGAGCTTGACATGTTGAAAGGGGATGGAATAATTGAACCTGTTGAAGCTTTAAATTTGATGGCACCTGTGATGGTGGCGACAAAGCCCTAAAATGATATATGTTTATGTATTGACCTGAGGAATCTTAACAAAGAAGTAGCAGAAGAAAGATTTCCTCTCCTCAACATTCAGGAGATAATTGTGATGTTAGGTAAGGCCAAATAAGTTACTACCTTAGACTTGACATCAGCTTCTCATCAGGTTCAGCTCACAGAAGACAAAGAACCTCATGGCACCCCAATGGGGGTCTCTATGTTTTACAGGTTGCTGTATGGACTATGTTCGGTGGCACTGGTATTTCAAAGAATCATGGTAGATTTGTTTCAGGGTGTGACTCATGTAAACGTTTTATAGGATGACATTTGTTTATAGTCAAAGAGCATATTAAGAAGATTAGAGTGGTTTTAGGTATTTTTCAATGAAAGGGCACGTCACTCAAGTTCAATTAGTGTCATTTGTGTCTCTCAGAAATGACATAGCTTAGACGTGTGGTGTCTGGAGAAGGAGAAATAACTGAAGATGATATAGTCAAAATGCTGTTAAATCTCCCTTCTCCAAAAAAGAAGGAAGAAGTACAGTTTTTCTTGAGGATGGCGGTATAGTATTTGGGATTTGTCCCAAATTTTGCAAGTTTCACTGAAGCCACAAGGTCCCTGCTCAAGAAAAATACTCACTTTGAATGATCAGGACATGTCAAAGGAATTTGGTGATGTTAAATTTGCTCGTTTGTCCGCTCAAAGTTTGGAGAGTTTTATTCCAGATAAACCATATGTGACTGTAATGGATGTAAGTGATAAGGGATTAGGAGCAGTGTTGAAACAAGACCAATACGGTAATGAAGCAACTAAAGCTTTTCCCTCAAGATCACAGAAAGGGGTGGAAGAAAGATATTAGACCATAGAGAAAGAAGCGTTAGCCGTCTAGTCGCTGTTAAGAATTCTAAGCAGTTTGTGTGGGGTGTCAAGTTTGTGGTACACACAGATCACAAGCTATTGCAGGAAATATTTAGAAAAATGGTTTGGATTGCTTATTATCAAGAGTTTGCAAATGGTTGGTAGGTTTAGAGGATTTTCAATTTGTTGTGTCATATATACCAGGAGTGGAAAATCATGTGGAGGTTTGCCTTTCAAGATTGTCGTTGGACGTTAGTTATCAGGAATGGATTCAGAAGACATGGTGGATGGATGATGAGCTGAAAGACTGTTTTGCGACACAAGGTTGTCTCAGAAGAGACATGAGTACAAGAGCAGGAGTTGGATGAACAACTAAGACTGGTCACATAATTTATTAGGACAGGAGATACATTTTCGGTTACAGAAAAAAAGGTTTGTAGGGTATGCTAAAGTGGTGAATTAACTTTTGGTGGCTTGTAACATTGTAGTAAGAGGGACTAGATTAGCACCACCTTTGGGTGTCAGATATCAGCTTGTCAGATCTCACCACATGAGGCACATCAGGGAATTTCCAAATCATAGAAAGACGCAGGAGTAGTTATTGGTGGCTATGTATCAATACTATGGTAGAGCTTATGGTGTGGGATTGTTGAGAGTGCAGGTTGAGTGATAAGACCTTGAAAGTAAGAACTGCCCCCATGGTTAACAGACAAATGTATGGGAGGATGTAGCACTTGACTTAGTTGGACCCATCTGTTCTGTAGGGTATAATATACCTTTTAGTAGCAATGGATATGTTGTCCAGATGACAAGTAGTTAGGGTTATGTATGAGATTTGTACTAAATCAGTGACATATTTTTTGTCTGAAATATTTGCTAGAGAAGGGACTCCCAAGTGCATTCTCACAGATAATGGAGTGCAATTTATGTCTAAGGAAATGGAGAATATTCTGAGAGACAGATGCATAAGACATAGAAAATGCACCCTTTATCATACTTGGAGCAATGAGATGGTAGAGAGGTTTAACAGGGTTCTTCAAGAAACCATTCAGATTGCAAAAAGAAATGGGAATAGTTGGGTCCAAGCAGTCAAGAGAAGATTTGAAGAATATAGGTTTATGCCGCACAACACCACTTGTGTTACACCTTTTGCTTCTTTAAAAAAAAGCAACACAAACGACTCTCTGAATCCTCCCTGGGTGAAGGATTATAATGAAGATAAGGAAAGAAATCAAAAACATGGGCACAAGCACTGGAGAGAGAAAGACAGATAGAGTTTAAAAGAAAAATGTACTACAAAATTCATGAAGCAAGGAAACCCAAATGAGTTCTGGTTGGAGACATTGTGAAAATCAAGATGCCTTGTAAAAGTCACAGTTCTTCATGTTTCAGTGCGACCTACAGAGTAATGAAGGTATTTCGTACAGCAGCCAAGATGGATGATGGACGTATTTGGAATTTTAACAGATTAGTGAAAGTGTAATGAATTGTGTTACAATGTATATTATGTTCTAGATTAAGTTTTTCCTTACTGTTCATTTTGTTGGGTGGATGATGTGTGGAATTGTGCTTGTGCTTCTTTCCTTTATTTCCTCCTTTTTTCTCCCTTTATTATTGTCTCCGCCACAGTTCTGTTGGAATGCGATGGTTTGAAAGTGGGGAGTTAAATGTGTGGGAGGCTGGTGTTCCTGTTAATTTTTTTTTTAAAAATCTGCCTTTACAATCCAAGAGGTTTCTTTTGGATCTATTTTACACATTGGCCTTTTAATAAATATTACAAGCAGTCTAAAAATTTAAATGTTTCTGGTTTACTCATAAAAGAGTGCACCCCCACTACCAGAGACATATATCAGGCCCATGGACCCCATCCCTCAAAGCCCGATTGTTGGAAAATTGGTTATTGGTAAGGGCAGGTAGGTACCAACACTGAGCAATAGGCCACTAACCTCCACTTATGCCCAGTTAGGTTTCAGTAAATTAAGCCCAGCTCAGCAACGAGCGACAAGGCTTAACTTAGGAGACAGAGTGTAAAGCATTCAAATATCACAAAACAGTAATTAAATAAAACACAGAAACAGTTTAAAAATCCCAAACCAATTTATAAACATAGATTATGGTGGTCATTACAACCCTGGCGGTCGGTGTTAAAGCGGCGGTAAGACCGACAACAGGCCGGCGGTAAAATAATTGTAATTACGACCGTGGCGGAAACCGCCAACAAAGACAGCCACTTTAACACTCCGACCGCCACGGCGGTACAAACAAACAGCGCGGCGGTCACCGCCAACAGACATGCGGGAGACAATGTACCGCCCACACTATTATGACAGGCCAATCCGCCACCTTTTCCGGGGCGGATTCACTGCGGATAAAAAAACGGCGGAAACAGTAATCCCGAAGGGAAAACGCTCACCTCTACACACCCCACGAGGAACGAGGACGCCATAGACCCGGAACTCCAAATTCTCCCTGCAATAGTCTTCCTGCTCCTCTACCAGGAGCACGAACGCCAGCGGCGAAGACCACGGTGAGTACTGCACCTACGGCACAGGGGAGGGGGAGGCAAAAAACAGGGACACACACACGCAACACCCCCACCCTCACCCACTACAACACACACACTAATGCATATCAATACATCACACTTACACCCCCGAAGCCCCCCAGAAGAATGAAAAGACAATAGAAAATGAGTGTAACCATTGTAATATGTTAAAAGCAAGTAGGCAGAAATATATATATACACCATGTACATAATATATACCAAGCATAGTAGTCCAGGTAGTGCTCTAATAAAGTCCGTGGAACACTGGGACCACACAGTATGAGCGAGGCCCACACAAGATCCCCGACCATGACGGAGAGAACACTGCAGGGGCATCAGACAGGAACTAAACAGGCCCCTCAGGGGGAGGGAAAGGGGGGGCACCTCAGCCGCTTGACTGCACAACGCCAAATCCACAAGGGGGCCACATGCCCACTGTTACATCCTGGGGAGTACAAAGCCACAGTCTCTCAAGTCTATACAGTGGGTTGGTTGCCCACTGTTCAATCCTGGGGAGTGCAAAGCCACAGTCTCTCAAGTCTATACAGTGGGTGGGTTGCCCACTGTTCAATCCTGGGGAGTGCAAAGCCACAGTCTCTCAAGTCTCTACAGTGGGTGGGTTGCCCACTGTTCAATCCTGGGGAGTGCAAAGTCACAGTCTCTCAAGTCTATACAGTGGGTGGGTTGCCCACTGCCATATCCTGGGGGGTGCAAAGCCACAGTCTCTCAAGTCTCTACAGTGGGTGGGTTGCCCACTGTTCAATCCTGGAGAGTGCAAAGTCACAGTCTCTCAAGTCTATACAGTGGGTGGGTTGCCCACTGCCATATCCTGGGAAGTGCAAAGCCACAGTCTCTCAAGTTTCTACAGTGGGTGGTTTGCCCGCTGTTCAATCCTGGGGAGTGCAAAGCCACAGTCTCTCAATTCTCTACAGTGTGTGGGTTGCCCACTGCCATATCCTGGGGAGTGCAAAGCCACAGTCTCACAAGTGGATGACAGTCTCCACTGGTTATAGAGGGGGCATGGTGCCCCAACTGCTTCATCCTGCCAAGGATTGGGGTAGTGGATGCTTTTCTCCACTGGTTCTGGAGGGGGCATGGTGCCCAGAGTGCTTCATCCTGCCAAGGACTGGGGTAGTGGATGACAGTCTCCACTGGTTCTGGAGGGGGCATGGTGCCCAGAGTGCTTCATCCTGCCAAGGATTGGGGTAGTGGATGCTTTTCTCCACTGGTTCTGGAGGGGGCATGGTGCCCAGAGTGCTTCATCCTGCTAAGGACAGAGGTAGTGGATGACAGTCTCCACTGGTTCTGGAGGGGGCATGGTGCCCAGAGTGCTTCATCCTGCCAAGGATTGGTGTAGTGGATGCTTTTCTCCACTGGTTCTGGAGGAGGCATGGTGCCCAGAGTGCTTCATCCTGCTAAGGACAGAGGTAGTGGATGACAGTCTCCACTTGTTCTGGAGGGGGCATGGTGCCCAGAGTGCTTCATCCTGCCAAGGATTGGGGTAGTGGATGCTTTTCTCCACTGGTTCTGGAGGGGGCATGGTGCCCAGAGTGCTTCATCCTGCTAAGGACAGAGGTAGTGGATGACAGTCTCCACTGGTTCTGGAGGGGGCATGGTGCCCAGAGTGCTTCATCCTGCCAAGGATTGGGGTAGTGGATGCTTTTCTCCACTGGTTCTGGAGGGGGCATGGTGCCCAGAGTGCTTCATCCTGCTAAGGACAGAGGTAGTGGATGACAGTCTCCACTGGTTCTGGAGGGGGCATGGTGCCCAGAGTGCATCATTCACCCAGTGACGGACTCAGTTGCGTCAGTGCCCTTGCCGCTCATGGGCCAGTGGTGCTTGAGACGGCGGTGCCCTGTTCAGCGGTGCTTGAGACGGCGGTGCCCTGTGCAGTGGTGCTTGAGACGGCGGTGCCCTGTTCAGCGGTGCTTGAGACGGCGTTGCCCTGTTCAGCGGTGCTTGAGACGGCGGTGCCCTGTGCAGCGGTGCTTGAGACGGCGGTGCCCTGTTCAGCGGTGCTTGAGACGGTGGTGCCCTGTGCAGCGGTGCTTGAGATGGCGGTCTCCATTGCAGGGTCTCAGCAGCTGGCGGTCTGTCATGGCCCAGCGGGGCTTGTGCTGGCGGTCCTTCAGGGCCCAGCGGGGCTAGTGCTGGCGGTCCTTCATGGACCAGCGGGGCTTGTGCTGGCGGTCCTTCATGGCCCAGCGAGGCATGTGCTGGCGGTCCTTCATAGCCCAGCGGGGCTTGTGCTGGCGGTCCTTCATGGCCCAGCGGGGCTTGTGCTGGCGGTCCTTCATGGCCCAGCGAGGCTTGCGCTGGCGATCCTTCATAGCCCAGCGGGGCTAGTGCTGGTGGTGGCCTCCTGGGCAGCTGGGCTGGTGCTGGCGGTGGCCTCCTGGGCAGGTGAGCTGGTGCAGGCGGTGGCCTCCAGGGCAGGTGGGCTGGTGCTGGTGGTGGCCTCCTGGGCAGGTGGGCTGGTTCTGGCGGTGGCCTCCTGGGCAGCTGGGCTGGTGCTGGTGGTGGCCTCCTGGGCAGGTGGGCTGGTGCTGGCAGTGGCCTCCTGGGCAGGTGGGCTGGTGGTGGCCTTCTGGGCAGGTGGGCTGGGGATGGCGGTGGCCTCCTGGGCAGGTGGGCTGGTGCTGGTGGTGGCCTCCTGGACAGCTGGGCTGGTGCTGGCGGTGGCCTCCTGGGCAGGTGGGCTGGTGCTGGTGGGCCCCTCCTGGGCAGGTGGGCTAGTGCTGGTTGTCCTGTCCTGGGCAGCTGGGCTTGTGCTGGAGGTGGGCTCCTGGGCATCGGGGATGATGGCGGTCTTCTCTGCCGTGCTGCTCTTCCAAGACTTGCCGGGTTTCTTGTGGCCCTTCCCCACCTTGGAAGGTGTCACAGCTGACTCCACACTCCCACCGGGACACCTGCGAGTGGCTTTGGTGGCTGGAGTCTTTCCCCTCTCCCGCCGGGCACTGGCCAACTTCTGATGGTTCACAGGTGGGGGACTGTCTGTGCTGTGGCTCCGTGCCACACTGGCTGCCCTGATGGCCGGTGCACTCCAGATTACGGTGACTACAGGCACCACTGGTCCCGGAGATGTTGTGGCTGAGGTGCTAGTTAAGGACCTAGGAGACAAAGGGGGGGGAGGTGTGGAAAAGTGGTCAAGAGTGGACAGGAAAAGTTTTTTGGACACAATGGGACGGGTATCTGAAGGGGGTTTGGAAGTGGAGGAAGAGGTGGTGGTTGTAGGAGGTGTACGTTTGGTGTCTTTGGGTGAAGGTCGTGAGGTGGATGGCTGTTGGGTGTGTGTGTGCCTGCGTTTGTGTATCTTGGGAAGGGGTGTCACAGACACACTGGGAGAGGACACAGGGGATGTGTGAATGGTAGTGGGGGTGGTGACTGCACGTGAGCGGGGTGTGGTGAGGTGGTGGGTGTGCTGGAGAGGGACGTGCTGGCTGTAGAGGTAGTGCATGCAGATGTGAGTGTAGACGAGACTGGGAGGGAGGAGGGAGACGAGGAGGAGGGAGACGAGGAGGAGGGGGACACAGTTGAGGCAGTGGATGTTGGTGTGTCTGCATGTGTGTGATGCTTGCGTGAGTGCCTGTGGGATGTGTGGTGCTTATGTTTGCCAGAGCTTCCCTTGTGTGTTGACGTGTGTGCATGCTGGTCTGTAGGTATGCTTGGGATAGGCTGAGGTACAGGGGATTGGGTGTGGGTGGAGGAAGTTGGAGGGGGGAGGCTAGAGACGGGGACAATGGCTGCCATCAGTGCTGAGGCCAGAGTCTGAAAAGCTCGCTGAAGGGCCGCCTGACCAGAATGAATACCCTCCAGGAATGCATTTGTTTGTTGCAACTGCCTTTCTACACCCTGGATGTCATTCAAAATGGTAGACTGCCCAACAGTGAGGGACCTGAGGAGGTCAATGGCCTCCTCACTGAGGGCAGCAGGGGTGACTGGGGCAGGGCCTGAGGTGCCTGGGGCGAAGGTGAGGCCCACCCTCCTGGGTGAGCGGGCACGGGGCAAAGGCTGAGGGGCTGCTTGGAGGGCGGTGCTTGTAGGGGGGGTGGCGGCTGTACCTGTAGATGTGGGGGGCACAGATGTTGCCGCACCACAAGGGAGCTCCCATCAGAGGACGAGTCCGTGTCGCTGGTGTCAGCTCCTGTCCCCGCTGTGGAGCTCCCCTCGCCCTCCGTCCCACTGGTGAACTCTGAATCCATAGTCTCGCCCTCCAGGGCCATGTGGGATGCAGCCCCCTCGTGCTCCGGTGCCACTGCTCCTCCGCCTGATGATGCTAATGCACACAAGAACAGGGAGACCACAAAAAGGGGGGGTACGACAGAAGAAAGACATGTTGAGTGCATGCATTAACGCTACCGTTGGTGTACACGACAGACACAGAAGCCACCTGCACTACGCCGCGCTCTTGGGGTTCACTGTTCAATTCCTGGGAAATGGCCTACAAGGCTATGGACGACATCTGCACACATAGATGACACAGGGGCATGACTAGGTGTACTTGGAGCTTTACAGAGGTGGGGTGGGGTGCCACATGGCCTGCCTTACGGAGGGGCCTTGCCTACAGAACTCGCCCTGGCCTAGGGAAACCCACATCCCACCTCCCCCACCCAGAGACCTCCACTGCGCGCAAAGTCAGCAGAATGAGAGTGTACTCACCCCCTTGTGGCTGCTGTAATACCCTCAAGTGCCCATCCAACTCCGGGTAGGCCACCGCCAGGATCCTGAACATCAGGGGGGTCATGGTGCGATGGGCACCCCTCCCACATTGGGAGGCCATCCCCAGCGGAGCCTCTGCCGTCTTCTTGCTCCAGCGGCAAATGTACTCCCATCATTTCCGGCAGTGGGTGCTCCGTCTGTGGTAGACCCCCAGGGTCCGGACGTCCTTGGCGATGGCACGCCAAATATATTTTTCTGGTGGGCGCTGACCTACATGAAATGTACAGGGTAAAAAAGAGAAGTTATTACCAACTGCACCGTCAAACTGATTGGCCCCCATCCCTACCCTTGCCATGTGGCACATGCATTCACGTCTTTCATGCACGCAGCACTCTCCCCCCTTCCTTCTTACATCCAGCCCTCTCCACACAGGCATAGCCCATACAACATGCTCCCTGTGTACTTACCTGTTTGTCTGGAGGACCGTAGAGTAGCGTGTACTGGGGGAGGACCCCTTCCACGACCTTCTCCAACTCCTCCGATGTGAAGGCAGGGGCCCTTTCCCCAGACACTCGAGCCATTGTCTCTTCCAGACCGAGGTCACAGCAGCACTTGCAGTGGAGGTCCTCTCCTGACGAAGATCAGGTATTGAGTGATTGAACAGATAGAAAATGGCGGTCACGTCCGTGGCGGTGCGTACAGTCACCCCCGGCGTACATCGCCATTGGCTCCTGGGACCCATAGGGTCCAATGTTAACCAATGCAGCATTGCGCCGCGGTCTTCGACCGCCTACCGCGACGGTGTACAACACCAGCGCAGTTACCTCACATCCCATTGTCCCACTTTACAGGACAGGGGCCCACATGGCTTCATTTTCAACTGCGTCACACATACCTAGGCCTAGACTCTACACACATACAGGCCATCTTTTGTGTATGAATGGTGTTCTGTGTAAACTGTGGGTACGTACCTCTGAGTTGTTTGACTCTGTGATCGCTGTTGTCCTTCATAGTCACCATCCGCTGGGACATGTGAGGAGATGGCGGCATCCTCTGGTGTACCGACCGTTGGTGGACCTGTCAACAATGGAGGAGCGACATGTGATTATCACATACAGGCTTGACCGTGCCACAATCCAGGAACTGTGTACCCAGTTGGAGCCAGACCTGATGTCAGCAATCCGCCATCCCACAGGAATCCCCCCTCAAGTGCAGGTGCTGTCAGTGCTCCATTTCCTTGCAAGTGGGTATTTTCAAACAACAGTGGCCATAGCATCAGGGATGTCCCAGCCTATGTTTTCCAACGTATTGTCCAGAGTGTTGTCTGGCCTTCTGAAACACATGCGGAGCTACATCGTTTTTCCTCAGGTGGAGGATTTGCCTACAGTGAAAGGTGATTTCTATGCCCTGGGACACATCCCTAACATCATAGGTGCCATTGATGGGACCCATGTGGCTTTGGTCCCCCCCCCACAGGAGTGAACAGGTGTACAGAAACAGGAAGAGTTATCATTCAATGAATGTACAGATGGTATGTTTGGCAGACCAGTACATCTCCCATGTGAATGCCATGTTCCCTGGCTCAGTGCATGACGCCTACATCCTGCGGAATAGCAGAATCCCTTATGTGATGGGTCAACTCCAGAGGCACCGTGTGTGGCTATTAGGTGAGCACCTGGAAGCAAGACAGTGGGAATGGTTGTCTGGGTCTGGGGATATCCCTCCAGGTTAGTGCGTGTCTAACAGTGGTCACTCGCCATTTGCAGGTGACTCTGGTTACCCCAACCTGTCATGGCTACTGACCCCAGTGAGGAATCCCAGGACAAGGGCAGAGGAACGCTACAATGAGGCCCATGGGCGAACTAGGAGGGTGATTGAGCGGACCTTCGGCCTCCTGAAGGCCAGGTTCAGGTGCTTCCATATGACAGGTGGATCTCTATTCTACTCACCAAAGAAGGTGTGCCACATCATCGGGGCCTGCTGTATGCTTCACAACTTGGCTTTGCAACGACAGGTGCCTTTTCTGCAGGAGGATGGTCCAGATGGTGGTGTTGTGGCAGCTGTAGAGCCTGTGGACATTGAAGATGAGGAAGCAGAGGAAGAAGAAATGAACAACAGGGACTCAGTGATCCAGCAATATTTCCAGTGAGACACAGGTAAGAGTACAGACCTGCATACTACATGTACTTTAACACTACTACCTCTCTACTGTCTGTCGTTTTCACCCAGTGTATGGTCACTGAGTTGTCACTTTCCCTTACGATTTCACAGATTTGGGTCCCACTGTGTGACATCTGCTTAGATTCCTCATGGACTAGAGCTGTGTGACATAGGTATGTTGACATTACAATTGAAAGAGCATTTTGTCACTGTAATTGCTAATACACTATTTCGAAATCACCGACAGACTCCAGATTGTTTTGTGCTTTAAGTGTGTTTATTTAATTGCTCAATATTGGAGGGGGTAGTGAAATGGTGAGGGGTGATGGCGGAGGAATGTCCATGGCAGAGTCCAGTCTATTAGACTCACAGGTGCATTGCCCATATGGGCATAGGAAATGGAGCTGGTGCAGTTTAAGTATGGACAGGGTGACAAAGTGGGACAGTAGGATGACAATCAGGGTGGTCTCATTTCTTGGCGGGGGTCTTGGCATCGTGCTCTGTCTTTGTCCTAGATCTCAGGGACCGTTTGCGGGGTGGTTCTCCCTTTGCAGGGGGTGGGGTGCTGGTGTGGGGGTCCTGTGGCGGGGCGTCCTGTCCACTAGCGCCGGTGGAGGTGGTGGGCAGTTTGTCATCCATGCTAGTGTCAGGGGCCCCTTGTAGTGCCACAGTGTCCCTCCTGGTGTTGAGTACTTCCTTCAGCACTCCTACGATGGTGCCCAGGGTGGAGCTGATGGTTCTGAGTTCCTCCCTGAAGCTCATATACTGTTCCTCCTGCAGGCGCTGGGTCTCCTGAAACTTGGCCAGTACCGTTGCCATTGTCTCCTGGGAGTGGTGGTAGGAGAGGGTCTCGTGGAGAGTGGGTTCCCTTGGCCTGTCCGCCCCCTGTCGCAAAGCAGCCCTCCCAGTTCCCCTGTGTTCCTGGGCCTCCTATCCACTGGACCGTGTGCCCACTGCCACTGCCCCCAGGTCCCTGTTGTTGTTGGGGTGGTGGGATATCCTGGGTTCCCTGTAGTGGTGGACACACAGCTGATTGACGTGTCCTGGGGACAGAGGAATGGGCCCGCTGGGTGGGTGCTGTGCTGGTGTTTCCAGAGGGGGGAAGGTCTGTGGCCTGTGACTGGGTGAGGGGAACCGACTGTCCCGAGGTCCCCGATGGGCCGGGCTGGTCATCTAGATCCAGTTGGACAGAGCTGCTGTCATCACTGTGGGCCTCTTCTGTTGGTGGTATGGACATGTGTGGACCCTCCTGTCCGGTGACGTTGGGTAGGGGTCCTGCAGTGGTATAAAAGGATGGTTATTACATCTGTGTGTGTCATGGTGTGCAATGGGTGGGTGACCGTGTACCCCAGTGCTTGCATTCCTGTGTGGGACCTTGTGTGATGATGGTTTAGGGGGTTGTATGGGTATGTGCAGCAGGCATGCTTTAGTGATGGGTGTCCATGCTTTGTTGTTGCATGCAGGGCTTGGTGTTGGGATGTGTGGTTTGTGATGTTAGGACATATGTGAGGAGTTGGGGTGCTGGGGGTGAGGGGGGGGTATGTGCTGGCATGCAGGTAGGGTGGGGGATGTATTAATTAAGATTTGTCTTAGCAGAGTCCATTCCTCCACCTACTCCTGCTAGGCCCTCAGGATGCAGAATCGCCAAGACCTGCTCCTCCCATGTTGTTAGTTGTGGGTGAGGAGGTGCGGGTCCGCCGCCAGTCCGCTGCACCGCCTGGTGGTGTCTTGAGACCATGGAACACACCTTCCCCCGTAGGTCGTTCCACCTCTTCCTGATGTCCTCCCGATTTCTTGGGTGCTGTCCCACTGCGTTGACCCTGTCCACTATTCTTCACCATAGCTCCATCTTCCTTGCTATTGAGGTGTGCTGGACCTGTGATCCGAATAGCTGTGGCTCTACCCGGATGATTTCCTCCACCATGACCCTGAGCTCCTCCTCTGAGAACCTGGGGTATCTTTGCTGTGCCATGGGGTGGTGTAGGTGATGTGTGGGGTGGAGTGTGTGGTGATAAGTGTGCTGATATGTAGTGGTGTGTTGTGTGAGGTGCATGGAAGTTATGTGGGTGATGGTGTTGTGTGCCTGTGGATGCTGTTGTTCTTGCTGGTGCTGTCTCTCTCTGGCCTTCTTTCTGAATTTTTTGTCGGAGGGGTTTGTGGGTGATGTGGGTGTGCGTTTTATATTGTAATGGGTGTGTGGGAGTGGTGTGTGTATGTGTATCAGGTGTGTGTATTTCGAATTGTCCAATGAGGCTGTGTTTTGTAAGAGTGTGTGTATTTTGAACGTGGCGGTGTGTACTGCCAATGGAATACCGTGGTTGAAAGACCGCCGCATGGATTCGTGTGTCGTGATAGAGTGGGCGTATTTCTGTTGGCGTGACGGTGGAGGTTTTGTTTTCGCCAGTTTATCACTGACCTTTGATGTGGCGTACTTGTGTGGGTGTCTGAATTTTGGCGGATTCCGAAATGTGGGTCATAATAGCTGTGGCGGAATTCCGCCACCGCGGTGGTGTTTTGGCGGTCTTCTGCACGGTGGTAAGCGGCTTTTACCTCCAATGTTGTAATGAGGGCCTATATTTTTATCTTTAAAATGACACTAAAACGAATAAAATTGGATAAGGGGAACCGTAGATATGAATTTTTAAAGAATTATTGTTTTCTAGCACCTAGAAACAAAATGCGCCAATCTGGTCGCACCTTGACCGGGGCAAAGTCAAAGTTTAAGGCCGACCACGATGGAGCCCGGCTTGGCTACAGCCTGCGGGAGGCCTCGGTCAAAAGTTTACCTTCATACTTAGTCATTTTTCTGAAGATTTTCTTCAGCGGGATGAACCTGCCAGTCCAATCCGACCTCCTGGAACTCTTCTCCGGATACACATCGCGGGAGCCCTCGGTGGAGATTTTTACCTTCGGACATAGTCGTTTTTTCTAAGTGAAAGTCCTTCGCCCAGGGTAAACCTGGTTCTTGATCCGACGTCCTTGGAGCCCCCCTCGGATACGCTTTCTACGTTCGGACTCAGTCTGTTTTTTGGAGATTTTCTTCACCGGGACGAACCTGCAAATCAGGCCAGGTCGCGTTTGAGGCAAGCCGGCTAGAGTTGCCGCGGCGGGTCGGTTCCTCTGTGGAGCTATTTTCAAAAGTTCTCCAAACTTCTGGGTCTTGTCTCAGATGTTCTTTTAAGGTTCTTTTGGGGTCCACAGCTCACCCCAAGGCTCCAGAAGCTCTGAGATGATCCTTGGGGGTGTGGACTACAACTCCTTTTTGGCCACTGGACAGTGGTCAGCTGGTTGATTTCTTCAGGAGTTGGTGCAGGGGACTCTGGTTAGCAATGTTTCACCTGTAGCAAACAGGGAGTCCCTCCTTGAACCAGTTGAAGCCAGGCAAAGTCCTTCTTGTTGTGAAGCCCAAGTGTGCAGCTGGTGCAGTCCTTCAGAGTGCAGAGTCCAGGTGCAGGCCAGGGGTCCAGCATGGCAGTCCTTTTTCTACTTTGGTTCTTCCTTGTTGGAATCTAATGGGGATCTGAGGTGTGGGTGCAGGTCTGCCAGTTTTACCCCGTGCTCCTGGGTGAAAAACAGGGGGGTCCTGATTCTCCAATCAGGTGCAGGGTCCTTCCCCCTGTGATGACCACTTCCTGGGAAGTGTGGCAAAAATCAATCCCAAGAGGCAACATTCCTCAAAAATCCATCATGGCTGAAAGTGATTTTTGGAGGTTACATCTGGCTGAGCCCACCCACTGGTGTGGCTAAAAACCATAAACACACCCCTCTCCTGCCCTCTCCTAATCTAATCAAGGGGTCACCTGGGGTTGCAGGATGTGGCGGTGTTGCTGGGTTGCTCCAAATGTCCTTCTCTGCTTTTGAAGACCAGTTTGGCAGCCCTCCCCCTTCCTGCCTCACCATCTGCTGAGGAGAGATCTCCCACAGGCACATCTCTTTGTGTGAAGCCAGGACACTTCACATCTCATCAAGGCAGCCTGGCCAGGCTGCCAGAGGCTGGTCAATCAGAGCACAGCAGCAAAAACAATGCAGGGCTGAAGTTGGCAACTTTTCAGGTAAAGTTCAAAACTATTTACCTGAAAAAGTTATATTAAATCCAACAACAGGAAGTTGTGGGATTTATTATAACAATTAATTTGATACCAAACTCTTTGTATCTGTCACTTAAGGGGAATTTTAAAATTGAAATAAAGTCTCCCCATTCTAGCCTATGAAGGCTATTCACTACAATGAGGGAAAACGAATTTGGAAGTTTTTACCTCACCAGGGCTTATAAAACTATTTTTATAAGGTCCCTGCTTATAGTTGCATGGCACTCAGCCCTAGGGGCACATAGGTCACACCTTAGCGGTGACCTCTATGTAAAAATAAGGTAGATGGGTGCACTACCTATGCTGTGGTCCCTAAACCTACATGCCCTACCATATACTTGGGACTTATAGGTAGATTGACTTAGCCAATTATAATTAGCCTAAATTTCAGACATACTGTACACAGAGCACTGGCCCTGGGACTGGTAAGCAGTATCCAGGGCACAGCCAAGAGTCAGTAACCACCACTACCTGTCCAGAAAGTGTGGGTATGACCAGGGCAAAAAGGAGGACTTTCCTACACTGCCCCCCCCCCAGATGAAAGGTGATGGGTACAAACCTACACCCTGGTAGTCCTCTTCAGCTAAGTGGAAAAACCTGGAAAGGCCATCTGCATTGGCATTGGCAGTCCCAGGTCTGTGCTCCACTTTGAAGTCCATCCCCTGTAGGGAAATGGACCACCTTAACAGTTTTGGGTTCTCCCCCCTCATTTGCATCAACCATCTGAGAGGTCTGTGGTCAGTTTGTACACGGAAGTGAGTGCCAAACAGGTATTGCCTCAACTTTTTCATGGACCAGACCACAGCAAATGCCTCCCTCTCAATGGCACTCCATCTTTTCTCTCTGGGGAGTAGTTGCCTGCTGATGAAGGCAACTGGTTGATCTTGGCCCTCTTCATTAACTTGTGCTAACACTGCCCCAATCCCTTCCTCTGAAGCATATGTTTTCACTATAAACTCCTTGCTATAGTCAGGGGTCAGTAACACTGGCGCTAAACACATAGCCTGTTTTAGGGTGTCAAAAGCTTTCTGACACTCTGGGGTCCAAATGACCTTCTTGGCCTGCTTCTTGGAGGTAAGCTCAGTCAGAGGGGACACTATGGTCCCATAACTCTGAACAAACCTCCTGTAGTAGCCAGTCAGGCTAAGAAAGGCCCTGACCTGAGTCTGGGTTTTTGGAGCCTCCCAATCCAGGATAGTCTGGATCTTGGGCTGGAGAGGTTGTACATGGCCTCCACCAACAAGGTGGCCCAGGTACACAACTGAGCTTTGCCCTGTCTGACACTTGCTTGCCTTGATAGGCAGGCCTGCTTGGAGCAGGGCCTGAAGCACTTACTTCAGGTGGACCAGGTGGTCCTCCCAGGTGGAACCGAATACAGCTATATCAGCCAGATAAGCTGCACTGAAAGATTCCAACCCAGACAGGACTCTATTCACCAACTGTTGTAGGTGGCAGGAGCATTTTTCAGGCCAAAGGGCATCACCTTCAACTGAAAGTGGCCCTCTGGTGTGGAAAATGCTGCCCTCTCCTTAGCTCCTGGACTTAAGGCAATCTGCCAGTATCCTGAGTTCAGATCAAATGTGCTCAGGAATTTGAGAGCCCCCAACCTATCAATGAGCTCATCAGCTCTAGGTATGGGGTGAGCATCAGTCCTAGTGATTGCATTTAGACCTCTGTAGTCCACACAAAATCTCAATTCCTTCTTCCCACCTTGGGGATTAGGTTTGGGCACCAGTACCACTGGACTGGACCAAGGACTGTCAAAGGGCTCAATTACCTTGAGCTCCAACATCTTAGCCACTTCAGCTTTGATGTTGGCCTTGACCTGGTCCGACAGCCTGTACAGCTTGTTTTTGACAGGTAAGCTATCACCAGGGTCAATGTTATGGACACACCAATTGGTGAGTCCAGGGGTCAGGGAGAACAGACTAGAAAACTGCTCCAAAACTTGTCTGCAGTCTTTTTGTTGCTGGTCTGTCAAATTGGGAAAGAGTACCACTCCCTCCACTGACCCATCTTGTTCATTTGAGGACAGGAGATCTGGCAGAGGTTCACTCTCCTCCTCCTTCCCTTCATCAGTGACCATCAGCATGGTCATGTCTGCCCTGTCCTGGTGGGGTCTCAACCTGTTGACATGCAGGATCCTATGAGGATTCCTGGGGGTGCCAAGGTCCACCAAGTAGGTGTCCTCACCCTTTTTCTCCACAATTGGAAAGGGCCCAATCCATTTGGCCTGAAATGCCCTAGGAGCCATGGGCTCCAAAACCCACACCAGCTGTCCTGGGTGATACTCAGGCATGGGAGCCTTCTGGTCATGCCAGAGCTTTGTGAGCTCTTGGCTGGCCTCCAGGTTTCTGCTTGCCTTCTTCATGTACTCAGCCATGCGTGACCGCAGGCCCAGCACATAATCCAGCACATTCTACTTGGACTCTTTGAGAGGCTTCTCCCAAGACTCCCTCACCAAGCACAATGGGCCTCTGACAAACAGTAACTCAAAGGGGCTGAATCCCACCCCCTTCTGTGGCATCTCTCTGTAGACAAACAGCAAGCATGGGAGGCGAACATCCCATCTCCTCCTGAGTTTGTCAGACAAACGCATGATCATGCCCTTCAGGGTCTTATTAAATCTTTCCACCAGACCATTGGTCTGTGGATGATAGGGGGTGGTGAACTTATAAAGAACACCACACTCATCCCACATGGCTTTCAGATAGGCAGACATAAAATGTGTGCCCCTATCTGAGACCACCTCCTTTGGGAACCCCACTCTGGTGAACACACCTAGTAGGGCCCTAGCCACTGTGGGAGCAGTGACTGTCCGGAGGGGTATTGCCTCACGGTACCTGATGGCATGGTCCACAACCACCAAAATGTACCTGTTGCCTGAGGCAGTTGGTGGGTCTAGGGGACTAACAATGTCAATCCCCACCCTCTCAAAGGGAGTCCCAACCACTGGCAGTGGTATCAAGGGAGCCTTTGGCTCGCCCCCTGCCTTGCCACTGGCTTGGCAGGTAACACAGGAGCTGCAAAACTCCTTGACTTTTTCTGACATTTGGGGCCAATAAAAATGGTTGACCAGCCTGTTCCAGGTCTTGGTCTGTCCCAAATGTCCAGCTAAGGGAATATCATGGCTTGAAGTAAGGAGGAATTCTCTATACTTCTGGGGGACCACTACTCTCCTGGTTGCCCCGGGTTTGGGGTCCCTTGCCTCGGTGTAGTGAACTCCATCCTCCCAGTAAGCCTTGTGGGTCCCACTGGTATCCCCTTGTTCTTGCCTGGCAGCAGTCTGCCTTAGGCCATCAAGAGTGGGACCCTCTCTTTGTCCCTGGCACAACTCTTCTCTAGTGGGCTCACCTGCCCCTTGCAGGTCTGCCAAGTCAGGCAGAACTTGCAGGGGAAGTGGCCCTCCCTCAGAGGTCAGATCATCCCCCTCAGGTTTGGATTCCTCCTGGTCCTCTGTACTTGTGGGGGCTGGCAAGCCAGACCCAGTGCCCTTTCTCTTCTTCTTGGAGGCTTGGCCCATTGTTCCAGGGTCCAAGTGTCCAGCACTTCCCTGTTGTGCTGCCTGTTACCTAGTCACAGCACACACCCATTCAGGGAGGTCCAGCATCTGTGCATGGACCCTTCTCTCCACCTCTGACCATTCAGATGCTTCAAGATCATTTCCCAGCAGACACTCTACTGGGAGGGCAGGAGCTACAGTTACATTCTTAGGGACAGTCACACCTCCCCATTCCAGGCTCACCATGGCCATGGGATGGAGTTTGGTTCTGCTATCTGCATAGGTCACTTGGTGGAAGACACCAGGTAAGACCTGTTCTGGAGAAACAAGCTACTCTGTGACCATTGTCATACTGGCACCTGCATCTCTCAGAGCTTCCACCTCAGTCCTATTGACTTTAGGCCTCTGCCTATACCTTTCCATGCTCGGAGGTAAGGTGGCCATAGTTGCAATGTCCACCCCACCCACGGATACTAAGGTGATCCCTGGGCCAACTTCCACCCCCATCCCTACACTAGCAATCCCCTGGGATTGTCCCCAGTGGGGGGCTTCTTGGAGCAGATAGCATCTCCTCTTTTGTGTCCAGGTTGATGGCACTCAAAACACTTGCCGGCCTTAGCAAGCTCCTGAAACTTTCCTGCTTTAACATGATCATAGTGCTTCCCCTGATACCCTTTCCCCTTAGAAGTGGAGTGGCTCGGGGCTCCCCAACCCTGAGAAGTTTTTGGGGACTCTTGGAAGGACTCCTTGGGCTTTTTGTCATCTTTTCCTTCGTTCTTCCCCTGAGAAGAACCATGCCCTCCCTTTTTCTGATCACCCCCTGGGGGTTTCTGGTTAACCCTGGTTCTTAACCAGTCATCTGCTGCCTCCCCCAGCTCTATGGGGTTGGTCAACTTAGAGTTAACAAGATACTGGAGGAGATTCTCTTGGACACAATTGGTTAGAAGGTGGTCCCTCATAATCAAATTGTACAGCCCCTCAAAGGTACTTACCTTGTTGCCCTGTATCCAGCCCTATAGTGCTTTAACTGAGATGTCCACAAAGTCCACCCAGGACTGGGTGCTTGTCTTTTGGGTGTCCCTAAACTTGAGCCTATACTGCTCTGTGGTCAGACCAAACTTTTTTGTCAAGCATCTCTTCATATTGGGGTATAAATCTGCCTCCTCCCCCCTCAAGGTTAGGAGCCTATCCCTCCCAGAGTTGGGGACCAAATCCCAAAGAAGTGAACCCCAGTACTGAGGCTTGACTCTCCTCATCTGGAGGGCCCTCTCAAAGGCCCCCAGCCACTTGTCTATGTCGCCCCCCTCTACATAGGCAGGAACCACCCCCTTGGGTAATCTGGGGCAAAACCCCCCACCCATGGACAAATGGACAAAGATGTGGGTGCCTCGGTTGGGCACGGGGATGGCTCCCACCAGGAGGTCAGTTGAGGAGCTTACAAGGTTAGCACGACATAGGCTTTCCCCAATCCCTCAACATTAGGCATGTTGTGGGTGCCGCAAATGGATAGCAGAGCACCCACAAAATGTATATGAATTAATAAAAATAAAAATAAATGAGCAGCGAAAGCCACTCATTTATTATTCACTGCTCCATGCCAGGAGTACTTATAATGCTTTGCAAGGGCTTGGTGTCCCTAGGAGGTGCAAGTCACCACCAAGCATTTTTAATATGTTGTGGAGGGCTGTAGGGAGCAGAGTAGCCCATCAACAACATAAAAAAAAACAGAGCAAGACTCTTGGATCATTAAATCACTCAATGTGGTTTGTTCTATGGTTCCTCTTTGTGGCCTACAAAATGCTAAAAATGACTCAAAGACATGTTAAATGTTTTTTATATGTTTTATTGAAAACATTTTGTGACAAGCCCTATTAAAATGACAACTTTTATTTGCAAAGCCAGTAGGTCTGCCTTATTTAAAATGACCCCTTATATTATCAGCTCTGTCAAAGGCCGTGCACAGCAGGGGGTTTGGAAGTCCATGGGGTTTGGGTGCAGCACATGGCCATAGAGCAACTTCCCCTCCTGTATTTCTGAAGCTGCTATCTGGATTACGACCAACTATCTAAAACTCAACTCTAACAAATAGAAGTGGTACTATTCAGATAGAATGACTCTCTATGCAACTCTATCTGCTGACAAGCAAACCTTGGACCAACACCATGCTTGGCCAATCAAGCCAAGAACTTTGGTATAGTGGTGGACAACCAACTCTCAATGACAGGCCAAGTCAATGCAGTCACTTCCTCCTGCTTCTACTCTAAAAATATTCAAAATAATCATCAAATTGCTACAACCAACACTCAGAGAACCATTACCCAGGCCCTTATCACCAACAAACAGGTTTACTGCAATGCACTTGATTTCAAAAGATTTCAGGTCATAGAAAACATAGCAGCCAGACTCACTCAGGCACCCACACCACACACACACACATCACTTTCCACCTCAAAGAGCTCTATTGACTCCCCACTTGTGAACACGCTCTTCAAGCTCTTCACGTACATATACAAAGAGTTCCATAATATAAGTCCCTCTTATCATGGCCACTGCATCCATTTTCACACCCTTACTAGAAACTGCTGAATGGCCAGCCTCCTGCTCTCACAGATCCCTTGCAACCAAATGTGTGTTACATGTCCTAATAGTGAAATACTGCTAAATTCAGTCTTCACTGTTGCCAGGCCTATCTCTCTCATATGTTAACATGGGGGCTGCCTTTAAAATATTATTACAGTGCAGATCCCCTTTGGGAGCAGAGGGAAATCTGGAGTTTAGGGTCTCTGAACTCACAATTTAAAAATAAATCTGTTAGTGAAGTTGGTTTTTAGATTGTTAGTTTGAAAATGCTACTTTTAGAAAGTAGGCATTTTCTTGCTTAAACCATTCTGTGACTTTGCCTGTTTGTGGATTGCCTGTCTGGGTCAGTTTGACAGCTAGGCTGTGTGAGACTTGGCATCATTGAAATAGTCTCCCCTAACTTTTTGCCTCTACTCTCCAGTTTGTTTTTGTATGCTGACTCTGTTTTTGCTGTTTTTGAGCTAATGATTAAGACTCTTAGGCCCTCATTACAACATTGGTAGTAAAAGCTGCTTACCGCCGTGCAGAAGACCGCCAACACACCGCCGCAGAATTCGACCACAGCTATTATGACCCACATTTCGGAATCCGCCAAAATTCAGACACCCACACAAGTCCGCCCCACCAAAGGTCAGTGATAAACTGGCGAAACCAAAACCTCCACCATCACGCCAACAGAAATACGCCCACACTATCACGACACACGAATCCACCTGGCGGTCTTTCAACCGCGGTATTCCATTGGCGGTACACACCACCTCGCTCAAAATACACACACTTCTACAAAACACAGCCACAGTGGACAATTCGAAATACACACACCTGATACACACACCACTCCCACACACCTATTACAATATAAAACGCACACCCACATCACCCACAAACCCCTACTACCAAAAATTCCGAAAGAAGGCCAGAGAGAGACAGCACCAGCAAGAACAACAGCATCCAAAGGCACCCAACACCATCACCCACAGAACTTCCACGCACCTCACACAACACACGACTACATATCAGCACACTTATCACCACACACTCCACCCCACACATCACCTACACCACCCCATGGCACGGCAAAGACACCCCAGGCTCTCAGAGGAGGAGCTCAGGGTCATGGTGGAGGAAATCGTCCAGGTAGAGCCACAGCTATTCGGATCACAGGTGCAGCACACCTCCATTGCAAGGAAGATGGAGCTATGGCGAAGAATAGTGGACAGGGTCAACGCAGTGGGACAGCATGCAAGAAATCGGGAGGACATCAGGAAGAGGTGGAACGACCTATGGGGAAGGTGCGTTCCGTGGTCTCAAGACACCACCAGGCGGTTCAGCGGACTGGCGGCGGACCCCCACCTCCTCCCCCACAACTAACAACATGGGAGGAGCAGGTCTTGGTGATTCTGCATCCTTAGGGCCTCGCAGGACTAGGTGGAGGAATGGACTCTGGTAAGACAAATCTTAACTATTACATCCCCCACCCTACCCGCATGCCATCACTTACCCCCACCCTCACTTTCACCCCCAGCACTCAAACTCCTCACATATGTCCCAACATTACCAACCATCCATCCCAACACCAAGCCCTGCATGCAACAATAAAGCATGGACACCCATCACTAAAGCATGCCCACTGCACCCCCCTAAACCATCATCACACAAGGTCCCACACACAAATGCAAGCACTGGGGTACACGGTCACCCACCCATTGCACACCATGACACACACAGATGTAATAACCATCCTTTTATACCCCGGAGGGACCCCTACCCAACGTCACCAGACAGGAGGGTCCACACATGTCCACACCACCAATAGAAGAGGCCCACAGTGATGACAGCAGCTCTGTCCAACTGGATCTAGATGACCAACCCGGCCCATCGGGGACCTCAGGACCTCAGGACAGTCGGTTCCCCTCACCCAGTCACAGGCCTCCACAGACCTTCACCCCTCTGGAAACACCAGCACAGCACCCACCCAGCGGGCCCATACCTTCGTCCCCAGGACACGTCAATCAGCTGTGTGTCCACCACTACAGGGAACCCACCACCCCAACAACAACAGGGACCTGGGGGCAGTGGTAGTGGGCACACAGCCCAGGGGATGGAGGCCCAGGAACACAGGGGAACTGGGAGGGCTGTTGTGCGACAGGGGGCGGACAGGCCAAGGGAACCCACTCTCCACGAGGCCCTCTCCTCCATCATGGGAGCCTACCACCACTCCCAGAAGACGATGGCAACGGTACTGGCCAAGTTTCAGGAGACCCAGCGCCTGCAGGAGGAACAGTATATGGGCTTCAGGGAGGAACTCAGAACCATCAGCTCCACCCTAGGCACCATCGCAGGGGTGCTGAAGGAAGTACTCAACACCAGGAGGGACACTGTGGCACTACAAGGAGCCCCTGACACTAGCATGGATGATGAACTGCCCACCACCTCTGCCGGCGCTAGTGGACAGGACGCCCCACCACAGGACCACCACTCCAGCACCCCACCCCCAGCAGAGGGAGAACCACCCCGCAAACGGTCCCTGAGATCCAGCAACAAGACAGAGCACGATGCCAAGACCCCCGCCAAGAAATGAGACCACCCTGATTGTCATCCTACTGTCCCACTTTGTCACCCTGTCCATACTTAAACTGCCAGAGCTCCACTTCTAATTCCCATATGGGCAATGCACCTGTGAGACTAATAGAATGGACTCTGCCATGGACATTCCTCCGCCATCACCCCTCACCATTTTACTACCCCCTCCAATATTGAGCACTTAAATAAACACACTTAAAGCACAAAACAATCCGGAGTCTGTCTGTGCTTTCGAAATAGTGTATTAGCAATTACAGTGACAAAATGCTCCTTCAATTGTAATGTCAACATACCTATGTCACACAGCTCTAGTCCATGAGGAATCTAAGCAAGTGTCACACAGTGGGACCCACATCTGTGAAATCATAAGGGAAAGTGACAACTCAGTGACCATACACTGAGTGAAAACGACAGACAGTAGAGAGGTAGTAGTGTTAAAGTACATGTAGTAGGCAGGTCTGTACTCTTACCTGTGTCTCACTGGAAATATTGCTGGATCACAGGTGGGGGACTGTCTGTGCTGTGGCTCCGTGCCACACTGGCTGCCCTGGTGGCCGGTGCACTCCAGATTCTGGTGACTACAGGCACCACTGGTCCCGGAGATGTTGTGGCTGAGGTGCTAGTTTGGGACCTAGGAGACGGACGGGGTTGGGGAGGTGTGGGAAAGAGGTCAAGGTTGGACAGGAAAAGTTTTTGGGACACACTGAGACAGGTAGCTGGAGGGGGTTTGGGAGTGGAGGAAGAGGTGGTGGTTGTAGGAGGTGTACGTTTGCTGACTTTGGATGAAGGTGCATGCGCTGGAGGCTGCCGTGAGGTGGATGGCTGTTGGGTGGGTGTGTGCCTGCGTTTGTGTATCTTGGGAGGGGGCGTCATAGACACACTGGGAGAGGACACAGGGGACGTGTGAATGGTAGTGGGGGTGGTGACTACACGTGAGCGGGGTGTGGTGGTGGGTGTGCTGGTGATGGACGTAGTGGCTGAGGATTTAGTGTATGCAGGTGTGAGTGGAGAGGAGACAGGGAGGGAGGAGGGAGATGAGGAGGAGGGGGACACAGTGAAGGCAGTGGATGTTGGTGTGTCTGCATGTGTGTGATGCTTGCGTGAGTGCCTGTGGGATGTGTGGTGCTTATGTTTGCCTGAGCTTCCCTTGTATGTTGAGGTGTGTGCCTGCTGGTCTGTAGGTGTGCTTGGGATAGGCTGAGGTACAGGGGATTGGGTCGGGGTGGAGGAAGATGGAGGGGGGAGGCTAGACACAGGGACAATGGCTGCCATCAGTGCTGAGGCCAGAGTCTCAAAAGCTCGCTGAAGGGCCGCCTGACCAGAATGAATGCCCTCCAGGAATGCATTTGTTTGTTGCAAATGGCTTTCTACACCCTCGATGGCATTCAAAATGGCAGACTGCCCAACAGTGAGGGACCTGAGGAAGTCAATGGCCTCCTCACTGAGGGCAGCAGGGGTGACTGGGGCAGGGCATGAGGTGCCTGGGGCGAAGGTGATGCCCCTCCTCCCGGGTGAGAGGGCACGGGGCGAAGGCTGAGGGGCTGCTGGGAGGGCGGTGCTGGAAGGGGGGGTGGCGGCTGTACCTGTAGATGGGGGTGGCACAGATGTTGCCGCCACCACAAGGGAGCTCCCATCAGAGGACGAGTCCGTGTCACTGGTGTCAGCTCCTGTCCCCGCCGTGGAGCTCCCCTCGCCCTCCGTCCCACTGGTGAAGTCCGATTCCGTAGTGTGGCCCTCCATGGCCATATGGGATGCAGCCTCCTGGTGCTCCGGTGCCACTGCTCCTCCGCCTGATGATGCTAATGCACACAAGGTCAGGGAGACCACAAAAAGGACGACGACGACGGAAGAAAGACATGTTGAGTGCATGCATTACCGCTACCGTTGGCGGACACGACAGACACAGAAGCCCCCTGCACTACGCCGCGCTCTTGGGCTCCACTGTTCAATTCCTGGGAATTGGCCTACAAGGTTATGGACGACATCTGCACACATAGATGACACAGGGGCATGACTAGGTGTAGTTGTCACTCTACAGAGGTGGGGTGGGGTGCCACATGGCCTGCCTTATGGAGGGGCCTTGCCTACGGAACTCGCCCTGACCTAGGGAAACCCACAGCCCACCTCCCCCACCCAGACATCTCCACTGCGTGCAAAGCCAGCAGAATGAGAGTGTACTCACCCCCTTGTGGCTGCTGTGATGCCTTCAAGCGCCCATCCAACTCCGGTAGGCCACCGCCAGGATCCTGAACATCAGAGGGATCATGGTGCGACGGGCACCCCTCCCACGTTGGGAGGCCATCCCCAGCTGAGCCTCGGCCGTCTTCTTGCTCCAGCGGCGAATGTTCTCCCATCTTTTCCGGCAGTGGGTTCTCCGTCTGTGGTAGACCCCCAGGGTCCGGACGTCCTTGGCGATGGCACGCCAAATATTTTGTTTCTGGTGGGCGCTGACCTACATGAAATGTACAGGGGAAAAAGAGAAGTTATTACCAACTGCACCGTCAAACTGATTGGCCCCCATCCCTACCCTTGCCATGTGGCACATGCATTCACCGTCTTTCATGCACGCACCACTCTCCCCACTTCCTTCTTACATCCAGCCCTCTCCACACAGGCATAGCCCATACAACATGCTCCCTGTGTACTTACCTGTTTGTCTGGAGGACTGTAGAGTAGCGTGTACTGGGGGAGGACCCCATCCATGAGTTTCTCCAACTCCTCCGATGTGAAGGCAGGGGTTCTTTCCCCAGACACTCGAGCCATTGTCTCTTCCAGACCGAGGTCACAGCAGCACTTGCAGTGGAGGTCCTCTTCTGTCAAAGATCAGGTATCGAGTGATTGAACAGATAGAAAATGGCGGTCACGTACGCGGCGATGCATACCGTCACCGCCGGCGTACATCATCATTGGCTCCTGGGACCCATAGGGTCCAATGTTAACCAATGCACCATTGCGCCTCGGTCTTCGACCGCCTACCGCGACGGTGTACAACGCCAGCGCAGTTACCTCACATCCCATTGTCCCACTTTAGAGGTCAGGCAGCCGCCATTTCAGGGGCCCACATGGCTTCATTTTCAACTGCGTCACACATATCTAGGCCTAGACTCAACACACATACAGGCCACCTTTTGTGTATGAATGGTGTTCTTTGTAAACTGTTGGTACGTACCTCTGAGTTGTTTAACTCTGTGCTCGCTGTTGTCCTTCATAGGCACCGTCCGCTGGGACATGTGAGGAGATGGCGGCATCCTCTGGTGTACCTACCGTTGGTGGACCTGTCGACAATGGAGGAGCGACATGTGATTATCACATGCAGGCTTGACCGTGCCACAATCCAGGAACTGTGTACCTAGTTGGAGCCAGACCTGATGACAGGCTCCACAGCTGCCACAACACCGCCATCTGGACCATCCTCCTGCAGGAAAGGCACCTGTTGTCGCAAAGCCAAGTTGTGAAGCATACAGCAGGCCACGATGATCTGGCACACCTTCTTTGGTGAGTAGAATAGGGATCCACCTGTCATATGGAGGCACCGGAACCTGGTCTTCAGGAGGCCAAAGGTCCGCTCGATCACCATCCTAGTTCGCCCATGGGCCTCATTGTAGCGTTCCTCTGCCCTTGTTCTGGGATTCCTCACTGGGGTCAGTAGCCATGACAGATTGGGGTAACCAGAGTCACTTGCAAGTGGCGAGGGACAACTGTTAGACACGCACTAACCTAGAAGGATATCCCCAGACCCAGACAACCATTCCCACTGTCTTGCTTTCAGGTGCTCATATATTAGCCACACACGGTGCCTCTGGAGTTGACCCATCACATAAGGGATGCTGCTATTCAGCAGGATGTAGGCATCATGCACTGAACCAGGGAACATGGCATTCACATGGGAGATGTACTGGTCTGCCAAACATACCATCTGTACATTCATCGAATGATAACTCTTCCGGTTTCTGTACACCTGTTCACTCCTGTGGGGGGGGGAACAAAGCCACATGGGTCCCATCAATGGCACCTATGATGTTGGGGATGTGTCCCAGGGCATAGAAATCACCTTTCACTGTAGGCAAATCCTCCACCTGAGGAAAAACGATGTAGCTCCGCATGTGTTTCAGAAGGGCAGACAACACTCTGGACAATACGTTGGAAAACATAGGCTGGGACATCCCTGATGCTATGGTCACTGTTGTTTGAAAAGACCCACTTGCAAGGAAATGCAGCACTGACAGCACCTGCACTTGAGGGGGGATTCCTGTGGGATGGCGGATTGCTGACCTCAGGTCTGGCTCCAACTGGGTGCACAGTTCCTGGATTGTGGCACGGTCAAACCTGCATGTGATAATAACATGTCGCTCCTCCATTGTCGACAGGTCAACCAACGGTAGGTACACCAGAGGATGCCGCCATCTCCTCACATGTCCCAGCGGACGGTGCCTATGAAGGACAACAGCGAGCACAGAGTTAAACAACTCAGAGGTACGTACCCACAGTTTACACGGAACACCATTCATACACAAAAGGTGGCCTGTATGTGTGTTGAGTCTAGGCCTAGATATGTGTGACGCAGTTGAAAATGAAGCCATGTGGGCCCCTGAAATGGCGGCTGCCTGACCTCTAAAGTGGGACAATGGGATGTGAGGTAACTGCGCTGGCGTTGTACACCGTCGCGGTAGGCGGTCGAAAACCACGGCGCAATGCTGCATTGGTTAACATTGGACCCTATGGGTCCCAGGAGCCAATGATGATGTACGCCGGCGGTGACGGTATGCACCGCCGCGTACGTGACCAAAATTTTCTATCTGTTCAATCACTCGATACCTGATCTTTGACAGGAGAGGACCTCCACTGCAAGTGCTGCTATGACCTCGGTCTGGAAGAGACAATGGCTCGAGTGTCTGGGGAAAGAACCCCTGCCTTCACATCGGAGGAGTTGGAGAAACTCATGGATGGGGTCCTCCCCCAGTAC
This sequence comes from Pleurodeles waltl, assembly GCF_031143425.1. Lineage (NCBI taxonomy): Eukaryota > Metazoa > Chordata > Amphibia > Caudata > Salamandridae > Pleurodeles > Pleurodeles waltl. The sequence goes on along the minus strand of NC_090436.1, from coordinate 269,828,482 downwards.
ACGCTACTCTACAGTCCTCCAGACAAACAGGTAAGTACACAGGGAGCATGTTGTATGGGCTATGCCTGTGTGGAGAGGGCTGGATGTAAGAAGGAAGTGGGGAGAGTGGTGCGTGCTTGAAAGACGGTGAATGCATGTGCCAAATGGCAAGGGTAGGGATGGGGGCCAATCAGTTTGACGGTGCAGTTGGTAATAACTTCTCTTTTTCCCCTGTACATTTCATGTAGGTCAGCGCCCACCAGAAACAAAATATTTGGCGTGCCATCGCCAAGGACGTCCGGACCCTGGGGGTCTACCACAGACGGAGCACCCACTGCCGGAAAAGATGGGAGAACATTCGCCGCTGGAGCAAGAAGACGGCCGAGGCTCAGCTGGGGATGGCCTCCCAACGTGGGAGGGGTGCCAGTCGCACCATGATCCCTCTGATGTTCAGGATCCTGGCGGTGGCCTACTGGAGTTGGATGGGCGCTTGAGGGCATCACAGCAGCCACAAGGGGGTGAGTACACTCTCATTCTGCTGGCTTTGCACGCAGTGGAGGTGTCTGGGTGGGGGAGGTGGGCTGTGGGTTTCCCTAGGCCAGGGCGAGTTCCGTAGGCAAGGCCCCTCCATAAGGCAGGCCATGTGGCACCCCACCCCACCTCTGTAGAGTGACAACTACACCTAGTCATGCCCCTGTGTCATCTATGTGTGCAGATGTCGTCCATAACCTTGTAGGCCAATTCCCAGGAATTGAACAGTGGAGCCCAAGAGCGCGGCGTAGTGCAGGGGGCTTCTGTGTCTGTCGTGTCTGCCAACGGTAGCGGTAATGCATGCACTCAACATGTCTTTCTTCCGTCGTCATCCCCCTTTTTGTGGTCTCCCTGTCCTTGTGTGCATTAGCATCATCAGGCGGAGGAGCAGTGGCACCGGAGCACCAGGAGTCTGCATCCCATATGGCCATGGAGGGCCACACTACGGAATCGGACTTCACCAGTGGGACGGAGGGCGAGGGGAGCTCCACAGCGGGGACAGGAGCTGACACCAGTGACACAGACTCGTCCTCTGATAGGAGCTCCCTTGTGGTGGCGGCAACATCAGTGCCACCCCCATCTACAGGTACAGCCGCCACCTCCCCTTCCAGCACCGCCCTCCCAGCAGCCCCTCAGCCTTCGCCCCGTGCCCGCTCACCCGGGAGGGGGGGCATCACCTTCACCCCAGGCACCTCATGCCCTGCCCCAGTCACCCCTGCTGCCCTCAGTGAGGAGGCCATTGACCTCCTCAGGTCCCTCACTGTTGGGCAGTCTGCCATTTTGAATGCCATCCAGGGTGTAGAAAGCCATTTGCAACAAACAAATGCATTCCTGGAGGGCATTCATTCTGGTCAGGCGGCCCTTCAGCGAGCTTTTCAGACTCTGGCCTCAGCACTGATGGCAGCCATTGTCCCTGTGTCTAGCCTCCCCCCTCCAACTTCCTCCACTCCGACCCAATCCCCTGTACCTCAGCCTATTCCAAGCACACCTACAGACCAGCATGCACACACCTCAACACACAAGGGAAGCTCAGGCAAACATAAGCACAACACATCCCACAGGCACTCACGCAAGCATCACACACATGCAGACAAACCAACATCCACTGCCTTCACTGTGTCCCCCTCCTCCTCGTCTCCCTCCTCCCTCCCTGTCTCGTCTCCACTCACACCTGCATGCACTACATCCTCAGCCACTACGTCCATCACCAGCACACCCACGACCACACCCCGCTCATGTGCAGTCACCACCCCCACTACCATTCACACGTCCCCTGTGTCCTCTCCCAGTGTGTCTGTGACGCCCCCTCCCAAGATACACAAACGCATGCACACACCCACCCAACAGCCATCCACCTCACGACAGCCTCCAGCGCATGCACCTTCATCCAAAGTCAGCAAACGTACACCTCCTACAACCACCACCTCTTCCTCCACTCCCAAACCCCCTCCAGCTACCTGTCCCAGTGTGTCCCAAAAACTTTTCCTGTCCAACCTTGACCTCTTTCCCACACCTCCCCCACCCCGTCCGTCTCCTAGGTCCCAAACTAGCACCTCAGCCACAAAATCTCCGGGACCAGTGGTGCCTGTAGTCCCCGGAATCTGGATTGCACCGGCCACTAGGGCAGCCAGTGTGGCACGGAGCCACAGCACAGACAGTCCCCCACCTGTGAAGCATCAGAAGTTGGCCAGTGCCCGGCGGGAGAGGGGGAAGACTCCAGCCACCAAAGCCGCTCCCAGGGATCCCGGTCGGAGTGTGGAGTCAGCTGTGACACCTTCCAAGGTGGGGAAGGGCCTCAAGAAACCCGTCAAGTCTGGGAAGAGCAGCACGACGGAGAAGACCGCCATCATCCCCGCTGCCCAGGAGGCCACCTCCAGCACAAGCCCAGCTGCACAGGACAGGACCGCCAGCACAAGCCCAGCTGCCCAGGACAGGACCGTCAGCACATGCCCAGCTGCCCAGGACAGGCCCGCCAGCACAAGCCCAGCTGCTGAGGACAGGACCACCAGCACAAACCCACCTGCCCAGGAGTCAACCGCCAGCACAAGCCCCGATGGGCCTTGAAGAACCGCCAGTTGCTGAGTCCCTGCAATGGAGACCTCCGCCTCAAGCACCGCTGAACAGGGTACCGCCATCTCAAGCACTGCTGCACAGGGCACCGCCATCTCAAGCACCACTGCACAGGGCACTGCCAGCACTGCTGAACAGGGCACCGCCGTCTCAAGCACCGCTGCACAGGGCACCGCCGTCTCAAGCACCGCTGAACAGGGCACCGCCGTCTCAAGCACCGCTGCACAGGGCACCGCCATCTCAAGCACCGCTGAACAGGGCACCGCCGTCTCAAGCACCTCTGCACAGGGCACCGCCATCTCAAGCACCACTGCACATGGCACCGCTATCTCAAGCACCGCTGAACAGGACACCGCCGTCTCAAACACCGCTGAACAGGGCGCCGCTGTCTCAAGCACTGCTGGCCCATGAGCAGCAAGGGCACTGACGCAATTGAGTCTGTCACGGGGTGAATGATGCACTCTGGGCACAAAGCCCCCTCCAGAACCATGGAGACTGTCATCCACTACCTCTGTCCTTAGCAGGATGAAGCACTCTGGGCACTATGCGCCCTCCAGAACCAGTGGAGACTGTTATCCACTTGAGAGACTGTGGCTTTGCACTCCCCAGGATATGGCAGTGGGCAAACCACCCACTTTAGAGACTTGAGAGACTGTGGCTTTGCACTCCCCAGGATATGGCAGTGGGCAACCCACCCACTAGAGAGACTGTGGCATTGCACTCCCCAGGACCAGGCAGTGGGCAACCCACCCACTTGAGAGACTTGAGAGACTGTGGCTTTGCACTCCCCAGGACCAGGCAGTGGGCAACCCACCCACTTGAGAGACTGTGTCTTTGCACTCCCCACGAGCAAACAGTGGGCATGGAGCCCCCTCGAGGAGCAGTGGCGTAGTACCATCTTCCGGCTGAGGTGCCCCACCTCCCGTTCCCCCTGAGGTGCCTGTGTTTTTTCGACCTGATGCCCCTGCAGTGTTCTCTCCGTTTTCAGGCAGGTGTCATGTGTGGGCTTCACCCATGCTTTTGGGACCACTTGTCCACGGACATTAACAAGGGACAGTGTACGGCCTTGTGTACATAATGTAAATATTTGTATATACTGATTATTTGCTTTTGTCTTGATATATCGGAATGTTCCAATATAACACGGGTTAGACTCATTTCCTTTTGTCCTAGTGTTCTTCCAGAGGGTGACAAGGAATATCTGTATAGTTGCTGGATATGTTTGTGTGTATGGTGGTGTGGGTGAGGGTGTGGGGTGGTGGTGTTGCTTGCCATGTGTGTGTGTCACTCTCTTTTCCCTCCTCCCCCCCCTGTGTGCTAGGTGCAGTACTCACAGTCATCGACGCCGCCTTCTTTCTACTTCGTGGTGTATTAGTAGATACACCAACATGGGATGGATCTGCAATTCGGGCTCCATGACGTCCTGGTTCTTCGTGGTGTGTCGATAGGTGAGTGGTTCCCCTTCGTTGTTCAGTTTCTGCTGTGCTTTTGATGTAGTTGGTACTGCCCCAGAAAAGCTGGCGGATTGGTGCCTTGTAAAACGGTGTGCGGTACATTGACTTCCGCCTGTCTGTTGGCGGTGACCGCCGCGGTGTTTGTTGCTACCGGCATGGTGGTCGGAGTGTTAAAGTGGCTGTCTACCTTGGCGGTTTCTGCCGTGGTCGTGATCCCATTTTTTTTCCCGCCAGCCTGTTGGCGGTATTACCGCTGCTTTAACACGGATCGCCACGATTGTAATGAGGGCCTTATTCTTTTTAAAATTCATATCTTGACTTGTGTATGTTGGATTTTTGTTGTTCTGGGCTTGTTCGATTTAGATAAATATTACCTATTTTTTTAAACTGGTGTGGTGTCCATTTTTTAGTGTTTCACTGTATTACTGTGTGTGTTGGTACAAATACTTTACACATTGCAGGATTTTGCCTGTCCCATTAAGGGTTCCACCAGAAAGGAGGAGCTGCAAAAGACACTGAGGACCTGGGTGATAGCCAAGGAAGCTGAGGGGCACACAGAGGAGGAGGATGGGCGTGAGGAGGTGCAACATTTTCAGGATGTGATAGTGAATGTACCTGTTCTGCCTGGGGGGAGGGTCCCCAGGGCAGGTAGCAGTGTGTCCACTAAGGGTCTGACTCCTGAAGAGTTGCAGGAGAGATAGGCAGAGAGGGAGTACCAAATGGAGCTAGAAAAGCTCAGGTTAAAAATTGAGAGGGAGAGGGAAGAGAGAAGGATGGCCATTGAGGAGAAGAAGTTACTGCTGGCTCATGAGCTTAGCTTGAGGGAGCTGGGTCAGAGGAGCCAGTCTAGTAGAGATGGTGACAGAAGTATCTCAGTGCAACCTGAGAGGGGGGTACACATTCATAAAGATCTGGTGAAGGATTACAAAAGGCAAGATGACATATACTTGTGGTTTAAGGGGTATACGTCTGCTCTCAACATAAACATGGTCCATGAAGCACATTGAAGGGCGGGTCTCTGGAAGCACTTTGAGGTAGGGGGACACCCTGAACATTTGTATAGTCTTTGTTTTCCAGAGCTGCACCAGCACCTGATTGACAGCAAGCTGAGTGACCCCAGGAAGCTTGAACAGGAAGCGGACCATTGGGAGAGCACCAGGGTCCAAAAGAGGTATGGGGAGACCATGCCAAGGGTAGGCAGGGTCCCTATTAGAAGAATTGGGGGGTAAGAGTAAATAGGGGGAGTTCTCTAAAGAGCCCCAATTGAGTTCCCAGGGTAAGGAATCCCAGCCTCCAGTAGAAAACAAACCCTGTGTCTCTACAGGGAAACCTGCAGAGAAGGGTCCCCACATGTGCTTTGCATGTGATCAGGAGGGTCACATGAGGGGGGACCCCAAATTACCTAAGTGGACACCAGCACCCACTGGTGCTCGGTCACATGGCTTGGCCAGTGTAGCGCTTGGGGAGGAGTTGGTTCCAGGTTGGTGGGAGCCAGCTGAGATGACCCTTGTCTCACAGGGAAACCGTGAGATTGTCCAGAGAACCCTAGTGTCTGAGAACACTAAGAAGTACAGGCGGTGGGTGACCATCATTGGACAGAGGGTGGAGGCTCTGAAAGACACAGGAGCCATTGTATCTACAATGAGGAGTCACTGGGTGTCTGAAGAGCAGATAGATCCCCATGTACTTCACCAAGTAGTTGCAGTAGACAACTCAGAGCACCTGTGCAGAGTGGCGCAGGTTCCCTTTGAATGGGGGTTCTCAGGTTCCTTGAAAGTAACTGTGAGTCCAACCATGTCTGTGGATTGTTTGCTTAGCAATGGCCTGGAGGATTCCCCTTAGAAGGAGGTGGAACGCAAGTCACACTTGGAGATGTTGGGTCTGCCTGGGTGGGTGTGTGTGCGTCTACCAGGGCAATGGCAGCCCGTCAGGGTGATCAGGAGACCCTAGAGCCTGAAAGAGTGGCCCACATGTCTGCCAGAATAAGGAAGGGCAAGGAGTGCAGGAAACCAGCTCCAAAAGTTACCATGGTCCAGGAGGAGGGTGAACCTGAGGGGGAGGCCCTGGAGCCTACAGGGGAACATGTGTCTGAACTGGGGGGGTCCCTGAGCTGTCACAGTGGCAGCAGGAAGAGGGGCCCACCAGGGAGGCATTTTGTGAGGCACAGAAAGCATGTCCTACTCCAGAGGGTTTGCGGCAGCAGGCTGCAGACCAGGCGTCTGGCAAGGAGCCTGAATCACATTTGATTTACTAGGAGGATGGCCTCCTATATAGTGAGCCTAAGGTTGCTGAGCCTGGGTCAGCCCTTGTGCTGGTGGAACCCCAGTGCTTCAGAGCCTTCTTACTGGGCCTGGCTCAAGATGTGCCCTTAGCTAGTGTAGGAAAGTACCATCTTTTTGGAATGTTACCCCCAATTTTTACCTATCTGTCAGTGTGTTTCACTGTGTCCCTGAAATCCTGCTAGCCAGGACCCCAGTGCTTATAGTTTTTGGCCTGCTTGTCAGTATGTTTCACTGTTTTTGTCAGTATGCTTGACTGTGCCACTAGAGTCCTGCTAACCAGGACCCCAGTGCTTCTGCTCTTTCTCCCCTCAAATTTGTCACTACATACTGGTAGCCCAGTATTTCAACCCAATTTGGCCTGCTGGTGCCCCCTCATCAGTCCCTAGTATATGGTACTTAGGTACCCAGGGCATTGGGGTTCCAGGGGATCCCTATTGGTTGCAGCATTACTTTTGCCACATAGAGGGGGCCCATGCAAAGGCTTCTACAGGACTGCCATTACAGCCTGTGTGAAATGGTGCATTTACACTGCACCAGGTCACTTATAAGTCACCTATATGTCAGGCCCTTAAACCCTGACAGCAGGGTGCAAAGTACATGTGTGTGAGGGCACCCCTGCACTAGCGGAGGTGCCAACACATCATCCAGGACCATTTTCCTGGACTTCGTGAGTGCGGGATGCCATTTTAAGCATGCACTGGACATAGGTCAGTACCTATGTCCAGCTTCACAATGGTAACTCCGAATATGGCCACGTAAGGTGTCTAACAATTAGGAATTGTACCCCAATACTGATTCTGGTATTGGTTGCACAATTCCGTGCTCTCTGGGGGCTCCACAATGCTAGGCAACCTCAGCTGTTGCCACCTCACAGACAGGTTTCTGCCCTTCTGTTGCTTGGGCAGCTCGAGCCCAGGAAGGCAGAAGAAAGGATTTCCTTTGGGAGAGGGGTTGTACACCCTCTACATTTCGAAATAGGTGTTACATGCATGGGAGGGCTAGCTTTCCAGAGCGTCTGGAAATGCTTTGAAAGGCACAGATGGTGCCCTCATTGCATAATTCAGTCTACACCAGTTCATGGACCTCCAGTCCCTGCTCTGGTGCGAAACTGGCAAAGGAAACGGGAGTGACCACTCCCCTGTCCATCACCACTCCGGGGTGTTGCTCAGAGCTCCTGGGTTCTGCCATTTTGTTTTGAGGATGGGCAGGGAACTCTGGGACCATCTGAGTGTCTAGTGTCAGCAGGTGACGTCAGAGCCCTCCCCTGATAGGTGCTTACCTAGTTAGGTTACCAATCCCCCTTTCAGGGCTATTTAGGGTCTCTCCTCTGGGTGTTTCTTCAAATTCGGATTGCAAGACTCCACCAGGAATCATCTGCATCCTTTACTTCATCTTCAACCAAAGGAACTGCAGCTGAACCCTCCAGGAACTCTACAAATTGCAACAAAGAAGCCAAGCTGACCTCTGCAACATTGTATCTTCAGCTCCTGCCAGCAACTGCAACTGTTTCCAGGTGGTGCATCCTCCGAAGACTGCCTGTGTTCAGCCTGCACCAGAAGAACTGAAGGAATCTCATCTGGAGTGACAGAGTCACTTCCCTGCTTCAGCAGGCACCCCTCTGCAGCAACGACCGGTGGAGTTTGATCCCTCTCCTGATGACGAGGGTGGATCCAGCAACATGGATGGTAGACTAAAGTGACCCTGACAGTCCCAAGGTCCAGCTGTCAACTTTGGTGGAGGTAAGACAGTACCCCCGTGCACCATATGACTTCCAATTACCGAGGCTCGTGTGCGACATTCCACAAAGTTCTTCATGCACATCTCTGCTTAGGCCTCCATTTGCACCTTATTTGTCCTTATGCTGTGGGACTCCTGTGCATGCTGCCTGTACTTCTGAGGGCTTGCTGAGAACCCCTCTGCCTCACCCTCCTGGGTAGAGGCCAGCAGCTCCCTCCTGGTCTCGGGCAGCATAATTTTCCGCTAACTGCAAGCTTTGCGTGTACCAAGGCTTGTTGGCAAAATCCAGCAACACAAACCAGACTGCAATCATCCATCCGACGTGGGGCATCTTCTGCACCAACCAGGAACCTGCATCTGTCTTCTTGGGTGCATAACTGACTTTGTCTTCTCTTCAGTGCTTCTTGGACTTGGTCCCCTTCTTCCACAGGTCTTCAGGTCCAGGAATCCATCATTGGTGTCTTGCAGTGTCTTCTGGTTCTTGCATAATCTTCAATCATGACTTCTTGTGTGTTTCAGGAAACTTACTGAAATTTACTTCTGTTTTCCTGGGCTCTGGGGTGGGTTCTATTGCTTACCTTTGGTGTTTTCTTACACTCCCAGCGCCCCTCTATACACTACACTTGCCTAGGTGGGAAACTGACATTTGCATTCAAATATTTTAGCATATTGTTTCTGTTCCCTCCAGGCCCATTGCAACCTATTGTGATTTTCACTATTTGCACTGTTTTCTGGCTGTTTATTTACCTGTTTTTGGTTACTAGTGTATATTACTTACCTCCTAAGGGAGTATAGTCTCCAAGGTACTTTTCGGCATTTGTGTCACCAAAATAAAGTACCTTTATTTTTGTAACACTGAGTATTTTCTTTGATGTGTGTGAGTACTGAGTAACTACAGTGGTATTGCAAGAGCATTGCATGTCTCCTAGATCAGCCTTGGCTGCTCAGCTACAGCTACCCCTAGACAGCCTGGCTTCTAGACACTGACTACATTTCACTAATAAGGGGTAACTGGACCTGGTATAAGATATAAGTACCTCTGGTACCCACCACAAACCAGGCCAGCCTCCCTACAGCTGGCAATTTGGGGCAGGACAAGACCTTTGAGCGGCTTATCACCCACTTTTCCTGGCCCCAAATGTGCAAGCACTGAGATGCTTACTGTAAGTCTTGCCAAACTTGTCAGGCAAGTGGCAAGAGTGGGGGGAAATGCAAGTATGTGTTGCCTTTTAATTAGTTTATACAGCACCCTGCCTTATGGGCTATATAGTGGAAGGGGAGTTTAAGGCTTGGCATGGGGCTTTTAATGCCAATTCGACATGGCACTTTAAAACTACATTCAGGCTTCAGTGGCAGGCCTGAGGCAGGTTTTAAGGTGCACTGAGGTTTGTGGCACACTAAGGCTGCACACTAAGAATAAGAGTCTTAGGCCCTCATTACAACATTGGCGGTAAATGCCGCTTACCGCCGTGCAGAAGACCGCCAACACACCGCTGCGGCTGCAGAAATCCGCTACAGCTATCACGACCCACAGGCCGGAATCCGCCAAAATCTAGACACCCACACAAGTCCGCCACACCAAAGGTCAGTGATAAACTGGCGATAACAAAGCCTCCACCATCACGCCAACAGGAATACGCCCACACTATCACAACCCACGAATCCACGCAGCGGTCTTTCAACCGCAGTATTCCATTGGCGGTACACACCGCCGCGCTCAAAATACACACACATTTACAAAACACAACCACATTGGACAAATCGAAATACACACACCTGATGCACATACACACACCACACCCACACACTCAATACAATATAAAACACACACCCACATCACCCACAAACCCCTACGACAAAAATTTAGAACGAAGCATAGAGAGAGACACCACCATCAACAAACTAGCATCCACAGGCATACAACACTATCACTCACACAACATCCACGCACCTCACGCAACACACACAAACACATCCCTCACACATCACAACACACACCACCAAACACATCACCCACACCACACCATGGCACCACAAAGACACCCCAGGTTGTCAGAGGAGGAGCTCAGGGTCATGGTGGAGGAAATCGTCTGGGTAGAGCCACAGCTATTCGGATCACAGGTGCAGTACATCTCCATTGCTAGGAAGATGGAGCTATGGCGCAGAATCGTAGACAGGGTAAACGCAGTGGGACAGCACCCAAGAACACAGGATCACATCAGGAAGAGGTGGAACGACCTACGGGGGAAGGTGCGTTCCGTGGTCTCAAGACACCACATTGCAGTTCAGAGGACTGGCGGCGGACCCCGCCTCCTCCCCCATAACTAACAACATGGGAGGAGCAGGTCTTGGCTATACTGCGTCCTGAGGGCCTCGCAGGAGTAGCAGGAGGAATGGACTCTGGTAAGTCAGATCTTAACTACTTCATTCCCCACCCTACCTGCATGCTGTCACATACCCCCACCCTCACCCTCACCCCCATCACTCCAACACCTCACATATGTCCCACTATCACAAACCACCCATCCCAACACCAAGCTGTGCATGAAACACCAAAGCATGGACACCCATCACCAAAGCATGTCCACTACAGATACCCACACAGATCCCCAAACCAAATATCACACAAGGTCCTAGACAATAATGTAAGCACTGGGGTACAGGGTCACCCACCCATTGCACACAATGGCACACATAGATGCAATAATCATGCCTTTACACCGCTGCAGAACCCCAACACAACGTCACCGGACAGGAGGTTCGAGACATGTCCACCCCCCAACAGAAGAGGCCCACAGTGATGACAGCAGCTCTGTCCAACTTGGTTTAGATGACCAGCCCGGCCCATCTGGGACCTCGGGACAGTTGGTTCCCCACACACTGGCACATGCCACCACAGAGCCTCCCCCCTCAGGAAACAGCAGCACAGCACCCACCCAGCGGGCCCATACCTCCGTCCCCAGGACACGTCAAGCAGCAGTGTGTCCACCACTACAGGGAACCCAGGAAAACCCACCAACCCAAGAACATCAGGGACCTCGGGGCAGTGGGAGTGGGCACACGGTTCAGGGGACAGAGGAACAGGAAAACCGGGGAACTGCAAGGACTGCTGTGCGACAGGGGGAGGACAGGCCCAGGGAACCCACTCTCCACAAAGCCCTTTCCAACATCATGGGAGCGTACCATCATTACCAGGAGACAATGGCAACAGTACTGTCCAAGTTTTAGGAGACTCAGCGGCTGCAGGAGGAACACTATTTGGGGATCAGGGAGGACGTGAAGTCCATTAACACCACCCTGGTCACCACTGTAGGGGTGCTGAAGGACCTTGTGAACACTAGGAGGGACACTGTGGCACAGCAAGGGGCCCCTGACACTAGCCTCGATGTTGAACTGCCCACCACCTCCGCCGGCGCTAGTGGACAGGAGGCACCGCCACAGGATCACGACACCAGCACCCCACCCCCTGCAGATGGAGAACCATCCCGCTAACGGTCCCTGAGATCCAGGACAAAGACAGAGAACAATGCCAAGACCCCCACCAAGAAATGAGACAACCCTGAATGTCATCCTTCTGTCCCACTTCATCACCCTGTCCATCATTAAACTGCCCTAGCTCCACTTCCTTTGCCCCTTTGGACAATGCACCTGTGAGACTAATAACTGGACTCTGCCATGGACATTCCTCCACCATCACCCCTGACCATTTTCCAACCCCCTCCACTAATTTGCACTTAAATAAACACCCTTGAATCACAAAACAATATAGAGTCAATCTGTGCTTTCACGAATGTGTATTTGATATAACTGACGAAAATAGCAATGTCCATTGTATTGTCAACATACCTATGTCACACAGCTCTAGTCCATGTGTTAACATAGCAGAGGCCACACAGTGGGACCCACATCTGTGAAATGGAAAGGCAAAGTGACAGGTCAGGGTCCATACACTGGGTGAAAGTGACAGACATATGATAGGTCTAACAATTGGATGAGATGTAGGAGGCAGTGATGTCTTCTTACCTGTGTCTCACTGCAAGTATTGCTGGATCACACTGTTTCTGTTGTCGATATCCTCTTCTTCTGCCTCCTCTTCTTCACTGTCCACAGGCTCCACAGCTGCCACAGGACCTCCTTCTGGACCATCCTCCTGCAGAAAAGGCACCTGTCATCGCAAAGCCAGGAGGTGCAGCATACAGCAGGCCATGATGATCTGGCACACCTTCTTTGGAGAGTAGTAGAGGGAACCACCTGTCATATGGAGGCACCGGAACCTGGCCTTCAGGAGGCCAAAGGTTCGTTCGATCACTCTCCTAGTTCGCCCATGTGCCTCATTGTAGCGTTCCTCTGCCCTTGTCCTGGGATTTCTCACTGGGGTCAGTAGCCATGACAGGTTGGGGTACCCAGAGTCACCTGCAAATGTCGAGGGACAACTGTTAGACACACACTAGCCCTTAGGGGCAACCCCAGACCCAGACAACTATTTACAGGGTATAGGGTCCTTGTCCTCACCTATTAGCCACACACAGTGCCTCTGGAGTTGCCCCATCACATAAGGGATGCTGCTATTCCTCAAAATGTAAGCGCCATGCACTGAGCCTGGAAACTTGGCGTTCACATTGGAGATGTACTGGTCGGCCAAACACACCATCTGCACATCCATTGAATGGTAGCTCTTCCTGTTTCTGTACACCTGTTCACTCCTGTGGGTGGGTACCAATGCCACATGTGTCCCATCAATGGCACCTATGATGTTGGGGATATGTCCCAGGACATAGAAGCCACCTTTCACTGTGGGCAAATCCTCCACCTGAGGGAAAACTATGTAGCTGCGCATGTGTTTCAGCAGGGCAGACAACACTCTGGACAACACGTTTGAGAACATAGGCTGGGACATCCCTGATGCAATGGCCACTGTTGTTTGAAAAGACCCACTTGCCAGGAAATGGAGTACTGACAGGACCTGCACTAGAGGGGGGATTCCTGTGGGATGGCGGATAGCTGACATCAGGTCTGGCTCCAACTGGGCACACAGTTCATGGATTGTGGCACAATCAAGTCTGTAAGTGATAATGATGCGTCTGTCTTCCATTGTTGACAGGTCCACCAGCGGTCTGTACACCGGAGGTTGCCGCCATCACCTCACCTGCCCCAGCGGACGTGCCCTATGGACGAGAATAGCAAGCACCGAGTCAGCCAACACTGAGGTAGTAAAAAAAGAATTTATTGCACACATTTGTCAATCCGTTATGTGCCTGTCACTGTGCGTATGCAAGGCCTAGATATGTGTGACGCATTTAAAAATAATGCCATGTGGCCCCCTGAAATGGCGGCTGCCTGACCTGTAATGTGGGACAAGGGGATATGAGGTAACTGTGCTGGCGGTGTACACAGTCGCGGTAGGCGGTTAGAGACCTGCATTGGTTACCATTGGGCCCTATGGGTCCCAGGAGCCAATGGCGATGTACGCCGGTGGTGACGGTACTCACCGCCGCGGACGTGACCATCATTTTCTCTCTGTTCACTCACTTGATACCTGACCTTCGACAGGAGAGGACCTACACTGCAAGTGCTGCTGTGACCTGTGTCTGGAAGCGACAATGGCTCATGTGCCTGGGGAAAGGGCCCCTGCCTTCACTTCGGAGGAGTTGGAGAAGTTAGTGGATGGGGTCCTCACCCCGTACATGCTACTCTACGGTCCTCCAGACAAACAGGTGAGTACACTGTGAGCACGCTGTATGGGCAATGCCTGTTTGGAGTGGTGTGGATGGAAGATACAAGGGTGGGACTGAGGCCTGCATGAGCGGACGTTGAGTGTATGTGCGTCAGGGCAAGGGTGGGAATGTGGGCCAATGACTGTAACATTCCAGACGGTTAAAGATCATGCTAACACCACATCGCCGGACACACGCTTGACCCTATCTTCTCCGCCAGCAAACACATCTTCTTCAGCCACGACTCCGCTCTACACTGGACCGACCACAGCTGTGTCCACTTCACATTCCGACGCGAGATCCGCCAGCTCCGCACTCAACCCATCCCTCGTTGACAGTGGAACAAAATCCCCGAAGAGCAACTCTTCTCCGCACTCGCCGCCAACCAACCCACCCTCATCACCGACCCCAACGACGCAGCCCTCAGCCTCACGAACTGGATCTCCAACTGCGCAGACAACCTTGCTCCCCTCAAACGCACGCATCGACAGGCCAACACCAAAAAACCTCTCTGGTTCTCTGACACCCTCAAAGAATCGAAGAAAACTTGTCGCACCCTTGAGAAGGCCTGGCGCAAGGACCACACCGCTGACAACATGACCGCCCTCAAGAACGCTACCCGCGAAGTTAGTGGATGGGGTCCTCACCCCGTACACGCTACTCTACGGTCCTCCAGACAAACAGGTGAGTACACTGTGAGCACGCTGTATGGGCAATGCCTGTTTGGAGTGGTGTGGATGGAAGATACAAGGGTGGGACTGAGGCCTGCATGAGCGGACGTTGAGTGTATGTGCGTCAGGGCAAGGGTGGGAATGTGGGCCAATGACTGTAACATTCCAGACGGTTAAAGATCATGCTAACACCACATCGCCGGACACACGCTTGACCCTATCTTCTCCGCCAGCAAACACATCTTCTTCAGCCACACCTCCGCTCTACACTGGACCGACCACAGCTGTGTCCACTTCACATTCCGACGCGAGATCCGCCAGCTCCGCACTCAACCCATCCCTCGTTGACAGTGGAACAAAATCCCCGAAGAGCAACTCTTCTCCGCACTCGCCGCCAACCAACCCACCCTCATCACCGACCCCAACGACGCAGCCCTCAGCCTCACGAACTGGATCTCCAACTGCGCAGACAACCTTGCTCCCCTCAAACGCACGCATCGACAGGCCAACACCAAAAAACCTCTCTGGTTCTCTGACACCCTCAAAGAATCGAAGAAAACTTGTCGCACCCTTGAGAAGGCCTGGCGCAAGGACCACACCGCTGACAACATGACCGCCCTCAAGAACGCTACCCGCGAACACCACCACCTGATCCGCGCTGCCAAAAGGAACTTTTTCACTGACAGACTGGACAAAAACAGCCACAACAGCAGAGAACTTTTTAGCATCGGTCAAGGAGTTCTCCAACCCCAACGCCGTCACGCCCTCACAAGATTTGTGCAACTCCCTCGCTACCTTCTTCCATCGCAAGATCAGCGACCTCCACGACAGCTTCGGACACCAGACCCAACCAAGCATCACCGAACCCACACCCCCGGCCATCACCCTCAACGACTGGACCCACATCAACACTGAAGAAACCAAAACCATCATGAACTCTATCCACTCCGGCGCCCCATCGGACCCCTGCCCTCACTTCATCTTCAATAAAGCCGACGACATCATCGCCCCACACCTCCAGGCTGTCATCAACTCTTCATTTTCTTCTGCTACCTTCCCCGAATGCTGGAAACACGCCGAAGTCAACGCCCTACTAAAGAAACCTACGGCTGACCCGAGCGACCTGAAAAACTTCCGCCCCATCTCACTCCTGCCCTTCCCCGCCAAGGTAATAGAGAAGACCGTCAACAAACAGCTGACCACCTTCCTGGAAAACAAAAACCTGCTCGACCCTTCACAAACCGGATTCCGAACCAACCACAGCACTGAAACCGCCCTCATCTCAGTCGCAGACGACATCAGAACCCTGATGGACAACGGTGAAACAGTCACCCTCATCCTCCTCGACCTCTCGGCTGCCTTCGACACCGTCTGTCACCGCACCCTAATCACCCGCCTCCGCTCCACCGGGATCCAAGGCCAGACCCTGGACTGGATCGCCACCTTCCTCTCAAACCGTTCCCAAAGAGTTTACCTCCCACCGTTTTGCTCAGACCCCACTGAGATCATCTGCGGCGTACCTCAAGGCTCATCGCTCAGCCCGACACTCTTCAATGTCTACATGAGCCCCCTCGCCGACATCGTACGCAAGCACGACATCATCATCACCTCCTATGCCGACGACACCCAACTTATACTCTCCCTCACCAAGGACCCCGCCAGCGCTAAGACCAACCTACAAGAGGGCATGAAGGACGTCGCAGATTGGATGCAGCTCAGCTGCCTAAAGCTGAACTCTGACAAAACGGAAGTCCTCATCCTCGGCAACACCCCATCCGCTTGGGACGACTCCTGGTGGCCCACTGCCCTCGGCACCACACCGACCCCCGCAGACCACGCCCGCAACCTCGGCTTCATCTTGGACCCTCTTCTCACCATGACCAAGCAAGTCAACGCCGTGTCCTCCGCCTGCTTCCTCACCCTCCGCATGCTCCGCAAGATCTTCCGCTGGATCCCCGCCGACACTAAAAAAAACGTGACCCACGCCCTCGTCACGAGCCGCCTGTACTACGGCAACACCCTCTACGCTGGGACCACCGCCAAACTCCAAAAACGCCTGCAACGTATACAAAACGCCTCGGCCCGCCTCATCCTCGACGTACCCCGCAACAGCCACATCTCCGCACACCTGAGACACCTGCATTGGCTCCAGGTCAGCAAAAGGATCACCTTCCGACTTCTCACCCACGCACACAAAGCCCTCCACAACAAGGGACCGGAATACCTCAACCGTCGCCTCAGCTTCTACGCCCCCATCCGTCTCCTCTGTTCCTCTGGCCTCGCGCTCGCTGCCGTCCCTCGCATCCACCGCTCCACGGCGGGTGGGAGGTCCTTCTCCTTCCTGGCAGCCAAGACCTGGAACTCCCTCCCCACCAGCCTCAGGACCACCCAGGACCACTCCGTATTCCGGAGATTCCTAAAAACCTGGCTTTTCGAGCAGCAGTAACCCCCCCCTTTCTCCTAGCGCCTTGAGACCCGCACGGGTGAGTAGCGCGCTTTATAAATGTTAATGATTTGATTTGATTTGATTTGATTTGATTTGATTTGATTTGCTTTTCCCCTGTACTATTCCTCTAGGTCAGCGCCCACCATAAGAAGGATATTAGGATGTCTGGACCCTGGGGGTCAGACAGAGCACCCACTGCCGGAAAAGATGGGAGGACATTTGCCGCTGGAGCAAGAAGACAGCGGAGGCCCAGCTGGGGATGGCCTCCCAACCTGGGAGGGGTGCCTGTCGCACCATGACCCCCCTGATGTTCCAGATCCTGGCGGTGGCGTATCCAGAGTTGGATGAGCGCTTGAGGGCATCACAGCAGCCACAAGGGGGTGAGTACAGTCACATCCATCTGACTCTGCGCGCATTAGGAGGTGTCTGGGTGGGGGAGGTGGGCAGTGAGTTACCCTAGGCCAGGGCAAGCTTTGTAGGCAAGGACCCTTTGTGAGGGAGGCCATGTAGCACCCCAAACCCAACAGTGGTAAGAGCCATCTACACCTAGTCAGGCTCCTGTGACTTCCATGTGTGCAGAAATCGGGCATAGGCCTTGTACCCCATGTCCCTGTGATTAATTAGGGAACTCTAAGTGCATGGTGTAGTGCAGAGGGCTGCTGTGTCTGTAGTGTCCGCCAATGGTAGCTGTATTGCATGCACTGAACATGTCTTTCTTCTTTCTCCCCCCCCTTTTAGCGGTCTCCCTGTTCTTGTGTGCATTAGCATCATCAGGCGGAGGAGCAGTGCCACCGGAGCAGGAGGGAGCTGCATCCCACATGGTCTTGGAGGGCGAGACAACAGAGTCTGAAGTCACCAGTGGGACGAAGGGTGAGGGGAGCTCCACAGCGGGGACAGGAGCAGAGACCAGCGACACCGACTCCTCCTCTGATGGGATCTCCCTTGCTGTGGCGGGCCCCTCTGTGCCCACTGCATCTACAGGTACAGCCGCCACCCCCCCTATCAGCACCGCCCTCCGAGCAGCCCCTCAGTGTGTGTCCCGTGGCCGCTCACCCAGGATGGTGGGCATCTCCTTTGCCCCAGGCACCTCAGGCCCTGCCCCAGTCAGCCCTGCTGCCCTCAGTGAGGAGCTTATTGACCTCCTGAGATCCCTCACTGTTGGGCAGTCTACCATTCTGAATGCCATCCAGGGTGTAGAGAGGCATTTGCAACAAACAAATGCATACCAGAACGGCATTCATTCTGGCCAGGCAGCCCAACAGCAAGCATTTCAGGCTCTGGCCTCTGCACTGACGGCAGCCATTGTCCCTGTGTGTAGCCTCCCCCTCCAACCTCCTCCACCCAGACCCAATCCCCTGTACCTCAGCCTATCCCAAGCACACCAATAGACCAGCATGCACACACCTCAACACACAAGGGTGGCTCTGGCAAACATAAGCACCACACATCCCACAGGCACTCACACAAGCACCATACCCATGCAGACATACCAACATCCACTGCCTCCACTGTGTCCCCCTCCTCCACGTCTCCCTCCTCCCTCCCTGAGTCGTCTCCACTCACACCTGCATGCACTACATCTTCAGCCACTACCTCCATCACCAGCACTGCTCACGTGCACTCACCACCCCTCTACCATTCACACATCCCCTGTGTCCTCTCCCAGTGTGTTTGTGAGCCGTCCTCCCAAAGTACACAAACACAGTCACACACCCACCCAACAGCCATCCACCTCACAACAGCCTCCAGCCCATGCACTTTCACCCAAAGTCAGCAAACGTACACCTCCTACATCCACTACCTCTTCCTCCACTCCCAAACCCCCTCCATCTACCCATCCCAGTGTGTCTAAAAAGCTTTTCCTATCAAATGTTGACCTCTTCCCTACACCCCCCCGTCCGTCCCCTAGGGCCTGCCTTTCCAGTTCCCAACCCAGTACCTCAGCCACCACATCACCGGGCACAGTACTGCCAGCAATTTCGGGATTTTGGAGTGCGCCAATCAACAGGGCTGCCAGTGTCCCAAGGAGCAAGGGCAAGGACATTCCCCCACCTCCAAGACAGAAAAAGATGCCCACATCCCTGAGGGAGAAGGCGAAAACACCTGCCACCAAGGGCTCAGGCAAAACAAAAGTGGAAAGTGGGAAGACAGCTGCGCCACCATCCAAGGTGGGGAAGGGCCAAAAAATCAAAGGCAGGTCCACGTTGAAGCCAACCTGCACGGCGGACAAGACCGCCACCGGCACCTGCACCACTGCCACAGACACCGCCACCAGCACCGCAGACACTGAGCCCTTCACCAGCACCGCAGACACTGAGCCCTTCACCAGCACCACAGACACTGAGCCATTCACCAGCACCGCAGTCAGTGAGCCCGCCACCAGCACCGCTGTTACTGAAACCGCCGCCAGCACCGCAGTCAGTGAGGCCGCCACCAGCACCGCAGTCAGTGAGCCCGCCACCAGCACCGCCGTCACAAAGGCCGCCGCCAGCACCGTTTCCACAGAGCCTGCTGCCAGCACCGATGCCACAGAGCCCGCCGCCTGCACCGATGCCACAGACCCCGCCGCCAGCACCGATGCCACAGAGTCTGCCGCAAGCACCACCGCTACTAACACCGCGCCAGCACTGCCGCAACTGACACCACCGCCAGCACCGCCAGCGGCCCCGCGACATCCTGAGCCAGTGGCACCACCACAGACATGGCTGCCATCCCCAGTGGTCAGTTGTACGAGGCTGGTGGTCAGTTCCAGGAGCCTAGCCAGCTTGCATGTTGCACCACCGTCTGTGGAGTGTCACATCCACTACCTCAGTCCTTGGCAGGTTGAAGCACTCTGGGAACAGAGCCCCCTCCAGAACCAGTGGAGTGTCACATCCACTCACACAGTCCTTGGCAGGTTGAAGCACTCTGGGCACAAAGCCCCCTCCAGAACCAGTGGACTATCACATCCACTACCTCAGTCCTTGGCAGGATTAAGCACTCTGGGCACAAAGCCCCCTCCAGACCAAGTGGAGACAGGCATCCACTACCTCAGTCCGAGGCAGGATGAAGCACTCTGGGCACAAAGCCCCCTCCAGAACCAATGGAGAAAGGCATCCACTACCTCAGTCCTTGGCAGGATGAAGCACTCTGGGCACAAAGCCCCCTCCAGAACCAGTGGAGAAAGGCATCCACTTGAGAGGCTGTGGCTTTGCACTCCCCAGGATAAAGCAGTGGGCAACCCACCCACTGAAAAGACTTGAGAGACTGTGGCTTTGCACTCCCCAGGATAAAGCAGTGGGCAACCCACCCACTGGAGAGACTTGAGAGACTGTGGCTTTGCACTCCCCAGGATACATCAATGGGCATGGAGCCCCCTCGTGGAGCTGGCATCTTGCACTCATCCGGCTGAGGTGCCCCCCCTTCCCTTCCCCCTGAGGTGCCTGTTTCATTTTGATCTGATGCCCCAGAAGTGTTCTCTCCGTTTGCAGTCTGGTATCGAGTGTGGGCATTTTGGGCCCAGTGCTCCACGGACTTTGAATGGTGCACTATCCGGACTTGTATAGTTGGTGTACATAATTGTTTATACTATATTTAAAGTTTTGACTAATGGATTTTTATTGATTACAATCGTTACAATCATTGCCTTTTGTCATTGCATTCTTCCAGGGGAGGCTGGGGGGTGTAAATCTATTTTTGCAGCATGCATTGGTGTGTGTGTTGTTGTGGGTGAGGGTGGGGCGGGGGGGGTTGTGTGTTGCGTATGTGTGTCACTCTCTTTTCCCTCCCCCCTCCCCTGTGTTGTAGGTGCAGTAGTCACTGTGGTCGTCGCCACCATCTTTCGTGCTCCTGGTAGAGAAGCAGAAATACTATAGCAGGGAGGATTTGGAGTTCTGGCTCCATGGCGTCCTGGTTCCTTGTGGGTTATGTAGAGGTGAGTGTTTACCCTTCCAAGTCCTGTTTCTGCCTTGTTTTTGTTCACGTTGAATCCACCCCGGAAAAGGTGTCGGATTGGCCTCTCATAATAGTGTGGGCGGTACACTGTATTCCGCCTGTCTGTTGGCGGTTACCGCCGCGGTGTTTGTTTCTACCGCCTTGGCGGTCGGAGTGTTAAAGTGGCTGTCTATGTTGGCGGTTTCCGCCACGGTCGTGATTCAATTTTTTTTACCGCCGGCCTGTTGGCGGTCTTACCGCCGTTTTAACACCGACCGCCACGATTGTAATGAGGGCCTTAATCCTTAGAAAACTGTGAGAATGCTGCTGTTACACAAAGTACCCAGTTAGCGTAAAAAATAAAGCTGCAAGGGCGAGCGTGCGTCGAAAAGGGCCAGTGATGTGTTGATTTCGAACTCGCAAGTAAGACTGTGCGTCGTTCCTTCTTTGGCTGGGTCTGTGTGCAGCGTTTCTTCTCTCCCGCAAGACAGTGATACGTTGATTCCCAGATGGGCACCTCAGGCCTGGGCAGGCTTTGCGTTGATTTTTCACGCCCAGCGATGTTGTGTTCAAAATCCGGTTGCACGGTGTCAGGAAACCGTGCTGCATGGGGCTTGCATAATTTTCAGCATCTGCTAGCGGGTGTTGTGCGTCGTTTCTCCAATCACGATGTGTCAATCTCCCAGCCACAATGCAGGTGGAGTGTTGATTTTAGCTGCGAGGCCGGCGGCGGGTTGCGGATGGTGCGTTGAAAGTTTCCCCGTACGAGGGTCTGTGTGTGGATTTCTTTCCTTCTCCTCCAGCTTCACCTTTGAAGGACCCAGAGACAGGTTTGGGCATCACTTGGCAGGGCAGGAGTCTCAGTAGAGCGTCCACGTGGTGGCAGAGATAGATCCTTGACGTCCCTATGACTACAACAGCAAGCTCAGTTCAAGCCCTTGGAGATTCTTCCCCAGTGGGACGTCACACAAAAGTCAATCTTTGTCAGAGTCACCAGATCCTCGGGGTCTGCGCACGTTCCCAACACGTCCACCACTGAACAGCTCCAAGACTCTGATAGATAAATCACAGAGGCAGGGAGAGAGTTCAAGAGGGGAAGAGGGGATTAGGAAGGGAACAGCTGGGAAGGAGACCTATAGTAAGAAAAAAGGTTAGAACACACAATATGATCTGAAATCAATACTAGACTAAGGTTTTAAGCATTGTCATTCTGAAAACATGAGCAATCTAAGAATGAAGTTTAAAATGACCTAGTTTCAAGATGGTCGGATATCTGTAATGGAATCAAGATGAATTAAATGAAAACTTTCTCATTCAAGCATGAATCAGAAAATAGAAAATGCATAATAGAAGCATACAATATTACATTTAGAAACTCTGACCTTTTTGTGTTTTCTTGAAATGTTTTCTTGAAATGTTTTCAACACAGATTACACTCTTTACAGATATATATATGTATATTTATATATAGTAAACACTATGGAAGAATTGTGTTTCAATGACTTAATACAATATGAGTTCAAGAAATAAATCAAACAATCGTCAAACTCGAATACCACCAAACAAATGTCCTATAATGGTGGTATACAATGAACAACATAAAATAAACTTGAGGAGAAAATCGCACGTCCTACTGACTCGAATGCCAGCATGCAAAATGTCAAGAAATGGTAGCACGTGATAAACAACAAGGTTTAAATCATCATGAAACGAATCGTGTGTGTTTCCAATTCTTAAACCTTCATGTAAATGTCAAGAAATGGTTGCGCACAATAAACAACAAGCTTTAAAATTATCTTGAATCGAATTGCACGTCTTGCCGATTCGTAGCCTCCATGTAATTGTCAATAGATGGTAGCGCGTAATGAAACACAAGTTTTAAAGCTTCATAAAACGAATTGCGCGTCTTGCCGATTCGTAAACGTCCATGTACATGTTAAAAAAAAGTAGCGCGTAATAAATCACAAGTTCTAAATTTTCATAAAACGAATCGCGCCTCTTGCCGATTCGTAAGCGTCCATGTATATGCTAAAAAATGACAGCGCGCAATGAAACACAAGTTCCAAACTTCCACAAAACGAATCGTGCGTCTTGCCGATTCACAAACTCCCATGTAAACACTACAAAACACTCAAGTGCACTTTTTCTGAGCTCAAAGCAATATGTTAATCAAATAAATAATTAGACCCTAGAATACGATAGTTCTGAAAATAAACGGTTTTGGGAATAAACCCAACTACCGTCTTACCGCCCAAGAACAAGATTCACCAATGAAGCATGAAAACCAGAAGACTGGAAAATCAAATAGGCCACCGGGATAGGAACTCTGGAAATAGCTGCTGTTCTGCACCGGGACCTCTGAATAGTGAGCACTGGGAGTTGGGCTGGCTCTTATTTTATTGAGTCTTGGCCCAGCCCACAACCATACCTAGGCATGCTGCAGGGGAAGTCTCTGAAAGACCCTGGAAAGGGCCACACCCTAACACACTTTGAAAACCTGCAACAATACATTGCAAAGGAACAGTATTTGTAAGCATATTCAAAATCAGTCTTCAGAATTGAACTCTGCAATGCAAAAGGTTAAACCACAACATATCAGCAAAATGCATAAATTACGTTGTTTTGAGAGTGCTGGGTTTTTGAATTCTAGTCGCCAATAGAGTGCGTAATGCTCTGGTGTTGACAGTCTTTGTCCTCTTTCAGGCAGACGCAGCTACTGCAGGCCAACCCAGCAAAGCACAGTCACAGGCAAAGGGGCAGTACTCCTCCTCCAGCTCTCCAGCTCTTTTCCTTGGCAGAGGTTCCTCTTGGTTCCAGAAGTAATCTGAGTTTCAGGGCTTTTGGGTCCAATACTTATACCCCTTTCTGCCTTCCTTTGAATAAGGCGTACTTCAAAGGAAAGTCTCTGTTGTTTACAAGATCCTGCCTTGCCCAGGCCAGGCCCCAGACACACACCATGGGGTTGGAGACTGCATTGTTGAGTGCAGGCACAGACCATTCAGGTGTAGGTGACCACTCCACCCCTCCCCTCCAGCCCAGATGGCTCATCAGGATATGCAGGCTCCACCCCAGCTCCCTTTGTGTCCCAGTCTAGAGGAGATTCACAAACAGCCCAACTTTCAAACTGACCCAGACAGGCAATCCACAAACAGGCGGAGTCACAGAATGGTTTAAGCAAGAAAATGTCTACTTTCTAAAACAGGCATTTTCCAACTAACAATCTAAAAACCACCATCACTAAAAGATGTATTTTTAAATTGTGAGTTCAGAGACCCTAAGAATCCATATTTCCGTCTGCTCCCAAAAGGAAACTGCACTTTAATAATATTTAAAGGCAGCCCCCATGTTAACCTATGAGCGAGATAGGCCTTGCAACATTGAAGACTGAATTTAGCAGTATTTCACTGTTAGGACATGTAACACACATCAGTATATGCCCCACCTTTATCATAGGCTTCACCCTGCCCATGGGGCTAGCTAGGGCTTACCTTAGGAGTGCCTTACATGTAGAAAAAGGGATGGTTTAGGCCTGGCAAGTGGGTACACTTGCCAAGTCCAATTGGCAGTTTAGAACTGCACACACAGACACTACAGTAGCAAGTCTGAGCCATGTTTACAGGGCTACGAGTGTGGGTGGCACAACCAGTGCTGAAGGCCCACTAGTAGCATTTGACTTACAGGCCCTTGGAACCTCTAGTGAATTGTACTAGGGACTTACTAGTATATCAAATATGCCAATCATGGATAAGACAATTTACAAATATAATGTATAGAGGTGCCACTTATAGTTTTAGCATTTGTCAGCAGTGGTAGAGTGTCCAGAGCAAAGAAAACAGCTAGAACAGAGTCTAGCACACAGAAACAACCTGGGAAGCAAAGGCAAAAAGTTAGGGGAAACCACACCAAGAATGCCAAGTCTAACATGTGTCCCCCGCAGCTGAAAGTGGGGAGCTACTACCCAACATCATGGGAGTTCTCATCTGTGAGAAAGTAGCCTCTTTCTAGCCTTGTTACCCCCACTTTTGGCCTGTTTGTGAGTGTATGTCAGAGAGTTTTCACTGTCTCACTGGGATCCTGCTAGCCAGGGCCCAGTGCTCATTGTGAAAACCCTATGTTTTCAGTATGTTTGTTATGTTTCACTGGGACCCTGCTAGCCAGGACCCCAGTGCTCATACGTTTGTGGCCTATATGTATGTGTTCCCTGTGTGATGCCTAACTGTCTCACTGAGGCTCTGCTAACCAGAACCTCAGTGGTTATGCTCTCTCTGTACAAATTGTCACTAACAGGCTAGTGACCAATTTTACCAATTTACATTGGCATACTGGAACACCCATATTATTCCCTAGTATACTGAGGTACCCAGGGTATTGGGGTTCCAGGAGATCCCTATGGGCTGCAGCATTTCTTTTGCCACCCATAGGGAGCTCTGACAATTCTTACACAGGCCTGCCACTGCAGCCTGAGTGAAATAACGTCCACGTTATATCACAGCTATTTACCACTGCACTTAAGTAACTTATAAGTCACCTATATGTCTAACCTTTACCTGGTAAAGGTTGGGTGCTAAGTTACTTAGTGTGTGGGCACCCTGGCACTAGCCAAGGTGCCCCCACATTGTTCAGGGCCAATTCCCCGCACTATGTGAGTGCGGGGACACCATTACACTAGTGCACTACACATAGGTCACTACCTATGTGTAGCTTCACAATGGTAACTCCGAACATGGCCATGTAACATGTCTAAGATCATGGAATTGCCCCCCCAATGCCATCCTGGTATTGGGGAGACAATCCCATGATTCCCCAGGTCTCTAGCACAGACCCGAGTACTGCCAAACTGCCTTTTCAGGGGTTTCACTGCAGCTGCTGCTGCTGCCAACCCCTCAGGCAGGTTTCTGCCCTCCTGGGGTCCAGCCAGGCTTGGCCCAGGAAGGCAGAACAAGGGACTTCCTCAGAGAGAGGGTGTTACACCCTCTCCCTTTGGAAAAAGGTGTTAAGGCAGGGGAGGAGTAGCCTCCCTCAGCCTCTGGAAATGCTTTCATGGGCACAGATGGTGCCCATTTCTGCATAAGCCAGTCTACACCGGTTCAGGGATCCCCCAGCCCTGCTCTGGTGCGAAACTGGACAAAGGGAAGGGGAGTGACCACTCCCCTGACCTGCACCTCCCCTGAGAGGTGCCCAGAGCTCCTCAAGTGTGCTCCAGACCTCTGCCATCTTGGAAACAGAGGTGCTGCTGGCACACTGGACTGCTCTGAGTGGCCAGGGACAGCAGGTGACGTCAGAGACTCCTTCTGATAGGCTCTTACCTGTGTTGCTAGCCTATCCTCTCACCTAAGTAGCCAAACCTCCTTTTCTGGCTATTTAGTGTCTCTGCTTTGGGGAATTCTTTAGATAACAAATGCAAGAGCTCATCAGAGTTAATCTGCATCTCTCTCTTCACCTTCTGCCAAGGAATCGACTGCTGACCGCGCTGGAAGCCTGCAAAACTGCAACAAAGTAGCAAAGACGACTACTGCGACCTTGTAACGCTGATCCTGCCACCTTCTCAACTGTTTTCTGGTGGTGCATGCTGTGGGGGTAGTCTGCCTCCTCTCTGCACTAGAAGCTCCGAAGAAATCTTCTGTGGGTCGACGGAATCTTCCCCCTGCAACCACAGGCACCAAAGAACTGCATCACCGGTCCTCTGGGTCTCCTCTCAGCACGACGAGCGAGGTCCCTTGAACTCAGCAACTCTGTCAAAGTGACTCCCACAGTCCAGTGACTCTTCAGTCTAAGTTTGTTGGAGGTAAGTCCTTGCCTCCCCACGCTAGACTGCATTGCTGGGAACCGCGTATTTTGCAGCTACTCCGGCTCCTGTGCACTCTTCGAGGATTTCCTCTGTGCACAGCCAAGCCTGGGTCCCCGGCACTCTAACCTGCATTGCACGATCTCCTGAGTTGTCCTCCGGCTTCGTGGGACCCTTTTGTGCAACTTCGGGTGAGCTCCGGTTCACTCCACTTTGTAGTGCCTGTTCCAGCACTTCTGCGGGTGCTGCTTGCTTCTGAGTGGGCTCCTTGTCTTGCTGGGCGCCCCCTCTGTCTCCTCACGCAATTGGCGACATCCTGGTCCCTCCTGGGCCAAAGCAGCATCCAAAAACCCTAACCGTGACCCTTGCAGCTAGCAAGGCTTGTTTGCGGTCTTTCTGCACGGAAACACTTCTGCACGACTCTTCACGACGTGGGACATCCATCCTCCCAAGGGGAAGTTTCTAGCCCTTGTCGTTCTTGCAGAATCCACAGCTTCTACCATCCGGTGGCAGCTTCTTTGCACCCACAGCTGGCATTTCCTGGGCATCTGCCCACTCCCGACTTGCTCGTGACTCTTGGACTTGGTCCCCTTGTTCCACAGGTACTCTCGTCAGGAAATCCATTGTTGTTGCATTGCTGGTGTTGTTGTTTCTGGCAGAATTCCCCTATCATGACTTCTGTGCTCTTTGGGAAACTTAGGTGCACTTTGCACCCACTTTTCAGGGTCTTGGGGTGGGCTATTTTTCTAACCCTCACTGTTTCCTACGAGCTCACATAGGTTTGGGGTCCATTCGTGGTTCGCATTCCACTTCTAGAGTATATGGTTTGTGTTGCCCCTATACCTATGTGCTCACATTGCATTCTATTGTGACTATACATTGTTTGCACTGTTTTCTATTGCTATTACTGCATATTTTGGTATTGTGTACATATATCTTGTGTATATTTGCTATCCTCATACTGAGGGTACTCACTGAGATACTTTTGGCATATTGTCATAAAAATAAAGTACCTTTATTTTTAGTATATCTGTGTATTGTGTTTTCATATGATATTGTGCATATGACACTAGTGGTACTGTAGGAGCTTCACTCGTCTCCTAGTTCAGCCTAAGCTGCTCTGCTTAGCTACCTTTTCTATCAGCCTAAGCTGCTAGACACCCCTCTACACTAATAAGGGATACCTGGGCCTGGTGCAAGGTGTAAGTACCCCTTGGTACTCACTACAAGCCAGTCCAGCCTCCTACATCATCACTAAGGTAGAAGAATCTGGACAGACCATCAGCAGTGGCCTGTTCTGTGCCATGATGGTGTTCCACCGTAAAGTCTATTCCCTGTAGAGAGATGGACCACCTCAACAATTTGGGATTTCTACCCCTCATCTGAAGTAACTATCTGAGGGGCCTGTGGTCTGTCTGAACCCAGAAGTGAGTCCCAAACAAGTAGGATCTTAGCTTCTACAGTGCCCAGACCACAGCAGAAGCTTCAGGCTCAATTGCACTCCACCTACTTTCTCTGGGAAGGAACCTCCTGCTAATAAAGGCTACAGGTTGATCTAGGCCCTCTTCATTTAATTGTGATAACAGTGCTCCTATTCCATGCTCGGAAGCTTCAGGTTGCACAACAAAGTCCTTGGAGAAATCAGGAGCCTTCAGCACAGGCTGCCTTCAGAGCATCAAATGCTGTCTGACAAGACTCAGTCCAGATCACATATCTGGGCTGCTTTTTGGAAGTCAACTCAGTCACTGGAGCAACAATAATGCCATACCCCTTGACAAACCTTCTATAGTATCCAGTGAGACATAAAAAGGCCCTCACTTCAGTCTGGATCTTGGGAGGCTCCAAAGCCAGAAATTTTGCCTGTAGGGGTGCACCTGGCCACTCCCCACCTTGTGTCCCAAGTACACCACAGAACCATGCCCTATTTTGCACTTGCTTGCCTCAATAGTGAGGCTTTCCTTCTGCAGGGCCTCCAACACTTTGCAGAGGTGCTGCATGTGTTCCTCCCAAATGGAATTGAAGACAATAATGTCATCCTGGTAGGCTGCACTGAAATCATCCAGCCCAGCCAACACCTGGTTGGCCAACCTCTGTAAGGTGGAATGGTCATTCTTCATCCCAAAAGGCATCACCCTAAACTGATAGTGCCCATCTGGTGTGGAGAATGCAGACCTCTCCTTAGCCCCCTCAGTTAGGGCAATCTGCCAATACCCAGAGGTAAGAGCAAATGTACTCAGGTATTTGGCAGCTTCCAACCGATCGATGAGCTCATCAGCTCGGGGGTGCACGTCAGTTTTAGTGACTGCGTTGAGACTCCAGTAGTCCACACAGACCCGGAGTTCTGGATGGCACCAGGTGCAGCAACCTTTGGGACCAAGTCCGCAGGGCTCGCCCAAGGATTACTACAAAACTCAATAACCCCTAATGCTAACATCCTAGAAACTTCATCTTTGATGGTAGCCCTAACCTTGTCAGTCACTCTATAAACTTTATGTTTAACAGGAAGAATGTCCCCAGTGTCCACATCATGTGTTCACAAGTGTGTGACCCCTGTGATCAAGGAGAACAGGGAGGTGAACTGACCCAACACCTGGCAACAGCCCCTCTGTTGTTCTAGGGTCAGGAAAGAGGAGAGGTTCACACCCTCCAGAGTCCCATCCTTCTCCTTAGCAAACAGGAGGTCAGGAAAAGGCTCATTCTCTTCCTCCACCCCATCATCTGTTGCTAGGAGCATTGTTAACTCAGTTTGCTAAAAATGTGGCTTGAGACGGTTCACATGCAGGACCTTCAAGGGGTTTCAGAGATTCCGCAAGTCCACCAGGTAGGCAACTTCACTCTTGCGCTCCACCACCTCAAATGGCCCAGTCCACTTGTCCTGGAGCGCTCTAAGCTCCACTGGCACCATCACCCACACTTTCTGGCAAGGCTGAAACTCGACCAGAGTGGCATTCTGGTCAAACCACCATTTCATGTCCTCCTGGCTTGACCCCTGAAGTGGGCATTCTAGTTTCCAAGAGCCATCATTTAGCTGAATACATCCTGGGGGTGTTTACTGGTGGGTTTTCTCCAAAGCATCCTTTATCAGACTCAAAGGTCCCCTGACAAGGTGGATGTCGCGTAGGCACTCATTATTCTAATGAGACTCCTGGATTTTGAGCAGCAGAATCACCTGCGGTGTGGGAGACTAAATCTAACCCACTGCGGGTGACACCTGTTGCTCCAATCCAGGTTTTACTGCAGCTAACTAGAAGTGCCTCATCTCCACCCAAGGATAGGGATGACTGTGCAGCTGAGGGCATCACATACTTGGCTTCTCAGGGAAGTTGTGTTCACTCAGGTCTCATCCGTTTCTCTCATTTACAATTCAGTCTCATATATAAATGACATACAGAGGCAGTATATGTTTCAATAATGGGTTTAATAAATGACTGCATCTTAGATAGCAAAGCGTGAGCTGCAATAACCAGGACGACACAACATGACAGTATTAAAATTGTGACAAGAAGAGTGAAGCATAAGAACAATGCTATCATATTGTTACTATAGTCAATGGACTAGCTCCTACCTAGGCTAGGATAGAGCACAGCATGTTAAACTCCAATTCTGCCCTTCAGGTTCCCCTGGGAAGACATCAACCCCCATACCTGAGCAAAGGCCTGCGGTCTGCATTAGCATCTGTAGCAAAGCATTCAACAATCAGCAAACAGTCGTCGTTCCCTGGCTGGAATCTCCCTCTAACGTGTAAGGGACAAGGAATTGTTTTTATAACAAAAGAGCTAATGTTCTGAGAAAATGTCCCTACGTAAGGATGTGTATTTTTTACGAATGTTGGAGTCTAAACCTCTACCACGTTCACCAGGAATGTACCGTGTTGTAACCTTGGAAGAAGTACAGAGTGATCAAGAATGTCTTGTTTGAGAACAGAATGCTGGCCTAGGAAAAACAGTTAGATAAACAGAAAATAAAACAAGACAGTAAAAATGGTTATTGTAACAATAATAAAACTAAGTTGAATAAAATATATCTAGGTTAAAGTGCACAGCGGCATAGTGTGTTAAAATAACGTGCATGGGGCTATAACTAAAATGGCTACACAACATGGCCATGCAATAGCTCAAAAATTGACTATATCCAAGCCCTTTTTGAGGCACCACTCTGTAGGCAAACAGAAGGCATGGCAAGAGGACGTCCTGCTTATGCCTCAAGGGCTCTGACAGACCCATAATCATGCCCTTCAAAGTGCGGTGGAACCTCTCAACCAGACCATTGCTTTGGGGGTGGTAAGGAGTGGTGAACTTATACGTTACCCCACATCCTTCCACAGAGACTTCATATGTCTTGATGTGAAGTTGACTTCCCTATCAGATACCATTTCCTTGGGGAGACCCATGTGGAACGGCTTCTGGGTACTGGGTGGCATGGTCCACCAACACCAGGATAAACCTGTTGCCCATGGCTGTCTTGGGATCCAGAGGCCCGCAATGTCAACACCAACCCTTTCAAGGAGGGCAATAACCACAGGAAAAGGTTAGAGGGGAGCCTTGCATTTAACTTTAACAAGAAAGTGTTTGCAGGCATCTTGGGACCCAGCTTCAGTCCCAGGAAAAAACAAAAAGGGGCTAGGGTAAAGATACCCTGACCCTCAGCTCTGGTGCTGGTGACCAAAAGGGACCACCCCCCCCAGAGCAAAAAAGCATAAAAAAATGTTTTTGTCAGGAGTCACAGAGGATCCATGGGTCAGATGAAAAATTAAAAACAATGCTCCGGGTAGTCCAGGTCCCAGTGATACTGAAAAGGAGGGGGTTGTATTGGCCCCCCTCATAGGGCTTCTATTAGCCCCCAGGACTGCTATCTCCTTGGGGTGATCAGAAAGAATAATGCAGAGGTGCTACATGTCCCCTTGCTGCCCTAAGGACCGCCACCTCCCGAGCCAAATCA
Source organism: Pleurodeles waltl (assembly GCF_031143425.1). Classification (NCBI taxonomy): domain Eukaryota; kingdom Metazoa; phylum Chordata; class Amphibia; order Caudata; family Salamandridae; genus Pleurodeles; species Pleurodeles waltl. Next base: position 269,796,963 of record NC_090436.1, on the reverse strand, counting down.
ACATTTTAATGTAGGTCCTATTGCCTTCCCCAGATCCCCAGGTACCACCACTATCCCAGGGCTAAATTAAATCTGTATTTGGGGTGCTGCACAGCCCCCCCGAGCCCCGGGGACCACCACCTCCCTGGGGCATACTTGGACACCCTCAATTTGCATCCACAAACTGGATTGAGTTGGATTTAGCACACTAAAGGGCATATTTACAAGCCCCTAGCACCTCCATGCGCCGCCCTAGCGTCATTATGTTTTACACTAAGGCGGCATCATGGAGGTGTGTTCTCCATGCCAGATTTACAAAATGGTGCAATACAAGCATTGTGCTACTCTGTAACCCCTTGCGCCACATTATGCCTGCGCCACACATAATGTATGCAAAGGGGACTTTCCCCAGTTAGGAGGCCCAGAAAAATGTTGCAGTTAAATTTACAAGATTTCCCTGTGCCATTTTTCCCATCATTTTTAATGCCTGCCCAAGGCAGGCATTAAGGTGAAGTACCATTGTTTCTCATGGGCCTCAATATGCATTGCTGGACAAGCTCCAATTTTTTTGCTGCTAGTCTACTAATGTGCCACAATAGCATAAAAAATTGTGACGTTATTGTGCTAACATGCACCATAAATACTGCGCTACCATGGTGATGTTAGGGGGGCACACGAAAAGTGACGCATCACAGCTGATGCACCACTTTCTTGTAAATCTGCCCCTAAGTGTGCTGATGTCGCATGAAAGACATGTTTTCTTCAGCTTCAATAAGCTAGGAATCGAAGTCATAAGGATAGGTACACTTGGCAATGACCCAGGATTAGTCAGGACTCTGATGAGGACAGAGACATGAATGGATTAGAAAGGTTTACGGTAGGTGTGCTTTCCCAGGGACATTTCTTTGTAAATCTGAAGCAGTGCCAAATGCAATGGATGTTGTATTGGTAAGCCCATAGCAACACCCACTGCATGCCCCTCTGCCACAGAAATCTGCGTTGGGGGGACTCATGTATACAATGCGATGTTAAGCCACCCAGCGTGGCTTCATGCCACCTTGAAAGTTTGGGGCACAGTGCCAATGGAATGTCACAAAAAGAGACACTTTGGTGACACTAGGGGCTTGTCAATATGCCCCTGAGTACTTGCCTAAGAGATATGTGTAGATTTGTGACATACACAAAGCCACGCACACTGACTGCAACATGATTGACGTAACTGATAACTATGTGAACTAACAGGTTGCACCTGAGTATCCAAAACATGGCATGTGACAGCATGCATGTATTGTGTTAGCTGACAGAAATCACCACTCAAGTGGCTGGGCCTAGCAAAGACAGGAAAACATTTTGGTGACAAATAAATGATGCATGTGTAGACTGTGAGGGGCAGACTTGAGTGTCTCAGTAACAAAATCTAGATTTAGGAGGAGTGCAATTACAACAACATAATGACAATGCAAGTCACATTACTTCACAATACAGAGAAATGCAGTATAAATACCAGTTTTGGGATGTGTATCCATGCATATCCAAAGTGTCACATACATTGCTGAAAGATGTCTGGGGTTGCTGATGGGACACCATTGCCAACCTAACAGGAACATTACCATGGGGGATAAACGTAGTCACACATGTAAACTAACTACTACTTGCAAAAGCATGTGCCTAACATGACCTGTGCATGCATGCTACCACCTACACAGTAAATCATGATGAGGACCATTTATTAGGAAAAAAACAAGCTTTAATTAAAGTACAAAACTTAGACTAGAAAACCTTAAACTAACTAAGCTACCTAAACTAACCTATACTACACTATCTTAGCCTGACTTATTCCTAAAACTAACTGATCCTATCTCTACTTATTCTAAATACATGATGGCCCTTGATAAACATCAACCCCCCCGCATACCCCTTAATATACATTTATCGACAAGGACAACAGTAACTATAGCTAAACATTGACTAACTAAACATATGGCCTAAACAATCATATTTTAATTTTTTATTTTTCCTGAAATAGTTTGATTTTTTTGTAATTATTTTTATTTTCTAAAAACACATACCTTAAACATCACCCCCTCTCCCCAACCAAAAAAAGAAAAGAGATACCCTAAACTTCCCAACCCTAAACAAAAGCTACTACTAAGTCCTGCAACTAATCTCCACTATGCTATCTCAACAAACCCTAACTATCTAAATACCCCTACTATGTAAATTAATATTTACAAAGGGAAGGGCCTTGCAGTGTCCAACCAAAAGTGTCCATTTCAGCACCTCATAATGTGAGCCTTGAGTTCCTGGAGCAAATTTAAAATTTGTCCATTTTGGGGCTCTAGCCTTGCAATTCTCTATTTTTGGTCTGCCATTTCAGTGCTGAAGTCCTGTACGTATAGTGGTTCTATGTAACTTAGTGCAGCCATAGTACTGGTTGGGACACTTGGAGCAGTTGCAGAGGTCAAAGCTCCTGCCCCAGGAGGAGTGGCCCTACCAACAGCCACAGGCATGCCTGCTGTGCAGGTCCTGATGGTGGAGAGATCTTTGTCTGGACCCCTTTGAGGGAAGGTTATCCATGCCCCTGAAGCATGCTCCCTCTCGTATCTGTGCTCCATCCTCCGGTAACCCTTGGCGACCCAGTGTACGTGGTGGTATTTTTCAGCCCTCTCCTCAAATCGGCACCTCTGGGATGCGGACATGTTTGCAGCTGCAACATAAATGGGACATGTCAGCCGATTGTATTGTAAACAGGCATGCAATGAAGTCACCATCTGCAGTTGTAACACGGGCAGCAAAAATCACCATAACATCATGAGGGGCTGGGGGGTATGCATCTGCACACCAACCATCATCTCCACATTGCCCATATCCATGGTATTGAGACTAGCTATTCTTGCACAATAACATTGAAACATCTTGGGAAATCATTCAAGGACCATGTCACTATTGGCTAAGATTGTAACACACATGTGACCATGCAACGTCACACTCCTCATGCTGGATTGCTCCTCAATGTCCCATGCTTGTGCAAGTGACCTCAGATTTGTTGGCATGTGACTAACTCATCTGATCAAGGACTGCAAATAAAATATGGTCTTGCAACAGAGCCACAGTTGGCAAGGACAGATTTCAGGACACATTGCTATATGCAAAACTGGATGTGAAAGACATCATGTGTGAAATTGTAGGGTGGTGCACTCACTCATGTCACACAGCGGATGATGACACTACTCTCATATTGACACAGGTCACAGGTCACCTGGTGAGCTGTGCCATGACTTGATGCATAGTCCCAGAGTAACTTGTTTCCTTACACCATGCTGCCCATTGCTTGTATATGTGTCCTAAACTATGCTCAGCTTGTTGCACAACAGCACTCAGCCCCACCATCTCATATGTGGGTGCATGCATGTCCTACACCTCATCTGCACAGGGATCTTGGAACAGCACTGGCTAATGCTGTACATTGTATGTTATCCTTTTCCATTACATCATTGACACTATCTGGAACACCACAAGCAGAACTTCCACAAACCAACTCGACAGCTCGCCCTTGCTACAGTCCCCCACATCCAACGCACCACCTCCATTGGCAGATCCTTCTCCCACCTCACCGCCAAAACCTGGAACTCCCTCCCCACCAACCTACGCAAGACCCAGGACCTCCTAACCTTCAGAAAGCACCTCAAAACATGGCTTTTCGAGCAGTAACCCCCCGTGCCTTGATACCCTACCGGGTGAGTAGTGTGCTTAAGAAATTTGTTTGATTGATTGATTGATTGATGATGCTGTGGGATAGGGCGTGTAGTATGGACATCCCTGTGGCCAATCACACATGATACGATTTGTAAGGATGGCATAGGTTAGAAATGTTGCAAACTATGACTCAGATAATGGGGCACCACACCACAATGGTGGTCAAAAAGTTGCCATTTCAAGTGTGGTATGTTGAACACTGTCCTGCTAATATTAGGTAACTATTCACATGTTTATGCATCACACCATTACCTGAGTTAGTAAGTGCTGCATGTGGCACACAGATAAGTGAGATGTTTAGTGAACAACAACTTGCTACCCTGCATACATATACGGGAGCCTTAAGTTTGGCCACATGTCCATAGTGTCATCACTGTTATAGGACTCATGTACCATGTTCACCATTTCCATGGGCCTTGCTACACATGTTGCCACCAGTGCATTTCTTTCATGGGATGCACACCCTACACACAACTGCAACCATACAGTCCATATCCATATCTAGCCTATTATGATTGTAGTAGCATACATGCACTATGTACATGCCATTGCATACAACATACAACAGCACACACAACACTTGCACTACATGTTAAACATACAGATTGTGACTCATTTGTTGCATCAGGCTCAGCAAAGCGTGCCACCTCTCCAAATGTGTATGGCTGGGGTCCACCTGCAAGAGGAAACATGAGACATGGCACTGTGAATGTTGCACAATTTACACTTACGACGCATATTGCACATCAGACATCATTTGGTAATGGACCTAGTATACCTATGTTGATGAATACTCAATTAGGCCATTATACATGTATCAGTAACATAAATTGGTAGGGCAGGCTGACATACACATATGTTTTGGAACCTGACATACATGTCAATACTACATTGTTAAGGTTTTGCAGATGACTTCCTACTGCAACATGTTTTAATCATTGCTAAATGTAATGCCACTCTGCACATACATGACTCACAGGAAACATTCAGCCATGACTCCCTTTACTCCTGTGTAGTTTTGTAAGTCAAATGTACATGACTATGCAACATACAACAGTAGTCAGGGACTTAGTGGGCATGAACACATGTTTCTGGTAACCTTGTACCATGGCAGATCCATTACCTCACTTCCTGTGATGATGCGTCATGATTTTGAAAATGCATAGATTTTTTTTATGCTATGCACCTGTGTGTGATTTTTTTATGCTGCATGGCAACATAACATTAGCCAAGTCCGATGCTTTGCATGGGATGCATAATTGCGGCAATGCATACATTTTTTTGGCACAAAGCATGTAATATGTTGAAAATGTATGGTGTCCTATGGAAAATCTCTTTTACATGTATTCAGTCATGTGTAGTGTTGTGTCACCTGTGGATATTTCAGATCAACATACTCCTGTCTTTCCATGTGTTAAAGGTGTGTCTTGTAAGTCTATATGCCTTACTAGGACCAGACAATGCAGAGGCTACATTTCTCATGAGTCATGTCAAATGCAACTTTACAGGGTAGCCTCATGTGCCAAAAATGGGGCACATTTACAAGCCCCTTGAGCACCTTTGAGCCTAAATAGCATTATTCATTTTGATGCTATGGAGACATTAAACAGGCCCTCGCCCTGCGCCATTTATACAAAGTGGTGCAATGCTAGCATTTCACCACTTTGTAAATGCATTGTGACACATTGTACCTGTGCAAGGTATGATGTGTGTAAGGTGGGCATTCCCCCGCAGTGAGGCCCAAGAGCAGTTGCACTGGGAATGTTATTAGATGTCACTGCACCATTCTAGAATCATTTTAGAAAGGCAGCCCATAGCAGGTGTTAGACTAACGCTAGTGCTTTGTCCTATTGGGCTCCCTGATCTTCAATGGCCTAGTGCAACTGTTTTTGGAACCAATACAGCAAAGTGCCACAACTGCACCCAATGTTTTGGAATAGCTGTGTTAACGAGTGCCACAGTGCATTGTATTGTGAATATATCGCCACTATGGTGTTGTAAGGGGGACGCAGGTCAGTCCAAGGAAACTAGTGCATAATAGCTGATGCATCTGTTTCTTGTTACTATGCCCCTATGTGTTGGCACCTCAGCCATTGATCAGCTGACAACCAGGGATGCCATGGACTAGCCATGAAAAGTGGCCCATAGACCCACATGTAGGACTGCACACATGTCAAACAATATGTACTTTGTCCCAAAGTGCAGACAGCAGGATGTCACACAAGGGGGGTGGTGTTTAAAATGTATGGTGCTGGCAAGTGTGGTGATCTCATTTATGAGCCGCTTGCTCAATAAGAGCTTCACTATTTACCACCTTCCATGCGTACAATATGTTTACTGTAAGTGTACATTTGTGGGGGTACATGCATTATTGGGATCAAACTACACAGATGGCACATTTCCACAGCTGTGTAGCCACATAGCTTATGATGTTCATTTACATAATACCTTTGCTAAGAGTATATCCTGGGATGCTTTTGAATTTCCCTAGATTGTGGTCAGCTAACTGACCTCTATGACAGTGCATTTGTATGACAATGTTATGTGTGTCCAAAGGAACAGGCATAAGGCCATCTTGTAACATGAATAACTTACGGTTCCGCATGCAGGCAAGTGCTGGTATGTTTTGTACAGACGTGCCATGGGTGTGTTTGTCATGCGATGCATGTGGTTAGCTTGTGTACTCCATGTATGATTTCTTCTGCCTACTACAGTGGTATGTCTAGGATATCAGTGCAACAAACTTCATGATCCAATCATTGGGTCATAGTGCACCTTCAGTGCAATGTCTTTGGTCATGTCAGTGATTAACATGTTATCCTCTGTAGATCCGTCACTGCTGTTTGTAAATGTTAAGAGGTGCTTTACCGAACACAAATAGCTATGGTGAGTCTTAGCATTAGTCCATGCTCACAATGTTGGGCCACACAGAGCCGGGGGCACCGAGGGGAGGCATTAAGGTTGCATTTTGTGACAATGGTGTATCAAGGAACCCTTTGACAGTACAATTCCTCACCATGTAGTTTTGCACAGAATTCCCTTCTAGCACATACTGTGCATTGCATAGCTGCAATCAGACAGGGATGGCAGGCTACACATCAGTGCACACTCAAGTGCAGGTTTTCAGTGTACATCTACACTCCCCTGCCATATTCTCTACTAGGGACTTACAGTGGATTTATGTCTGCCTTGCCCTTTTATTTACCAGGGACTTCCAGGGGACTGATGTAAGCCTTGAGCTATTATGTACTGGGTATTACAGGTTGGTGATGTCAGCCTTTCCCTATTATCTACTTGGGATTTATAGGGGGGTTTCCCCATTATCTCCTAGGGACTTAGAGGGGATTGATGTAAGCCTTGGACTCTCATCTACCGGGAATTCTGTGTGTCTGTGACTTGGAATGGTATATGTGTCTTTTTTGCATTGGCACTCCATTGATAGAAAGTGGGACAGTGACATGTCTGCAGACCTAGGGTACAGATATTGTCAGTTAACACCTGATTCACTCATACTTGTTTGTGCTGGACAAACACACAGGTGGACTTGCTGGCAGTGTGACTGGGATGTTAAGTGGCCTACACAATGTGTGTGCTTATGTGTGTTGTCTTACATATCTACAACGTTGTATTGTGGGCTGATATTTTGAGATTGTGTAGACATTCCCACCTGTAGTAGCCAGATAGTGTACTGTAGGCCTCAATTGCCACATTGCTCGTACTGTTTGGACATTGGACAATTGATACTTGCTCCTCATCGTCATTATCCTCACTGTCCAGTCCTTCATGCATGTCTCTGTATTTTGTCCTTGTGATACTTGTCTCTGTATTTTGTCCATGTGATACTTGCCAATGAAGTTTGAGTTTGCTACAGGGCAAGCAATATTTACCGTAGCATTTCCATAGTATGTAGGATGAGTGACTGACATCCACACATCTCCAGACTCCAACCGCAGCACTTGGGTAGTCTGTGAATGACGTCCACGAAGTGGTTGTGCCAGTTCAGTACAGGAGTGTATCAGCTGTCCTTCAATATTTTTGTGTTTAAAGTGGGCACTCACACACAGTTGCTGCCAACATCCTTTGTTAGATGCACAATGAGTGTGGGTAGATTGTATGTATACTCCTGGCAGCTATAGTACACACATGCAGGTGAAAATATGTCTGTGTCCTGATAGACACATGGATTTTGCCAAGGGTACGAGAGAAGCTATGACATTGTTTCACATACATACATATAAGATGACTACTTACTTGACTAGGACAGGCCTAGACATACTGGTGCAGTGTCCTCTGTATGTCACACACTATTTGTCATACATATGGGTGCCACTTAGGGGTATGGAATGATTTTTCACCTGTGATTAAGACATGAAGACATTGTGTTGTCACATAGCTGACACTGACCTACTGTTGTGGGGACTGAATGCTCTTGTCCTACCAAGGGCTGACATCTGGATAACATTCTTCATATGGAATAACATTGTGGCTGCTGTCAAATCTCAACCCAACAGACCTGTGTGATATGTGTTGCTATGTAAAATGTCTATTAAACTGACAATGCATACATTGCACCCACACATTCCATTCTCATTGCTTTCTGTGAAGTTGTTTGGTGTTCCTGAGTGTGTTCCTATTTGTTTTCTCACTATTGTAGCCTAGTCCTGCTTTCCTAGATGTGTATGAGTTGCTGTTGCATTTGCATGTGACAGATACTCCAAGACACTTGTGTGATGCAGTGATGTATTAATAAGTTTGTCCAAAGTGACATATTAATTGCAATAGTCATGATAATGATTTTTCAACAATACGTGCACGTCTGGGTGCCCCATAAGTTGTGTTATGTTCTTCCCCATCCTGAGGTGGGACATCATTGTCCTCATGATCCTCACGGGGGTCCACCACCTGTTCATCCCAGAGAACATTAGTGTGCACACAGATATTGTGCAATATTGCACAAACAACGATCATTTTACAGACAAGGGGAGGCTAGTATAGTAGTCTCCTCCCTGATACATCAAGGCATCGAAAACATGACTTAAGGATGTCGAATGCCCGTTCTGCAACATTCTGGGTGCGGATGTGAGCTACATTGTATGCCTTTTTGGCATCTCTGTGGATTGACATACAGTGTCCCCACTCATGGCTAGATGCCATATCCTTGGTTAGCTGCAATGGACGAGGAGAGGCGATGTCAGACTTGCCCTTGTATTTCTTACCAACTGGGCTTGCACAGTATTTGCATATGAAGTACAGATTCAGACTTGCAACTGGCATTGTGTTGTTTTCTGTTTGCATGCATGATTGTAGTTGTGTGTGATGGTACACCTTCCAATCAAGGGTACAGCCTTAGGGGCTTGGTGATTGTGTGATTAGTGTGGCATGGCAGTTCACCCATGCAGGATGTATGTGATGTTGCAGATTATTGTATATGTGGCCAGTAACATGGGACCTGCCAATGAGCCATGTTGTGTGAGTATTCTTCTAGTTTCTGTTGAGTGTGCCATGGGTGTTGCATGTGCCCCCCGTGGACATGGTACACCTCTCTTACACCCAGAGCTGCTATCCATATTTCCTGGCTGGCATGCACACGTATGTGTAGACATCATGCAAAGTGTGGCATAGTAGCGTAAGATCTATTGCCATGTCTGTGGCTAATTTACATGCCCCTGTGGTACAGGACAGGGCAGGAAGTGTGTTGCTGCGCCACCCTGCACCACTGCGAAAGGCCAGCAAAGTGCCATATCCACTAGTTACAGTGCATTTCTGTCCTCAGCTCCTGCACTGGCACTGAGTCAGCTGCCAAGCTCCAACATTGGCACCCTTGCGCCATGGTGCCTATGTTGTGAGTATGATTAGGTGCAGGAAGATGTCCCTTCCCGCACATGACCAATCAATGATGGAGATTTACTCTTTCTGTGTGTCCTGCAGAATGCATCACACATAGGAAAATAGAAATACTTTTGTAAAATCAAGTATTTGTCCTGCTTGCACCATGGTAATGCCACCTTTAGGGTGGTGGTATTTTATGATGCTGCTTTAGGTTACCAGTTTTCCGTAAATGTGGGGCTGCACCAAAATGTAATGGGTGTTGTGGAGGCATGCCCACAGCAACACCCATTGCACACACCTTCCACAATAAGGGGCATAATATGAGAATGCGATGCATTGGTCCCTATACATCAGTTTTCTTGTGTCCCCTTTACCCCTCCTAACAACACCATGGTTGTGCAGTATTTACTATGCAGCACACCATGGTGGTCATTACCACAAAAGAGTCAGAATTTTTTAGGCTGTTAAGATGCTTTGCTGGACTAGCATCCAAACATTTGATGCTACTGCTGCAAATGTCAGGGAGACTCATAGATTATAACAGGAGTGTCACTTTTACGACTGCCCTGAGCAGGCATTATAAGTGACAGAACAACTTGCACCGTGAAATCTTGTAAATTTCACTATGCCATTCTGACAAAGCAATGATATGGCGCAAGGGATTGCAAAGTGGCACAATGCATGCATAGCGCCACTTTGTTGCATTACCATCCTTACCATCATAGAAATTACACTACGTTGGTGCTAAGACAGCACAATGGGCGTGTACATATGCCTCTAAGTGATGCGTGTGACTGTGCCACATTTACAAGACAGCGTTAACACACTGAGGGGCAGATTTATACTTTTTCACGCAAAACTGCATTAGCCCAGTTTTGTGTGAAAAAGTATAGCACCGGCTAGCACCATTTCAAGACGCCGGCCGTTGCAAAATTTATGGAATGGCCCTAGCCGGTGTTAATGCCCTTTCAACGTCCTTGAAAAGGATGCTAACAGGGCTGGAGTGGCATAGGGGAGCCTGGGGCTTGTGCGCCGAATTATGGCGCTACACTATTCAGAGGCAGAAAAATTGCCACTAAGCAGTGTAGCGCCATTTTCTGGTGCACAACTCCCATGGACATGGCTCCTGTCTTAGCAAAGACAGGAGCCATTCCCACTACCCCAATGGCTTCGCCCACAAATGTCCCCTGGGCCTGGCCATTGAGGCCAGTGCAGTGCAGAGGGCCCCAAGTAAGGCTTCGGAGTGGTGTTGGAGAAAAGAAATATATATACTTACCAGGACTTACCTGGGATGGGTCCCCCATCCTTAGGAGTCCTCCTGGTGTGGGTGGGTGTGGGTGGGCGTGTCCCTGGGGCCAGGGAAGGGCACCTGTAGGCAATTTCCATGGTCTTTGACCATGGAAATTGCATACAGGTCCCCTTACGCCTTCACATATCTAGGCGTTAAATAGTGGCGCTAAGCCAGCTTAGCACCATTATTTAAGGCCCTCATCCCCCGTGCTGGATTTGAACACATGGGGATAAATATGGCGCAAAGGCCATATCGGCTTCTCAGTGGTGCAAGGTAGGTTTTCCTGTCCAGAAAACGACGTTAACTCCATAACTTTGGCTCTAGACATATCTAGCGCCAAAGTATAGATATGGGTTAGGTTTGCACTGAATCAGCATTAAAAAATGATGCTAATTCAGGGAAAAACCGAGATACACATTTGTGCAATCCATGGCAACTAACACGTGTGGAAACCCAGCAATTGCATAAAAACCTTCTTTTATCTCCTGCTGCAGTTGCTGGGTGTTGGGGTAGAGGATGTGACGGGGAATAAGATGGATGATGGCATCCAGTAGGGTTGGCAGGAAGGCAGAGAAGGAGGGCTGGTATTTTCTGCCCTCTCATGCTGCAGTTGTTTGAAAGGAGCCAGAGGCCAGCATGTGCAGCACAGACAGGAGCTTTGTCAGGGGTGGTATGTTATTTTGCATGTCAGCTCTGCCGTGATAGTGAGTTCCATTTGTTGAAGAAGCTGGATGATGGACTCCAGCTTCAAGCGATAATATTTGATGATGTTTTCTTCTCTGAGGCCAGTGATGGATGTCTGCGCTGCCTTTGTGGCTGCTGTGGTGGTGTGCTGCTTTACTCTTCAGAATATCAAAACTATGCACTTCAGGATATTTTAAGGCACAATGTAAAGCAATCACTCTCAAACACCTTCGTAAGTAGAATAATCAAGTTTATTTAAGGGGCAAGTTCTCAGCTAGCAAAACTAAACCACACTAATATATATATATATACATCAGGAGAATAACATGAGAATAATGATAATAATTGCAACAGTAAGTGCATATAATACAAGCACACACAATATACCTCAATGCTCAATAGCATGAAAATGACTGCAAGAATAAGTACACATTACGCGCGCACACACAATACACTTAATAAATTGAAAAGCTTCACCGAAAAGAGCGTCTGCATCCCTCCGCCGTACACAAAGCTGGGGAACCCAAATCAGCTGACACAGGGAGCCTCTGTTCGGGACAATCAGTCCTCCTGGCGTTGCGTCCAACCCAGAAGAGAGTTCCTAAACCAGCCCATCCAGGCCCCCAACTTTTATAGTATTTACTAACGCCCAGGAGTCTTTTCTAGAAAAAGACCCCCTCCTTTACAAATTGTGCAATCGGCGGTACCTTGTTCACCCTTCGAGACGTCTCCTCAGAACGGGCCAAGTTCCCAGGAGAGGACTCCAAGGTGAAGCTTGCATTCCTCCTTGTGTACAGGCGCATCCCCCTGTTGTTCTAACTGATAGCTCGTGGAATGTAAATAGCGCCCTTCGTACCAGGCAGATGGAGCGAAGTTGAGCAGAAAAACACCCCACCCTTCAGCTTGCCGAAGCTTGTGGAAAAACACAGAACAGTGCCTTACGCACCGAACCAGACTCGACAAAATGGAGTCGTGAACCAAAATGGAAGCGAAGGCCAATGAAAGCAGAGGCCAATGGTCCACACTCTGCACCACTGTTTACCTTGCACGTAGTGCTACCGCATGCACGTAGTGTATGTAGCAATACATTTCCACCCTTGGACCATTTGGCCAACTTACAACTAAGTATATCCTATAAGCTGAAATGGCAATGCTCTTGGGCGAAACTGAGATAGAAGGTTAGGCACACACTGAATACAACAACATAATGAAATTAAAATAACTGTTATGATAATGATTACACCAAAGATATAACGCAGTTGGCCTAAATTAGGCAGCCATCCAAAAGCCCAATCCCACCACCCCTTGTCAACATCCTGCTGCACCCCCTTCACCAACTTATGCAGGGCCTCTATGTGGGAGTTGATTGATATGGAGTGGTCGGATAAATTGAAGCAACATAATCCTTCAAAATCACTGCAGCCATGGTTGTGTTTAAGCAGTAAATAATCAATAGCAGCGCGATTCTGCAAAGCAGCTCTTCTAATTCCCTGTACATCTAATAACAGCTCAGCTAAGGCAGCTGATGTATAGTTAATATTCTTGACTACTAAACATGCAAGTTTATTAATAACTCTGGTATTATATACTGCAAGTCCTGGCACCCCTACGATAGAACCAGCTAAACTAACATATTCTGTTTTGGACAGCAATGAAATTTCAGAATCACAGTCCGTAGGTAATTGAATAGTGTCTCTGGTATAGCGAGGGTGTAGAGCAGTATCCATAGGAAACATGAGAAAGCCTAAGCGTGACCAGGCACAAGGCCCTCCGGTTAGATTGGCTGGAATATAAGTAAAAGAAAGATTACCACAAGAAAAGAGCCAACCTTTAGGCAACTTAACATTTTGAATGTGGCTGGCAGCAGGCACCACATGTTGGCAAAACATTGAATTATTTACATTCAAACAGGTTAGGTCAGTCCGTGAGTGGCACAACGTCCGTTGTGCAG